>NC_085029.1:15924863-16255217 GCF_963692335.1 Osmerus eperlanus
CTGGGTGGAGCGCCGAGGGCATCCTTGCGTGCTAATATGCTAACATGCTAGCAGCAGGGGGGGCGTTCCCGGAGGCAAGTGTCTGTTCCTGTTCTGCCTCGCCTGCTGAACCTCCTCCTGTGGCCTGGAGGGCCCTGAATCAGCATCTGTCTGAAAGTTAACCACACAGCAGCCTGGGAGGGCGGCGTCTGATGAAATGTTTGAGAGAGAAAGCCTGTATATAGATGTATCTGTTTCGACACGTCTGGGAGTCACGTGATGTTCGCTCTGCTTGTGTGTATTCTGTGGTTTAGTATGTTCTGGAACTTTCCTAACCTCTCTGTTGAATGTTGTTGTTGAGTGAACTGTGGATGCCTCCCCTGTAGGCACCATGAAATCTCTACTGAAAATGCTGTCTCTCTCGGAATATGAGGCTAATGAAGTGTTTGTCTTTCCTCTCCTTCTCCCTCTCTCTTTCCTCTCTCCTGTCTTTCTCCATCTCTCTTTCCTCTCCTTCTCCCTCTCTCTTTCCTCTCTCCTGTCTTTCTCCATCTCTCTTTCCTCTCCTTCTCCCTCTCTCTTTCCTCTCTCCTGTCTTTCTCTCTCTCTTTCCTCTCCTTCTCCCTCTCTCTTTCCTCTCTTCACCTTCTCTCTCTCTCACCCACCCCCCCCCCCCCTCCCTCTTTCTTTAGAATGTGGTGAACTTCGTAGACGACAGTTTTCCTCCAGGCCCTCGTTCGGTTGGCTTTCCCGAGGGAGACAGCGTGCAACAGCGAATCAAGAAGTGGCTCCGCCCCCATGAGATCAACTGCAACAACTTCAAAGACCGGGGAGTGAAATGGTCGGTCTTTCGCACGCCGCGGCCCTCGGACATCCTGCAAGGGCTTCTGGGAAACTGCTGGTGAGATACCATACACTAATATTTCTGTGTGTGTGTGTGTGTGTGTGTGTGTGTGTGTGTGTGTGTGTGTGTGTGTGTGTGTGTGTGTGTGTGTGTGTGTGTGTGTGTGTGTGTGTGTGTGTGTGTGTGTGTGTGTGTGTGTGTGTGTGTGCGCATTGATATTTGCCTGGACCCACTCACTAAAAAGCCCCTCAGAAACTAGTGTAGTGTTGTACAGGTGATTCATAAAGTCTCTTCTCAAAGTCACTAGGATAAATGAGAGAGGGAGACAGAGAGAGGGAGACAGAGAGAGGGAGACAGAGAGAGGGAGACAGAGAGAGGGAGACAGAGAGAGGGAGACAGAGGGAGAGAGAGACAGAGAGAGACAGAGAGAGACAGAGAGAGACAGAGAGAGAGAGAGAGAGGGAGAGAGAGGGAGAGAGGGGGAGAGAGGGGGAGAGAGGGGGAGAGAGAGGGAGGGGGAGAGAGGGAGGGGGAGAGAGGGAGGGAGGGAGAAAACTGACCTTTTGAAAACCGAGCTGTACTGGCCTGTTCAGTTCATCACTGAGAAGTGAAGAGATAAACTCGCAGGCAGGGAGGGAGGGAGGGAGAGAGAGAGAGAGGGAGGGAGGGAGGGAGGGAGGGAGGGAGAGCAGCCAGATGTAGAGATGCAGCTCGTGACTGGAGGATTATTCATGAGAATGTAGGTCTGGACTCAGGCTTTATCTGCACGCCCTTGTTTTGGACGTCCTTGGATGTGTTTAGTCACCCTCTGTTAGACACGCACTCTGTCTCCCTGAAGCACACACACACACACTCTCACACACACACACTCTCACACGCACACACTCTCTCACACACACACTCACAGAAGAACATCCTCTGACTCTCACACTGTTCACTGATTCTCCTCTTCCCCCTTTTTTTCTCTCTCTGCTTTCACTCTGTTTTATTTGTCTCTTTTTACTCCCTCAATTCCTTTCGCCCTAACTCACACACACACTCTCACACACACACACACTCTCACACACACACGCTGCAGCCTCTCAAAAATAACCCTCCCCAGAGCTCGAACTGCACACTCGCTCTCACTCATGACAGGATGTAACCCACATTTCCATCTTTGAATCCCTCCCCTCCTCCCACCCCACACACACACACACACTCAACATTAGGTCCGTAAGTCCCACTGCCAATGAAAACACATGTCTCAGTGCATATGGGCCAATCACCTGCTGACCTGGAGCTGAGAGAGACGTCCTAGTCCGCCGCTCTCTCGTTTGGCTCCAAAGTAATTTGATTTTGATTAGATTATTTTATGTGATTGGATTTTCATTGGTCTAAATGGCCAGCTCGCCACTGCTCATCGCTCCCTGAAGCAGATGGGATGGCTCTATTAATACACGTCTGCTTGGAAACAGGGATGTAGGCTGCAGCAGGGGTGTGTGAGAGTGTGTGTGAGGGTGAGAGTGTGTGTGAGGGTGAGAGTGTGTGTGAGGGTGAGGGTGAGAGTGTGTGTGAGGGTGAGAGTGTGTGTGAGGGTGAGAGTGTGTGTGAGGGTGAGAGTGTGTGTGAGGGTGAGAGTGTGAGGGTGAGGGTGTGTGTGAGGGTGAGGGTGTGTGTGAGGGTGAGGGTGAGAGTGTGTGTGAGGGTGAGAGTGTGTGTGAGGGTGAGAGTGTGTGTGAGGGTGAGAGTGTGTGTGAGAGTGTGTGTGAGGGTGAGGGTGAGAGTGTGTGTGAGGGTGAGAGTGTGAGTGAGGGTGAGGGTGAGAGTGTGTGTGAGGGTGAGAGTGTGTGTGAGGGTGAGGGTGAGAGTGTGTGTGAGGGTGAGAGTGTGTGTGAGGGTGAGGGTGAGAGTGTGTGTGAGGCTGAGAGTGTGTGTGAGGGTGAGGGTGAGAGGGTGTGTGAGGGTGAGAGTGTGTGTGAGGGTGAGGGTGAGAGTGTGTGTGAGGGTGAGGGTGAGAGTGTGTGTGAGGGTGAGAGTGTGTGTGAGGGTGAGGGTGAGAGTGTGTGAGGGTGAGAGTGTGTGTGAGGGTGAGGGTGAGAGTGTGTGTGAGGGTGAGGGTGAGAGTGTGTGTGAGGGTGAGGGTGAGAGTGTGTGTGAGGGTGAGAGTGTGTGTGAGGGTGAGGGTGAGAGTGTGTGTGAGGGTGAGAGTGTGTGTGAGGGTGAGAGTGTGTGTGAGGGTGAGAGTGTGTGTGAGGGTGAGGGTGAGAGTGTGTGTGAGGGTGAGAGTGTTTTTGAGGGTGAGTGACAGCATTCCTACTAGCTGTGAGAGGCTGGAGCCAGGGGAACCCCAGGAGAACCGGCCGTCAGGTTCTGTGTTCTCTGCCTGTTCTTCTGCTTGACTCTCCATCAGCCCGACTGACGTGTGTGTGTGTGTGTGTGTGTGTGTGCGTGTGCGTGTGCGTGTGCGTAGGTTTCTGAGTGCCCTGGCCGTGCTGGCAGAGCGTCCAGAGCTGGTGGAGAGAGTGATGATCACACGGGGGATCTGCCAGGACGGGGCGTACCAGGTCCGGCTGTGTAAAGACGGCACCTGGATCACCGTCCTGGTAGACGACATGCTGCCCTGTGACGAGTATGGATACCTGCTGTTCTCCCAGGTCAGACACGCACACACTCAGATACCAGCCCTTCCCTTCATGTGATAAACCTCCTCTCTGGCTGTAGTATCTGTAACACCCCCCTCCCCTCCCCAGGCCCAGAGGAAGCAGTTGTGGGTGGCCCTGATAGAGAAGGCCCTAGCCAAGCTCCACGGCTCCTACTTCGCCCTGCAGGCGGGCCGGGCCATCGAGGGCCTGGCCACGCTCACCGGCGCCCCCTGTGACTCGCTCATGCTGCAGGTCAGCTCCACCAACCCCCGCGAGGAGCCCATCGACACCGACCTCATTTGGGCCAAGATGCTGAGCTCCAAGGAGGCGGGGTGCGTCTGGGGCGGGGGGGGGGGGGGGCGCTCGGGGGAGGGGCCACTGCCCCCACCAGAAGACTCCACTTCTCTGGGTTTCGTTGTGCTGATTTTAATGTGTTGGGTGTGTGTGGTTGGGTGTGTGTGGTTGGGTGTGTGTGTGGTTGGGTGTGTGTGGTTGGGTGTGTGTGGTTGGGTGTGTGTGGTTGGGTGTGTGTGTTCCAGGTTCCTGATGGGGGCGTCGTGTGGGGGAGGCAACATGAAGGTGGATGACGTGGTTTATGAGTCACTGGGGCTCCGCCCCCGACACGCCTACTCCATCCTGGACGTCCGGGATGTACAGGGATATAGGTACGAGAGGAGAGGGGGGGGGAGGAGAGGAGAGGGGGGGGGGAGAGGAGATGGGGGGGAGAGGAGAGGGGGGGGGGGGAGAGGAGGGGACCTCAGGTTGTCATTTACACTTTCTCTGACAGACTTGTGAGAAGACTGATGCCATGTTGCTGCACACAGGAGCTGACACAATCTCCAGACACTAGAGCAGATCCCAGATCAGTCCAAACACAAACAGCCAAACCAAACTGACCCCAGATCAGTGTGTTTCTAGCTGGGTGCCCTACAAGGAGAGGGAGAAGTTTGAGAGAGGAAGGTGGGGCAGGGGACAGGTGTGTCTGCAGGAGAGATACTTCCCTGACGGGGGGATAGTTACTGACAGCCTTATCATGGATGCTTCCTCTGTCCTACTTGAGGAAATGGGCCCAGGTCTGAACTCCGAGGCTGGTAATTGGCTCAACAACCACTTGCAGCCTCTCAGTGTGGGGGATGGTGGGGCGGGGGAGGGGAGGGGGGGTGAGGGGAGGGGAGGGGGGGTGAGGGGAGGGGGGGTGAGGGGAGGGGAGGGGGGTTGAGGGGAGGGGGGTTGAGGGGACATGGTTCTCACACCCCCCCCCTCTCAAATGACATGAGAGGAACACTCCAGCTGCTCTCAGATGTGCACAGGCATATATGGATTTATTCATAACTTCTTGCTCTCCCCCCCCCCCCTCCCCTCCAGACTGTTGCGGTTGCGTAACCCCTGGGGGCGTTTCTCATGGAACGGGAGCTGGTCGGACGAGTGGCCTGATTGGCCGCAGCACCTCCGCCACGAGCTGATGGCTCACGGCAGCAGTGACGGAGTGTTCTGGATGGAGTACACCGACTTCATCAAGTACGACCTCCGCACCTCACAGCACACACAGGTCCTGGTTCTGTGAGTGTGACTGTGTGTGTGTCCATGAATCCTGTGCCTCTCAGACAGGTTGAGTCTGTGCTGGGTTGGTTTAAGGGACAGGAATGCAGTCTGGTTGTATCTTGTCTGTTTGGTTTGTCCTGAAGAAGGAGCTGGCACACCCTGTCTGAGAGGAGAGGTCACAGCACAACCACCTCTGTGTCTCTGTCTGTCTCTCTCTCTCTCTCTCTCTCTCTCTCTCTCTCTCTCTCTCTCTCTCTCTGTCTGTCTGTCTGTGTCTCGGTCTCTCTCTCTGTCTGTCTCTGTCTCTCTGTCTGGGTATTGTCCTTCCTATCAATCAAATGAGCATTAAGCAGTGTTCAGCTGCAGGCCCAGAGCTCTGATATGTCTGTGTGTCTTATCGATGTCCAATCTGTCCATCAAATGATCCGTGCGATACTGGGGCCCTGCATGTATGGGATGTGTGTGTGATGCTAATCTTGGTGTCAGGGTTACAAGGCCCAGAGCCCTGTCTGTCTGGCTTCCTGGCTGGCTGCCGTCTCGTCTGTTCTGTCAACCCGCCTCTCCTTGAGTGGTGCATTGTGGGCTACTGGAGGCCTGGAGCTCTGTTTTGTTTCTATTGGCTGTTGTGCGAAGAGGGAAGTGACAGCGTAGTGATGTCATCCCAGACTAAACTGGGTTAACAGCCTCCTGGAAAGGCTCCGTCAGACAGGAAGCACCGGCGCGTTACGATGGGGACGCTACGAGGTGTGTGTGCGCGTTCCCAGACAGTCTTTGCGTGTGTGTGTGTTCTCCATGCTTTTCAAACCCCCCCCCCCCCCCGCCCCCGCCGGTGAATGTGATGAAACGCCGCCAACCAGCGAGAGGGCGTCTCTCTGGGGGCGCTGGCTTTGAAGGAGGGCTGAGGTATTAGCAAGGCAAATGTTTTCCTCTGCTTCAAGGGAGAATACATTGATCAACTGGTAAACAGATCAGTGTGTGTGTGTCAGATGTGTGTGTGTGTGTGAGAGACAGAGAGAGAGGGGGCGAGAGGGACAGAGTTGTGTGTGAGAGATAGTACGAGAGTGAAACTAATTTGAGTGGTTGGTGCTCTACCTGTAGTGTTCTAAGCCTAATGAAAGCTGCCTTAGTGTGTATGCGTGACTGCATGCTTCAGACACAGCAAGGTAGAGTCCCAATGAAGGAGTTAAGGCCACACACTGAAAATATCACCAACTACGCTCTTGTTAAAACGTGTGTGTGTAGATGTGTGGGGGTGGTTGTGTGTGTAGCTGGTGGCTGGTATTAGTAGCTGGGGTGTCTCTGCTTGATCTGCTAATTGGCTCCTGAGTCTTATCGCTAGAGGTCCTTCCTGCCTGTCTGTCTTAACATGGAACTATCTGTGTGTGTGCGCATCAGTCAGTGTTGTGACGCTTTCTGACACTCTATCCTCCTCTTCTTTCTTCTCCTTCCACACCAACACTATTCCTCTCTCATCCACCCCTCTCTCTCCTCCCTCCATCTCTCTCTCTGTCTCTCCTCCCTCCATCTCTCTCTCTGTCTCTCCTCCCTCCATCTCTCTCTCTGTCTCTCCTCCCTCCATCTCTCTCTCTGTCTCTCTCTCCTCCCTCCATCTCTCTCTCTGTCTGTCTCTCTCTCCTCCCTCCATCTCTCTCCCTCTGTCTCTCTCTCCTCCCTCCATCTCTCTCTCTCTCTGTCTCTCTCTCCTCCCTCCATCTCTCTCTCTCTCTGTCTCTCTCTCTCCTCCCTCCATCTCTCTCTCTCTGTCTCTCTCTCCTCCCTCCATCTCTCTCTCTCTGTCTCTCTCTCCTCCCTCCATCTCTCTCTCTCTGTCTCTCTCCTCCCTCCATCTCTCTCTCTCTCCCTCCCCCTCCCCCCTCTTCCAGGTACTTTGACTCGGTGGACATCTGTAAGATCCATTCTGACTGGCAGGAAGTACGTCTCCAGGGCAGCTTCCCCTCCAGGGCCAGCGGACCAATCACGGTCACCGCCCTGACCGTGCTGGAGAGGACTGCTCTGGAGTTCGCTCTATTCCAGGAGGGCAGCAGGTAAACACACACACCATACACACACATGTACCATAAACACACACACCATACACACACATGTACCATAAACACACACACACTACCTGCCTCAGTGGCGAGTTAGAGTGTATGACGGGAGAGTATTAGTGTATTAGGGAATCGGGCTAGTAATCCGAAGGTTGCCAGTTCGATTCCCGGTCATGCCAACTGACGTTGTGTCCTTGGGCAAGACACTTCACCCTACTTGCCTCGGGGGAATGTCCCTGTACTTACTGTAAGTCGCTCTGGATAAGAGCGTCTGCTAAATGTAAATGTAAATGTATGACATGTGTTTTGTCTCTAGACATCCGTGTATTCTCAAACCAAACAGGTGTGTGTTTGTGTCTCCCAGCTTGTCCTCTGGTCTCAGACCTGTGTTTTTAGGGTGAGACTCCTGGCATCTAGCCAGTTCAGTCTGAATAATCTCTCTCCCCCCCCCCCCCCCCCCCCCCCCAGGAGGTCGGACACGGCGGACAGCCACCTGCTGGACCTGTGCATCATGGTGTTCCGGGCGTCGTTCGGCAGTGGGAACAAGCTGACTCTGGGCCGGCTCCTGGCCCACAGCAAGCGGGCCGTCAAGAAGTTTGTGGGCTGCGACGTGATGCTGGAGCCTGGAGAGTACGCTCTCGTCTGCTGCGCCTTCAACCACTGGCAGATGAACGGCAGCGGAAGCCCGCCCACGCCAGGTACACACACACACGCCAGGTACACACACACCACATACACACACACACGCAAGTATGCTACTCTAAGAAAACACACACACACACAGCTAGTCAAGAAACAGAAACACAAAACACATATTCTAGGAAAATCGACAGGATACACAGAAACGCTGGGCGCTGAGGGCTGTGTGGGTAAACAGTCATTCATAGATTCGTACACACAGACACACAGAGCAGAGCAGCAGGCTCTCACTTACGCACACTCTGCGTAGACACCACAGGGGGTCCCACACCCACTAGCTACTACCCTGTATACACACACACACACACACACAATCTCTCCAGCGCACACACACAAACACCTGCATTCACACATGCACTCCCAGATGAAACAACTGTCTCAGACACATATACATACACACACACAACTGAATTCACACGCACACACTTGGGCACATACACACCAACACTCACAGCGTATTCACTGACAAGAGAATCTGCAAAAGCTTTCTGAGCAGAGAATGATTTGCCCTTACTGAATGGCCCAATCATTCATAATAGAACCATAATGGCCATTTCATTTGGAGTCGTTGACTGACTGAGCTCCCGGGTTGTCTTGTGGGAACACGGCCTTCGCTGTGCAGAATTAATGACACACACAAGCGGTCATCTGCCAGGTGTGTATCTGCATCGACGTATGGCAGTCAGGTGGCTGAGCGGTTAGGGAATCGGGCTAGTAATCTGAAGGTTGCCAGTTCGATTCCCGGCCATGCTAAAATGACGGTGTCTTTGGGCAAGGCACTTCACCCTACTTGCCTCGGGGGGAATGTTCCTGTACTTACTGTAAGTGGCTCTGGATAAGAGTGTCTGCTAAATGAATAAATGTATCTTACAGCTCTTGGGCTGGACAGAATGACCTTGGTAGATGAGGTGAAGCGGCGCATGTTGGGCTTGTCCTGGTGTCGTCAGGGCGACGAGGGCAGAGCATGTGCTGAACTGAACATCTATAAAAGCTCTAGTGAGATGACCTCACTGACCCCCCCCTCTCCCCCCTCCCCTCGTAGTGTCCAGCCCCACCAGCGGCCGCCGGCCCTTGCAGGATTTCCCAGGGTACATCCTGGCCATCTACAGCTCCAGACAGGTGATGGTGGAGCAGGTGGAGGCCACGCCCACCACGCTGGCCGACGCCATCATCCTGCTGACGGAGAACAAGGGAGAGAGGCACGAGGTGAGGACCACACACACACACATTTGACTGGCAAAAGACTCGTGTTTAAATGGTAGCGACCCACTAATGTTCCAGCTGAATCAGAATTTGGTTTATTCGCCATGTATGTTATACAAACACAGAATTTTCTGTGGCAGGGAGGTGCAAACAATAAACATATATGGATCTTAAATTAGTAAAAGTACAAAAGTTTAACTATTTCTAAGAACTAAACAATCTAAAAATAAAACAATTTTTAAATATAAAGTATGTATAAAAATAGAATAAGAAGGAGCAGCATGAGTGGTCAACATAGTGCAATCAGATACTGAGATAAAAGTGGCTTATGTGTAGTGTAATTGCCATTAAATGGACTTATAATAGTTCAATAAAAGGCTGAATGCTTCCCTGTGGGTCTCCTCTAGCTGTGCTGTAGCTCACCAACAGGAAGTTGACCATGTCGTCTGAGGAGACTGAACATGCACTAAAACATGACTGTGCGTGTGTTCAGGGCCGCGAGGGCATGACGTGCTACTACCTGACCCACGGGTGGGCGGGGCTTATCGTTGTGGTGGAGAACCGCCACCCCAAGTACTACCTCCATGTGTCATGTGACTGCACCGACAGCTTTAACGTGGTGTCCACGCGCGGCAGCCTCAAGACCATCGACAGCGTCCCGCCACTGCACAGGTACGCCACACACACACACACACACACTGACACACACTATCATCACACACATACTGACACACACACACACTATCATCACACACACTCAGTTATTCAGACACACCACACTTCCACGTATAGAACCTAAACGTCACCATGCTAGAAGGCTAATGCCAGATTGATTCCAGTGTTCCTAGCTAATTCAATGGAACAGGACTGTTGTGAGACCTAAATTTGATGGAATTAGAAAAATGGAATGGAATCAGATTCCCCAAAGGAGCACTTAAAAACCAGGCAAATAGCAGATGAAACTGGACTTAAAAATTCCACTCATGAATGACTGTAATGTCACTGTTAAAGACAGTGCTATGAAATGAGAATGTCTAAGGACTTTATTATCTCTGGGAGATCATCCGTGCACGCCACCATTAAACCCCAGCATGGATGAGCACCAGACAGCCACCTGATGGTTCCGTTCCTCCCGACACGAGGCCTCCTGCTCATTAAACACTAAGACAAGACTTAGCCCAGTTTGTTAGGCTGATTTTATGAAACATGGTGTTGTTTATAAGAATGTTTTGCTCACTTAGTGTTGTGATTTATTTGATTTCGAGCATTAGGATAGAGCAGGTTTCCCGCAGTCTACCTGTGTTTGCTCTCGTTAGGAGCTCTTCATAAGGGAGTCAGGTGGCTGAGCGGTTAGGGAATCGGGCTAGTAATCAGAAGGTTGCCGGTTCGATTCCCTGCATTGCCAAATGACGTTGTGTCCTTGGGCAAGGCACTTCACCCTACTTGCCTCGGGGAGAATGTCCCTGTACTTACTGTAAGTCGCTCTGGATAAGAGCGTCTGCTAAATGACTAAATGTAAATAACGCTGAAACAGGACTGAGCTGATGGAAGGAAGCAGCACTCAGTGCCTGAAGCAAGCCTTCCGTTTCTGTCAGGTACACAGAGAATAACTGATGTGCACTCGCTGTTCTGGACAAAGCGTCTGCTAGGCTGTGTGTGTGTATACTTGAGGGTGCGTGTGTGTCTGTATATACGTGTGTGTGTGTGTCTGTATATACTTGTCTGTGTGTGTGTGTGTGTCTGTATATACGTGTGTGTGTGTGTCTGTATATACTTGTGTGTGTATGCATGTGTCTGTATATACGTGTGTGTGTCTGTATATACTTGTCTGTGTGTGTGTGTGTCTGTATATACGTGTGTGTGTGTCTGTATATACTTGTCTGTGTGTGTGTGTGTCTGTATATACGTGTGTGTGTGTCTGTATATACTTGTGTGTGTATGCATGTGTCTGTATATACGTGTGTGTGTGTCTGTATATACTTGTCTGTGTGTGTGTGTGTCTGTATATACGTGTGTGTGTGTCTGTATATACTTGTCTGTGTGTGTGTGTGTCTGTATATACGTGTGTGTGTGTCTGTATATACTTGTGTGTGTATGCATGTGTCTGTATATACGTGTGTGTGTGTCTGTATATACTTGTCTGTGTGTGTGTGTGTGTCTGTATATACGTGTGTGTGTGTCTGTATATACTTGTGTGTGTGTGTGTGTGTGTGTGTGTGTGTGTGTGTGTACCAGAGTGACTGTCCTGTTCCCTCACTGCTGTGTTCCTCTGGGTGTGGCTCCCCCTGCAGGCAGGTGCTGGTAGTGCTGTCTCAGCTGGAGGGCAACGCCGGCTTCTCCATCACCCACAGACTGGCCCACCGCAAGGCTGCCCAGGCCTCCCTGGGGGACTGGACCCCCACCAAGGCCACTCACAGCCCCCAGCTCACCCCCGACATCGACGGCCTCCATCGGCCCCGGCCTCTATGACCACCCGCCCCCCCAGCGCACACACACCTAGGCTGACACTTTTATACTTTAGACGAGGGTGGAGGGAGGAATGGGGGGGGGGGGGGGCTGTGGTGGAAACATGTAAGGAGAGGGGAGGGGGATCAAACACGGACAGGATGACGCTGTCCCTCCTCCACCTCCTCCTCCTTCATCCCGGTGTGAGGAGGACCCCATCCAGCCAAACCCTCCCTGATCCTGCAGAAATGGAACGTGCCATTCTGGGGTGGTGTGGGGGTGGTGGGGGGCCCAGAGTAGTCCCTCCCTCAGCAAGAGCCCTGTGTGTGGGACTGACAAACAGACATGGACCAGAACGCCTCCGGTTCCTCTACGTGGAGATTCCCCTCAAAAACCAGACAATGACCCCCCCCCCCCTTGTTCTTCTGAGGTCGAAGGTCGGGGTGCAGTGCTGTAACTACTGAGCCACTATTGGCTGTTCCCCACTGAGCCAATCTACCAGCTCCAGCCAGCCTGGTCTGACCCGCTCCTCCAGCGCTGCGTACAGGGTGGATCTTGGAGGGGGTTGTCTTTGGGGGGGGGGGGGAACTCTCCCCCCCCCACGTCTCTGGAGTTGTCAACTATTGATAGTGGTGTGGGGGGCCCCCCCAACGCCAAAACATGGTACTTGATGAGCCAAACCCAATCAGTTACATGAATACCACAATCATTGATCCATAATCTTTATATGACTTTTTTTTAAAGAAAAGGATTTGTTTAATTTTTACACATCTACACGTTTCTTTAGCTGTTTTGTCCGTGTGTGTGTCTGTGTGTGTGAGCGCGTGCACGTGCGTGCTCTTGAATTACCCACCAAGCCATCTGTAAGGTACTGTGTCCAAGGTCGCTCTCTACACAGTGCACAGGCAGCCCTCTATCTCTCTCTCTCTCCTTCTTTCTCTCTCATTCTCTCTCTCTGCAGATGAAACTCATCACCTCTGTGGTAGCTGGTCTTCTAGGTAACCTATCCTGAGCTGGTTGGAGCTTTTGCTGTCCAGTGCTGTTGTATCTCCACCTTGCTGAACCCAGCCATGAAGCTTGAGCCCTGTATGGGGAGATGCTGGCCTCTCTGTGGAGCAAAGGCTCCTCAACACAGAGGCTACAGAACCTTTATTCTTCCTCCGTCATTCTAACCCCTGTGGAGGAGGGATACCTGCTGAAGGGTCAGAGATTATTCTATAAACGGTGTATTCATCCCATTGGCAGGTTGGTTTACTTGAGTGACTGCAGATTCTGTCTGTGGGTCCACCTCTATTTGAGTGACTGCAGATTCTGTCTCTGGAGGCAGACGGCTGGCTCTCTGGAGGCAGACGGCTGGCTCTCTGGAGGCAGACGGCTGGCTCTCTGGAGGCAGGCGGCTGGCTCTCTGGAGGCAGACGGCTGGCTCTCTGGAGGCAGACGGCTGGCTCTCTGGAGGCAGACGGCTGGCTCTCTGGAGGCAGACGGCTGGCTCTCTGGAGGCAGACGGATGGGTCGCGGACAGCACCGCTGGGTTCACTTTGAGAGGTCTGGTTGTGACGGGAGATAATCTTAATGGAGAAGCGCTGCTTTGCGGTCTGAAGAGTTAGTGTAGGTAAGTGGATAGTTTCCGTGTCATTTTTTTTTTCCTCAGTTCCGCGTTGTCATTGGTTCCCTTTAGCTCTGTACTGTTACAATATTTGAAGAAGCTGTGATTGTTTGAAATTGATTTGTAAGGCATCTGATATGGGATCTTTTTTTGAAGAGGAACTGGATCTGAGTGAATGAGTTTTAAAAGCGTTTAGTTTGTTTGGTGTGTCTGAACATCGGAGCTCTCTGGGGGGCACAGCTACAGCACAGGAAAACAAAGTCTGTTATTCTGTCGTAAATTACTTTTTATTGGGCAAACACAAAAATAATAAAACACAATTTTCTCTCCCTATCAATCAAATACACATTTATGCGCTCACACTTGTCTTCATCATAAACTTGAACACACACACATTCATGTCCCGTTGGATAGGGAAACGATGCAGAATGTAGTTTGATCCCCCCCGGTGGCTCCCGTACATTGTGTGCCATATTTCCCAGGATGCTTAGAGAGCCGTAAGACACGGCCTCAGAGATTTCACCGCTTTCCTCCGATGTCACCGCCGCCATCCCCCTTTCATGCCGCCGCTATCTGCTTCAATCAGACAACATAAGTCCCATGTTTGGAGTTGAGATGGTTCAGTCCTTCTGAAACGGAGGGAGGGAGACCGCAGAGAACTAAACGGTACAGTCTCAGCCTGCAGACAAGGGAGGAGAGATTTGTCAGTTAAGACTTGACTTGTTCTAATGTAGTGAAATGGCAAAACTTGAAATTTGGAAGGCCAATTTGAGTGCCCTCTATGTTTTTTTTTAGTTTGTAATTTTTTTTAAGATTTGGACGTTCCTTTTTAATGATTTTCAGCTATACTTGATCTTAGCATTCGTTATCTTTAGAATGCAGTTTCCAGAAATATGTATTCCGTTAATTGGACCCTGAGAGATCGTCGGAATGCTGTCGTTAACAATGCAGTTCTTTGTCCTAATAATTTTAAGATAAACCAGTTGTATCCATTGACCCTTTATGGTATCTCTGTTAATGATCTCCTGAAGCAGTTTCACCCATGTGGGCTGCTCATGGCCTTACAGTGTCGTAATGTACGGGGTATTGTACAACGTAACCACTAGAAACGTGTTGGACAGCCAATCGGTAGAGGCTTGAGGAAGTCAGCTTCGGGTCAGTGTAGCAAACAGATTTAATGACGCACACTGTGTTCCAAACTAAAGGGTGATGTGGACCGCTCACCCAATGTCAGCTTGGCTCTGCGTGACTACAGCCAAGCTGTCTGTTCAGTGTGTTTATTTATTGTTTGATGTACAAATTAATTGATTAAAGCACAAGCGATTATTCTACTGTCTTGGATGTGCCAGGATGAAAGGCAGATATATTAGTGTTGAAACTGTAGGATACTGAATGAAAAATCAATCAATAAGTGATAAGAAAAGGAATGTTGAATAATTCATGGATTTTTTTTTTCTCTTGTTTTTTTTTTCTTCTTCTTTTTAGCCCAGTGGGACTAGCTTGTCAAAAACTGAACCTGCACTGATATGTAAAATCAAGACACCTCAATATTCAGCGTCACAGTCCTAAACTACTGTTGCTGTTTCACTTTACATGGACGTGTGCTTGATTTCTTTAATTATATAAATGTTTTTAAATCATCATTATTATTGTCTTTTTGACATTCTCCATTGTCCTGTGAAATCTATCTTCTTGTTGAATTGTGGTAGACTCTTCCTTGCAGCAGTGGCACCCCCTGGTGTTCATTTGTGGCTATAGCCAGAGGTTTGAGCACACATACGACTCATCCAGCAGCCAACATCCTCTTGTCTACAGTAGATCTCTGTGGTTGTCTCCTTGTAAATTGTACAGACACCGATACCTAATACAACCAGAACCAGTGATCCAAGCATTTTACTTTGTAAAAAAGATCAATCAAAACAAACCTGATGCTGTAATACAATGGAACTCTTGTTTGTCAGGAATGTGATATAAAGAGTATTTTATTGATTTTGTGGGGGGGAAATATATGAGAATATGTATAAAAAAAAAAACAATGTACGTTTAATTTTCAATCTCAGGTTCCAATGGACCAAATAAAGGTTTTTTAATTAAAAGGAAAGCTCATCGTCATTTCGCTTACACACTTCCACTGTAAGGGAGTCAGGTGGCTGAGCGGTTAGGGAATCGGGCTAGCAGAAGGTTGCTGGTTCGATTCACTGGAAGTGAAATATGACGTTGTGTCCTTGGGCATCGACAGGCGGATCGGTGCGGCGTCCGCAGTGATGCGGGCTCTGCATCGGTCCGTTGTGGTGAAGAAGGAGCTGAGTCGAAAGGCGAAGCTCTCTATTTACCAGTCGATCTACGTTCCTACCCTCACCTATGGTCACGAACTGTGGGTAGTGACCGAAAGAACGAGATCGCGAATACAAGCAGCCGAAATGAGTTTTCTCCGCAGGGTGTCCGGGCTCTCCCTTAGAGATAGGGTGAGAAGCTCGGTCATCCGGGAGGGGCTCAGAGTAGAACCGCTGCTCCTCCGCGTCGAGAGGGGCCAGTTGAGGTGGCTCGGGCATCTGATAAGGCCCCGGGGAAGACCCAGGACACGCTGGAGGGACTATGTCTCTCGGCTGGCCTGGGAACGCCTTGGGGTCCCCCAGGAAGAGCTGGTGGAAGTGGCCGGGGAGAGGAAAGTCTGGGTCTCCCTGCTTAGGTTGCTGCCCCCGCGACCCGACCCCCGGACAAGCGGAAGATGATGGATGGATGGATGGTCCTTGGGCAAGGCACTTCACCCTACTTGCCTCGGGGGAATGTCCCTGTACTTACTGTAAGTCGCTCTGGATAAGAGCATCTGCTAAATGACTAAATGTAATCAATTCAAAGACAACTTGTCTTCTCTCTCCCCGCAAGTTTCCTCTATTAAACTAGTGTTTTTTTCTGCCTCCGACCACTAGATGTCATATATTCAGTCACTTAGAACCTCCTAGGTGTGTTCCAGTGGACATGAGGCTTGACGAACCATAAGAAGCAACATTAGGTCATCATGTGCCTCCGACTCTGTCCCAGGCCTTCAAGCCCTCCCCCTCCCGCCCTCCCCCTCCGGGCCTCCAACCTCACCCTAGCTTCCTCCTGCCTCCAACCTCCATCTTTACTAATCGACCCCACCTCCTCCCCACCCTCCCCTCTCTTTCTTTCATTTCTCCTCTGTCCATTCTCGTCCCTTCCTCTCTACCTCTTCCGCTCTCTTTCTCCCCAACCCACGTCTCCCTCTCTCGCCCCGTTCCTCCGCTCCTGTACCCCTCCACCCCCATGTCAGGAACCCTGTAAAGGTGAAGCCTCATCACTCTGCCCCCTCCCTACCCAGCTCATGGGAGATTGGTTTCACTACCCCCTCCCCCCTCACACACACACACACACTCACACCCAGCCCTCTGGAGGGGGGTTGCTGCTCTTGCATATTCCAACCTGTGGACCCTGTCAATCACAGCACTTCCGCTGTGGAGAGAGAGAGGGGGGGGGGTGTGCAGTGAAAGACAGACATGGTGTGGGGGGGGGGGCGGGAGAGAAGAGGAGAGACGGACAGAGAATGATCCAGAAGGATCCATCGAAGACTGCAGTTCCTTCCTGAAGAAGAGCCTGTCTAGTGAGCTGAGCAGGTATTGTGTACTGACAGGAGTTGTGAATGTTGCTTGAGGACAGGCAGAAGGTTGTTGGCTTCGTCAGAGCTACTGACGGTTGTCTTATTTTAAATTTAGAACACAGAGATGGGATCGTGTTTAAATTAGCCAGACTTATGTGGAGACATGATTGACCTCTTGGCCAGAAATTTGAGAAGCAATAATTAAAACTTTGTCTCATGGGAAATCTATTAATTCCAAGTTTTTCCATCATTGTGAAGATTTGAAAGAACTAATTAGATTGTCCTTTCAATTTGTCTCCATTAAAGATGAAGCCCATTTTTGGATTTAAAAAACCCCACAGGTTTTACTTAATTATGCAATTGAATGTTTTGCGGTTCTGACATGACTAAAGTCTTGTATTACTAATGAAAATACTTTCATGCCTCCTTCTGTTTAACCAGTTGGACTGAACTGCATTAGTACTAGTAGGTCTGTGTAGCCTGGTTTGTTTTTTATAGGAGCTATAACTAAAACACCTGCCAGGCATGGAAATGTCTGGGAACATTGTGCCTTGAGTGCATTTCTGCATGCTTTTGGAGCTAACCCAGATAGGGTTTCAGTTCGTCTAGTATCTGCTGGGGGAAACCACCCTCCCTGGGACAAGCTGAGAGAGATCAGATATAGTGTTCCTTAATGTCCACGTGGAAAAGACTGCTCTAAAGGAATAGTTATTGATTCCTGCCATTCAGTATTTCGTGTCCGTGTGTGAGACAGAGTTCACAGCAACCCAAAAAATAAGACAGCCTAAATATTTTTATCTAACAGTCTATTGCGTCTTACTTGCGTTGAGCTGTAGTGTGGGGATGTGAGACATGCCACCACCCCCACCCCCCACCCCATCCCCATGACTGCTACAACACTTAAAATATCTGGCACAAAGTCCGTGCTAATGCAGGTGGAAGCGTAGGCCAGGGGCTTGGCTGTGCTGTGGCCAAACGGGATTTGGCATCAAGGGCAGAAAGCTGGCTGACTGATTTTGGAGGCATTACAAGGGCGTAGCTAATGGAGACTGCGTGCAAGCTCCACCCCTGCCACCTCCCTCCACCCCTGCCACCTCTCTCCACCCCTGCCACCTCCCTCCACCCCTGCCACCTCCCTCCACCCCTGCCACCTCCCTCCACCCCTGCCACCTCTCTCCACCCCTGCCACCTCTCTCCACCCCTGCCACCTCCCTCCACCCCTGCCACATCCCTCCACCCCTGCCACCTCTCTCCACCCCTGCCACCTCCCTCCACCCCCGCCACCTCCCTCCACCCCTGCCACCTCCCTCCACCCCCGCCACCTCCCTCCACCCCCGCCACCTCCCTCCACCCCTGCCACCTCTCTCCACCCCCGCCACCTCCCTCCACCCCCGCCACCTCCCTCCACCCCTGCCACCTCCCTCCACCCCTGCCACCTCCCTCCACCCCTGCCACCTCTCTCCACCCCTGCCACCTCCCTCCACCCCTGCCACCTCTCTCCACCCCTGCCACCTCTCTCCACCCCTGCCACCTCCCTCCACCCCTGCCACCTCCCTCCACCCCTGCCACCTCCACCCCTGCCACCTCTCTCCACCCCTGCCACCTCCCTCCACCCCTGCCACCTCCCTCCACCCCTGCCACCTCTCTCCACCCCTGCCACCTCTCTCCACCCCTGCCACCTCCCTCCACCCCTGCCACCTCCCTCCACCCCTGCCACCTCCCTCCACCCCCGCCACCTCCCTCCACCCCTGCCACCTCTCTCCACCCCCGCCACCTCCCTCCACCCCCGCCACCTCCCTCCACCCCCGCCACCTCCCTCCACCCCCGCCACCTCCCTCCACCCCCGCCACCTCCCTCCACCCCTGCCACCTCTCTCCACCCCTGCCACCTCCCTCCACCCCTGCCACCTCCCTCCACCCCTACAACCTCCCTCCACCCCTGCCACCTCCCTCCACCCCCGCCACCTCTCTCCACCCCCGCCACCTCCCTCCACCCCCGCCACCTCCCTCCACCCCCGCCACCTCCCTCCACCCCTGCCACCTCCCTCCACCCCTGCCACCTCTCTCCACCCCTGCCACCTCCCTCCACCCCTGCCACCTCTCTCCACCCCTGCCACCTCCCTCCACCCCTGCCACCTCCCTCCACCCCTGCCACCTCCCTCCACCCCCGCCACCTCCCTCCACCCCTGCCACCTCTCTCCACCCCTGCCACCTCCCTCCACCCCTGCCACCTCTCTCCACCCCTGCCACCTCCCTCCACCCCTGCCACCTCCCTCCACCCCTGCCACCTCCCTCCACCCCTGCCACCTCCCTCCACCCCTGCCACCTCCCTCCACCCCCGCCTTGCCCAGCGTAGCCAGGATATGCTATAATATCTCATATCTAATATCTCAGCGTATCAGTGACTGGTAATAGCAATGCTGAGGAGAAAATGGTTGGTGTATAATTGTGGACAGTGTGTTTAGGTCACACGCTTTCATGAAGGAAACTTTTTATATCACGATTCGTGTAAGATTCAGATCTTCCTCATATCCTCGCCAAAAAAAAAACCCAACAAAACATAAAATCCACACATACACACACATACACACACATATACACACACATACACACACATACACACACATATACACACACATACACACACATACACACACTCAGTGAACAAAACATTCAACAGATGATGGAGAGTCTTCCCTCTCATCGTGTCTCCTGCCAGCGTGAAGCAACACCTTCCCAATGTCCGGACCCGCCCCAGCTCTCCCGCAGTCCTACGCCCCGGGGCCCTACGGGGTGTTTTCAGACCAGCAGGGCTTCTACTCTCTGGATTCCAATGTTCCAGGGCTTTCCAGGGTAATCCTCAACAAGCTGAACATGAAGGACTATGGAGAGTACAGGTATGCAGAACAGGAAGGTGTCCCTGACCTCTTAAACCTGGTTAGTGACAACCAAGCCAACTGAAACCATGCATATACAGCATGTATTATTTGTAATGTTACGTCTGGTATTTTGGTAAAGTATGTAGTACTGTCAGATGGGGTCAGATGGCTGTGCGGTTAGGGAGTCGGGCTAGTAATCGGAAGGTTGTTGGTTCGATTCCCGGCCGTGCCAGATGACGTTGTGTCCTGGGGCAAGGCACTTCACCCTACTTGCCTCAGGGGAATGTCCCTGTACCTACTGTAAGTCGCTCTGGATAAGAGCGTCGACTAAATATGTAAATGTATGTGCTGTCTTAGATTTCTGTCTGTCTTTCTTTCTGTCCATCTCTCTACATACTGGTTATGTATTTATATACTTCTCTCTCTCTCTCTCTCTCTCTCACTCTCTCACGCCAGGGCTGCTATGGAGGGGAAGAAGAAAGGAGGGGCTTTCCGTAACTACAAGGAGATGTTCCAGAATATGGAGGAGACGTTTAAGTTCTGTGCCGGTTGTCACAAGCTCCCAGACCACCTCCCAGCGGAACAGACCCTGAAACGCTGTGTCAAGTGAGTGACAATGCAGGAGGTGCTGGATCGAAAGTAGATTGTTGTTTTTTTTTATGGCCCACTGTCTCATATAAACTGCACTAGTAATTATTTATCACAATCTAGTTACCTCATAGATGAGCCCAGGCCTGAAAGATCTCCTATCAACTCTAATCTTGTTCTATTTATCTTCCATATAATGACAGCCAGCACACTGTAAACACAATCAAAACACAAACATGACAAATATTCTAGTTGCAGACAAAGTGGTAGACTGGACTTCAGCCAGAAACCCATATGACAAATCTCTCTATCCCCGGCTCATCTCTCAGCAACTCTGACTTTGAGAGAGTGAGTAGCAGAAATCCTAGTCAGACTGGCAGTTGATAATGGCACATCGGCACCATCATATTTCAACACAACAATGGACCAAATGGAGGGATAAGCCAGTGCTATGTATACACACACATGTAGACAGGTCTTTCATTAGCATTGTTCTGTGGAAGCCACAAGGCCATCTGATTCTTGCTTGTTTTCACAGACTCACATTTGCACACATTAATGCACACAGACACACACACACTCAGCCCCCCAACTTACACACACACACACACGCACATGAACACACACACTGGAGTTCCCAATAGTTTCTTTGCAATTCTCAGCTGCCTCAAGTTTTCTCACACAAGGGATCAATGGCAGACTTTTAGGTGACACAGAACTGTTTACACTTGGCACCAGTTTAATGTCAACAATTCTAGAGTGGTGGCAAGGCCTTTGGCATCAGAGGATTATCACCATGAGAACCAAGGGACTGTTACAACCCTAGCACTAAGCAACGTCCTTAAATATCAACTTATTTTTATTAACATTTCTTTATGAGCTCTCCTAATATTTGATTACTCCCGCAGTGGAAATTTAGATCAATTTAAACATTTAGCTCTCTTACTCTGGTTAATGGCTGAGTTTACAATGTGTCATGATGCTGTTAACGTAATTATTTCACAGGCTTATTGAATCGGCATTTGAAAGAGGAATGGCTTGCTTTTACACAAATTCCCAACGGGATGAACAAAGTAGCCATCTATCCATCTACTTTGGTACTTTGACTGTGTCCAGTACTGATCGTGTATTGGTTATTCGAATGTCTTGATTCAAAGATAGTGGTGCCTAATAAATGAATCCATACTGATGTAAAAGTCCCTCCAGGTTCAAAGTGACTGAAGTGAGAGGGCATCCTTGCCTTGGAAAGGTGCCAGGTGGGCATCACACAGCCATTACCTCACCACCTAAAGTCCGACACAAGCTCAAGGTTGCATATTCAGTAGTAAATTCCATCCTAGAGTCTGGCTCTTACCTTGTCACCAGCTGTTCTCTAAAACAGAACAGAATCTGTCAGTCTCTAATGAGAAGTTGTCCGTTGACAGCAGAGGTCACACTTGAAGACTGAGTGACATGAATTCAGACTTGTGTCATTCACTATTAATATACACAGACACAAACAAGTCTCAGTGTCAGAGGAGCAGGCCTCTGATGTGATACTGAAGGAGGAATTTTGATTGGAGCCTTGTCTTCCTTGAGGGGGTAGTTTGGCTGAGGGGGCAGTTCTGTCGACGTAAATGAATCCCTCTGAGACGTTGCTTGTATAAAGAGCTTCACAAAGAAACGCTGATTTGATTTGATTGAAGTGTATGACATTGTTTCATGATTTTCCGTGACAGTTCCGACGGTGCTAAAAATTCTTCCCCAATCCATCCTCCAGCTTCTGTTACTCCTCTTCTTCTCCAACCCTTGAAACCCCCCAGGTGTCTGAACGTGTACTACTGCACGAAGGAGTGCCAGGTGAAGGACTGGCCCGAGCACAAGAAAGTCTGTAAGAAGCTACGACTGGTGGCTATTGACCGGCTGGTGGAGTGGCTCATGTTTGCAGGTGAGACGTTTGTGGCATTGTGACCCGACTGTTCCTTCGATTGAATGAGACAACTCACTGAAAGCAGCTTGATAATGCAGTCCAAACACATCCCAGTTAACAATGCTGGAAAATACAGTATGGAGCTTAGAAAAAGTACCGGAAATGATGAAAAGTCATAAACGGGGTGCCACAAGGATCCATCGAAGAAACATTTGTTTTCTTTTTTTCTCAATTATATATATATATTCAATATAATATATAATATATGTATTATATATTCAATTTCTTTTTAGTTTGTTTTAATATAATTCTGTCTTTTTGCCGTGAAAACTACACTATGTGATTCGAATGAGTGCTCGCTATAATCATGCCTAACTTAGCATTCACTACTCAGCGGATAACCATTCTTTCCCTTCTTCTCTCCCCCTCCTTCTCTCTCCCCCTCCTTCCTTCTCTCTCTCTCTCTCCCCCTCCTTCTCTCTCTCTCTCTCTCTCTCTGTCTCTCTCTCTGTCTCTCTCTCTCCCTCCCAGGAGACCTCCCGTTCACCACAGAGAAGTGGTCCAGGCCGGCACCTGAGGTGCGGGGCTGGGACGACTGGCTGGCCATGCAGGGGGACCTCACCCCCCGCCTGGATGCAGTCCTGTCATGCAGCAACATGGGCAACCTCTGGAAGAACGTCACCAGGCCGAGGCCGGAGGTCACAGACCTCCGAGAGTCCATATGGCGGGTCGAGAGCGAGTTCCTGTCTCGCGTGCTAACCGTTGGCATGGCGATTCAACGGTTCGGCCTGGACCCTTACTCTAAGCCCCTCACCGTCCATATAGCAGGGGCGGGTCTCACTGAGACCATGGGGGCCAGACTGACAGACTATGACGAGCTCAACCGCATGTTCCCTGGGCACCAGGGTCTGGAGGTGGTGATGGTGGGGCCGGAGGTGGTGGAAGGCCCCATTATGAGGCCTCCTCTCAGGGCGTTCGGGCCCAGACAGAGGGTCTACATCAGCGCCTACAAGGGCCTCTACCACCAGTTCTGGGAGGACCTGGTGGAGAAAGAGGAAGCGGCCAAGCCTGATCTGGTGGTTGGGTTTCACCCAGGTAAATAGATCTAAATTTTCTGTTCAAAATTCCGTTATCTAGTTATACACAATCATAAGGCCATGTGTTTATATGATCCTAAAATATAAATTCAGGTAGAACATGTCAGTATTTTTCCTTCATATTGGCACTAGTACACTCGCTGATTACAGCTACTATTATTATCCCGGGTCAAGCTTAAGAAGTCTTGGAGAGTGAAAGTAAATTCCTTCAGAGCCAGGTTTCTGACCTCCCGTCTCCTTTTCCAGGGTTGAAGGGTGGATTGTTATAAGTGGGGAGAGGTAACTCACTAGATTTTGGGGCAATCTATTTTGTGCCAGACATTTATTAGACATTTGGGTGATTAATGGTGACAGCTGGGGCCGATCTGGCTAGAGAGCCCTGGACTCAGCACAATCTCCATAGCCAGCCTGCTGTAAAGAAAATGAAGCGAGTTTCAGCTCCATTCCCTTCCAAACTCCACCACAACAAGACCCAACTATCCTGCCAAAGCCATCTAAATGCCACTCGCATCCTCGGTTGCAAAACAAATTAAAAACAAGACTATCTTTATGGTTCAGATTTCCCATACATTACAACCTGCAAAAAGTCACGACCAATCATCATTTCTGGATTCATTTGAATCCAGAAACGTCCATAACTGCCACTGGTGTTAGCTGCCTGATATATGAGCCACTCCCAGGCGGTAGGGGTGGGGGGTATTGGTAGCTAAAATTAATTTGAGCTGCACACAGGGCTACCTTCCAAACCACTCCACCACCCTTCCACCACCCCTCTGACAGCTGCCTGGGTCTCCAGCCTCTCTAACCTGCTGAGCAGAAGTGGAGCCCCCCTTAACCAGGCTCCATCCCCTGTCTCAGTTATCACTGCGGGCTTCGAGGGAGCTAAATATACTAGGACTAAGTCATCTTCTGGTAAACCACTTGACAGCCTGACCATATTTCATACTGCAAACCTGGCAAAACACTGCACTGCACCTCCCAATGGAGAAACAGGGGAGAGAGGAGGCAGGGAAATGCGTCTGGGTTTGAAGCTAGGCAGAGGAGATGCAGTGAGGATAGAAAAGGAGAAATGTAGGAAGAAATGATAAAAGGTGAGTCAGGTGGCTGAGCGGTTAGGGAATCGGGCTAGTAATCAGAAGGTTGCCAGTTCGATTCCCGGCCGTGTAAAATGACGTTGTGTCCTTGGGCAAGGCACTTCACCCTACTTGCCTCGGGGGAATGTCCCTGTACTTACTGTAAGTCGCTCTGGATAAGAGCGTCTGCTCTTATCCCAGAAGGGAAAAGTGGGCGGGGGATAAAGAGGTGGAGCGTCAGAGTGGGATAGGACACATTCTAACATGGTTTGAATTTCCTGAATCCTCCAAGAGAACTGACCTGTCACCTCGTGGAGGCTTCACCCCACGAAGGGCCTGTAAGAAGACACCTCACAACACACACAATATAAACACCTTGGCAGGGTTTCCCAGATTCGTTAAGAAGCTCTTAACGCTAAGAGCTTCTTAGGAACGTTCTAAGAACGCTCTAGAACGCTCTTAGAACGCTCCTAAGAAGCTCATAGCGTTAAGAGCTTCTTAACGAATCTGGGAAACCCGGCCCTTGTCTGTCTACTGTCCCTCTGATGGAAAACTAAGCTATTCAAAGACCATCCATGTGTGCTGCCTTCTCCCCTTACTCTGGCGTATTAACCCCACAGACACAACTGAAGATTAAACCCGATAACAAGAAAGGCTTTGACAGTACAAAGTGCCTTTGTTTCAAACTCAAGATGGCCAAAAAGTCATTGTAGTCATTAACAGCCAGAACTCCTTGTCACTCTATCTCCAGATAGCCTAAACTCTAAACGCTTACCCTGTGTTGAATGTTTTATCTTGCGGTGTGCCTATCAAAGCATACATTATTCATATACAAATCATCTCCTTCTAAGGTTGGTGTTCTGTGGCGAGACAGTGTAGAATATGATCCTCCTGGTGTGCCAACATAATCCTGGGCTGCAGTCTGCCCAGACCCTGCACCTGTATCAGGCTATATGAGACCTCCATCTGGACACACACTCCTGCCTAGTTGTGTTTACATCCCAGACAGGGTTCCTGGGTGCGTGACAGAGGGGGTTCGAGGGAGGCTAGCGTTTTGGGTAACCCTGTCTGACACTAGTCTTGGCCACCCTGAGCTCATTCGTATACTGTCGTTTTTTTTGTTAGAGAAATGCTTTGGCGTGAGAGATTATGTCTGCTGCACGTGAGGGGAGGAGAGATGGATAAACATGTTGGAAAGTTACAACAATTCCAGCCCACCAGAGGTGAAGGAATGATGGGAGGGGAGGATTGTCCTAATGAGACAAAAGTTCTCTGGTTGTGGCGATACTTTCTCATTCATAATAGCTTAACTTTCTTGTTAACTAATCGTCTATGGTTAATGGCTCTGCGGTATATAATACCTGTTGTACTAGCTGACTGGTGGTGCGTGTGTGTTGTCATGGCAGGTTTCCATGCCAATCAGGGTCTGGCGGAGGGCTGGCTGCCCACCCTGCTGCTACTCAGAGACTTCGAGGTCCCGTCATTCTTCAGCTTGTTCAGGTGAGTCCAACAAAATGTCCTGTTGTCCTGTGTGCCTCACATGCTGTCAGCACAGACCTTGCTTGAACCTGACCTCAAAGCATGCTTTATCAAGTAACATTTGTGTGTGAATGTGTGTGTGGGTCTATGTGTATCTCTCTGTGTGTGTGTATCTCTGTGTGTGTGTGTGTGTGTGTGTGTGTGTGTGTGTGTTTGTGTGTTTATGCTTGCCTACAGTGAGATGGAGTTGACCTCCTCGCTACAAATCCTACTGGAGTTGGAGATGAACATCAAGGGAAGTGGGCCAAACCCGTTTACCTCTCATAAACCAGAGCAGGTCCAGTCCTGTCCCAACAGACCGCTGGTGTACTGCAACTCCCACTACGTGTACTTTGAGGGCCTGCTGGAGAGAAACAAGTTAGAGGAAAGCCAGTAGTGGACTGAAATGCCCATTGGGCCTACAACATTCCTTTACTGTTGGAGACCGCTTATTGGACTGTTAAAATACGTTTTACAGTGTTACTTATGGTGTTTAGTGCGTGGTGATTCATCTGGGTTTTGTGTGAGATTAAACTTGTTAAACAAAATATTAAACAATGTTTTGTCTGTCTGTGTAAACTGGCATATCAAACATGTACACACCTTGCTTTGTTATATGTGTGTTGGTTAAAACAAGAACATGTCTAGACATTATAACGACTGAATAATAATTGAGACGATACAAATAGGGATGGGTAAGAAAGGGAACACCGCACTCTGGTGGACTCAACTTGTAAATGCATAATTATTATCCCACTTGATGTTATATTCTGTACTCAGCCTTCTGAGTTGCAATAAATGAAATGTCGTTGTATTGCCTACGTGTCACAGTGTGAAATTAATATTTGAACATTAACCTATTGATTTAAAAAAAATATTTAAATAAACGAATAACAAGTGTTTTTTGTTGTTTACATTTTTGTACATTTGTGCTCTGTGAGAGGAGTATATGTGCAAGGCTGATAGTGTAAAATAACAGCGCTTGCCTTAACAACCTGAATTCTCGGGAATCGTCTCGAGTTGTCAGACTGTTCTAGAAAGGGGAGCACAGGTGGTATAAACTTGGAGTCTCCAGTTGGCGGTCCGAATCTAAGTAGGCCTACCCCACGCAAAGAGAATCATTCAACAACGCTTGTCACCAAAGAAATCCTAATGACAGAATCCCAGAGGTAAGCCGCTTTTGAAGTTTTAATAGGCAACATTCGTCGGCCTTTCCCCAGTCGCATGCTCTTATTTGCATGCCGACGTAAAGTATTTGAATGTCTACCTCATAAAACGTTTGACGACGTATGTTAGGGACAGCCTTCTAAATCGGGAGACATGGACCGTTGAAGTCACAAGAGTAGAAACTATTTTATTTTAATATGCATGTCATAGTCATAAGTAAAGGCCAAACTTTTTAGATACCTCTGTTGACATTGTACCCTTATAGAACAGTTCCCTTTCGAGTCCTTAAGAACAACAAGAGATATGAAAATGCATGATTTTTACAGGACATTTATGAGTGATGAAATCATACAATTTTATTAAATACTTTTGATTTGGATTAGGTCTCATTTGTGACATTGTAGTAATTCCTCACTGAAACCTTCCCCTTATTTCTCCTCTATATATGGCAGACACATGTTGTAAGCTAAGAATAGACATGAGTGAAAGGACAGGTTTTAAAATAGCCAGTAACTGGTCAGTCAGATGTGTAGAGAAATAAATATGAGCATGTATGAATATGTTTCATCCAAATTAATTTAAACACAATAAATATGTATATTGTTTGTAAGTCGCTACTAAAACCCACTCCTACCTCCATCTCTCTCCCTCTCCATCTCTCTCCCTCTCCATCTCTCTCCCTCTCCATCTCCCTCTCTCCCTCTCTGTCTCCCTATCCCCCTCTCTCTCCTCTCTCTCTCTCTCTCCCTCTCTCTCTCTCTGTCTCTCTCTCTCTCTCTCTCTCTCTCTCTCTCTCTCTCTCTCTCTCTCTCTCTCCTCTCTCACTACTGTAGGACTGCCCCAGAGGCTAAAGGCAAACCCATGGCCTTCCGGTCTCAGAAAGAGATGTTTGAGAAGATGGAGGAATCGTACAGGTTCTGTGCTAACTGTGAAACGAAGCCTGGTCAACTTTCAAACACACAGACACTGAAGCGTTGTGTGAGGTGCAGTGCAACAGAAAACAACCCTGTTCATGTTTCATACGTACAGTTGAATCCCAGTGAGGAGCTTCAATTAGAAGCACTTCAATTAGAAGCATTTCTTTCTGTTAATTCCTTTCTATTCCCTCTGCTCTCTCTCTCTCTATCTCTCTCTCTCTCTCTACCTCTCTATCTCTCTCTCTCTTTCCCTACGTTGCAGATGTCTAAATGTGTATTACTGTTGCAAACAATGTCAGAAGACTGACTGGCCCAAGCACAAGACGTTTTGTTCACAGCTGCGCCTCATATCCATTGACAGATTTGTGGACTGGCTAGTGTTTAAAGGTGAGGGGCCAAACACGTCTAGTTATTTGTATCTAGTCCCAGTGAACATGTCGGCTAAAAGCTTTAATGCTACAATTGGTGAACCAATAGTTTTACCATCTGTTCTTTTCTGATCACCTCAAATACAATTTGTTAAATATAAATGAAAACTTTGGTTCAACTGATAAAAGCTTCCCTATCCTTTTCTGTCTTTTTTTCTCAACGACAAGGAGACCTCCCGTTCCCCACAGAGAAGTGGTCACGCCCGCAGTCCGAGGTCAAAACCTGGGACGACTGGCTGGCCATGCAGGGGGACCTCACCCCCCGTCAGGACGCCATCATGGCTGGTGCTAACATGATAGACTTGTGGAACAACGCCGGAAGGCCCAGACCAGAGGACGATGACTTGAGGCAGTCGCTGTGGCGAGTCTCAAGCGAGTTCTTTTCCAGGCCACTCAGCATTGCCTTAGGGCTGAGACTATTTGGCCTGAACCCTTACTCCAGACCCCTCACCATCCACCTGGTAGGAGCAGGCCAGAGTGAGACCACGGGGGCCAGACTGACAGACTACGACGAGCTCAACCGCATGTTCCCTGGGCACCAGGGTCTGGAGGTGGTGATGGTGGGGCCGGAGGTGGTGGAAGGCCCCATTATGAGGCCTCCTCTCAGGGCGTTCGGGCCCAGACAGAGGGTCTACATCAGCGCCTACAAGGGCCTCTACCACCAGTTCTGGGAGGACCTGGTGGAGAAAGAGGAAGCGGCCAAGCCTGATCTGGTGGTTGGATTTCACCCAGGTGAGAAGCTCTTTCACGTATCTTGCAGCTCTTTGAAAAGTCGTACATAAGAACACTATTAAGCATAATTGTTCTTGACTTGTTAATAAGAGGTTAATTCCTGAATGTGTAGGATGACGTTATGTGTCTTATCTGGCCTAAGCTGTTTTGATTTCCTTTGTCCTACAGGTTTTGATGCAAGCCAAGGCCTGGATGAGGGGTGGTTACCGACACTACTGCTCCTAAGAGATTATGAGATCCCCTCCTTCTTCACTGCTCTGAAGTAAGAGTCTTGTATACCCCCAACAGTATGGTATTGCTCTCTACATGATCACAACAAACACCTTATCTTCACCATTACCTAAACATGTCAGCTGTCTACTGTCCAATCCTTTGCAATGTGCATTGCACATTTACTTAAATCATGCATTGTATTAATGTGTTCATTTCAATCACACATTCTCTCAGTCACTTCTGGGTTTCTGTCTCGTGTTTACGTGAAACTCCCTGTTTCCTTCCTCTTTCCTCCTCCCACAGTGAGACAGAGATGACCTACTCACTGCAGATCCTGTTGGAGTTGGAGATGGACTTGAAAGGCAGTGGGCCCAACCCCTTTGCCTCACTGAAACCAGAAATGGTTGGGTCCTGTCCAAACAAACCGCCTATGTACTGCAACTCCCACTACTTCTGCTTTCAGGGGCTTCTGGAGACCGCCCAGTTTGAAGAACCAGAGGAGAGCTGAGATATGTTGAGTAATTAGTCCAACATTCAAACCGCGTTTCTCTGATAGATTACGGATTTGGCTTTCTCTCTGTCTGAGAAACAAGCCTTCAAACAGTTCACTACACTGTGATTTTGTAATACGATAATACTACGTTATATTTTCTTTTTTACCATTTATGCAACAAAATCTTCTTTTTAAAGACGGCCTGGCAAGAGGCAAATGACTCAAGGCATAACGTATCGCCCTTGTCTAACTGTAAAGCATGTTTTATAAACAGTAATCAGGAGGCTATGCATTGTGTGCTCCTTTGGTAAATACAGTAAACATTTGCATCAGCTATCTTAGTTCATTTCCATGGAGGGCTACATTCAACTGAACTTACTGGTTCCCTCATTAAAACTATTGTGTTTATTCTAGTTTTATAGGAGTATGTGGCACGTGTCAGTCATTTGCATACTATCACTTGTATGAAATTGTTTCAATGCCTGCTTGACCGTGCGATACAGTATCAACCATTTTATTGTTAACTGAAAATAAAAAGGCAAACATTTTATTCCAAACAACATGTTTCCATCACTTAAAATTCTGATCATAGAGGTATTTTTTTAATCCAACATTTGTAAAATATGAATATCAGTGAATTTTCATAACACATAGGTTATCTAGTAAGTGACAATATACTCAGAATTCAGATTTAGCCAAGATGAGACTCAATTCAATTAACTTGATAAATCCTGAAAGAAATCCAAATTCTCAGGTTACTCTGTGTAAACAGGTACAGGCAAAAAACTGAGGTAACACATACAATTAAATATAATCGCAGCCTGTTCAGGCTTTGAGTTTAGCCAAGATGGATAGAACCAGGTCCACAATATAGAGCACCAGATTGACAATGGACCCTATCAGAACCACAATCATGTCTTTGTAGGTACAGTCACGACAATGGAGCGGGTCGTAAGTGTGATAATACCTGAAACCATAGATGGACCAGAGAATCACAGCAATCACGTACAACAACACAGCGATGACGTTAAACACAAGTTCCAGAATCTCCATCCCGAACGTCAGCAGGCATCTCAACAGCTTAATAAGATGAAGGACAATAATGACCACAGTCACAAGCAGGCAGACCACGTAAACCACCACGCAAAACACCATCGCTGGATGATGGAATCTCCTCTCCACTTGCAGGAAGTAATTGGCGGCGGCGGTGAGGAGGATGCACGCCACGAACGCCTCGGTGAACCTGAGGACGCCCCTGCAGTTGGACAAATACCCCCGAGGACACTTCATCTTGGCCAGCACGGCGTCCACCAGGAAAGCCAGCGTAGCAATAAAGGAGAAGATGACACAGAGGATGCTGACGATGCAGTAGGGACAGGCGAAGATCACGGCGAAGATGATCGTTGCCGAGGTGATCATGAGGGTGCAGAGCATGGTGAGCCCGCACCTCAGGTCGTCCCAGGGCGGGAGAAACGCAGCCAGCAATACGTTCCAAAGCATGAGCTCCATCACCAATATGACCACGGGAACGACGACACAGAACACCCAGACAAACTCACACCAGACGCCGTAGGGATTCACCATCCTGCCTCTGAAGAGGACGATGATGAATGCCAAAGCGCTGAAGATAATCTCCACCAGTTTCAGACAGTTGCGCAGGGACTTGAATGGGCCACACATCTTCACGGTCTAAATTCAATCGACTTTGTGAATCGTGCAGGTTGCTGTCTGGTTTTCCTCCGGGTAGTTGACAAGTTTGCGAGGCTTTCTTTTTTCCTTGTAAGCACTACCATGAGAGTTCTTCCATTTCTGCCAAAGATGTCTCTGGAGTTGAAAGTTATTCCTGAAAGGCGTGACCAGACATCATCGGAGGATTCTATAAACTACAAGCCACTCCTCGTTATTCAAATTCAAATCTCTCACTGAATTGCTCCTCCCAAGGTTTCTTCCATGTTTTCTCCTCTAGTGAGTTTTTCTGGGAGTTTTTCCTTATCTTCCTTGAGGGTTTAGGTTGGTTGAGGGGCAGTTCTATGGGCGTATGAAGCCCTCTGTGATATTGCTTGTAAAAAGGGCTATACAAATCAATTTTGATTAGATTTTTTTATTTTGATTTGATGACTCACTAGAGTATTTTGCATTAGAACCAATAACAGAGCAAAAGCCAGTAGGACAAACATAATTTTCTATAAACATTTCTTGATGAAAAATCTGTGCTTAGAATTCCTTGTGAAAGCTCCTCTTCGGCCAGAAAGTATTTTCTTTTTCAACAAAAGATGACAAGTATTCTGTGTTAATGTATTTATTGAACAAACAAAAAAAATGTAACATTCCCACAACCAAAGAGGTCAGCATTATACATTTTTGTTTAACTATGTTCGTTTAAAACCACATATTCCTAGCAGGGTAAAAACCAGGTCTATTATGAAAAAAATCAGGTTAACATATGTCATAAAGGCCACAATAAACTGAATGGCCCATATGCAGAAGCTGCCTGGACAGTCACTGGGTCGAGGATTGTTCCGGAAGATGTAGATTGGATAGGCAAGTGCAGTGCAGCAATAAAGCACCACAGATATGATTAAGAATATAAAAGTGAAGCGGTCTATGTTAAACGGCAAACAGTTCTTGAGGGATTTTAGGATGTTTGTAGCAATGATTAAAGGAATGATGAGGAAGGGAATGATGTAAGCTATGAGGCACAGGATCAGGGTCAGTTTTCCATCGTAGCCTGTGAAAGAGACAAAAATAATACAGCTGACAAAAGCTTCCAGCACCTTCCAGAATCCGGGCAAAGCTGCCAGGTATCTGCCTGTCTTCCCGTCCAGGAACTTATCCTTGATCACCTCGAGGGCGTACAACACGCCGCAGAGGAGGGCGAAGCCGCTGACCACCCAGGAATAGAAACAAACACGGCAGGCGTAGAAGTTGGCGTAGATGATGAAGATGGACAGGGTCATGAGAGCGGAGGACATCGCCACGCCCGTGGTGAAGTCATCCCAGTCCATGCAGAAATCCAGCAGGATATTGAGGGCGAACATCTCGATGATGGTGACGAAAAGGGTCAAGAGGGGACAGAAGGCCCAAACGAACAGGGCGTAGTTCCAGTAGGTGTGCTGGGTCTCTCCCTGGATGGCGGCCAGGATGAAGGTGACCAGACACAGCACGATCTGAGACATGTGCAGGCCCCCCCTGGAAGACATCAGAGAAGAGGGGGTAAAGACAGCCTTGGAGAGAGTATCTTTTAGACGATCCATCCTCATCGAGCTTTGTCCTTGGTTCAGTCTGACCAAACAGCTGCTGTGGTGGAGGCAAAGCTGTTCTGTTATCTGGGCAGACTTTACTACAGTGTTTTTGCATGTTAGCCATGATCTGGGATGGGTCTACGTCAGAGATGGGAAGTAACAAAGGACAAATACTTTGTTACTGTAATGTGTGTTTTGGATCAAATGACCAGAGGGGTTAGTATGTGTGTTTTGGGGTAAATGACCAAAGGGGTTAGCATGTGTGTTTTGGGGTAAATGACCAAAGGGGTTAGCATGTGTTTTTTGGATGAAATGACCAAAGGGGTTAGCATGTGTGTTTTGGGGTAAATGACCAAAGGGGTTAGCATGTGTTTTTTGGATGAAATGACCAAAGGGGTTAGCATGTGTGTTTTGGATTAAATGACCAAAGGGTTAGGGTTAGCATCATACCTAGCATGCATTGATGTATAATTATCACACCCACCATCATTATAAGTGTCCATCATTGTGTCACAGAATCTGATCTGAACATGTGAATAACGACCAAGGATTGGACCAGGCTGACGCTGCTGTTATCTATTCTTGTCCACATGAGGGCGCTATAGGCAAACAAATGATGAAACCTGTCTTCCTGTAATCACAAAGCTAGAGATAGTTGTTTGTTAACTGATGTTGTGTTGTTTGAAGTGTTCTTTAAAAAAAGTCTGTTTATCATTTTTTAATAAACTTTTTGTAATAGTCTGTATCACAGACATGAAAGAAAAATATGTAACACATGTCCTCCTGGTAAGGTGAGAAAGTAACATAGTGGTAGGAATGCGTTGTTTAATGTTGGCAGATGAACGAACATGATTAAAGTGACACTTGTTTATATAACTAAACAATAGAGTAAAGAAAACAGACAGGCATCTTTGACCTCTTCATCACAACCAAACCATTCACCATTTTGGGCACTGTAGCTCTGGCAGTTGACCTTTGCTGCCATGGCTGGGTGTGAGGGCGCGGAGGGGACCAGGGAGAGCAGGGCGGCCCAGTGCAGTCCACCGTTCCTGGGGGCTGACAGGCACTCCTCTCCCCTGCCAATCTGGAGCCCCTTGCCTCACAGTCCTGACCTTTGGAGGAGGGCTGTGAACCAGTCACAGGTGACCGTGTTTTAGCTCAGGGAGCTACACCACCTTTAGCCCTGTCACACCACACACACACACCTCACCTACACACACCACACACACCTCAGACATACACACACCACACACACACACCTCACCTACACACACCACACACACCTCAGACATACACACACCACACACACACACCTCACCTACACACACCACACACACACACCTCACCTACACACACCACACACACCTCAGACATACACACACCACACACACACACCTCACCTACACACACACACACACACCTCAGACATACACACACCACACACACACACCTCACCTACACACACCACACACACACACCTCACCTACACACACCACACACACACACCTCACCTACACACACCACACACACACACCTCACCTACACACACCACACACACCTCAGACATACACACACCACACACACACACCTCACCTACACACACCACACACACCTCAGACATACACACACCACACACACACACCTCACCTACACACACCACACACACCTCAGACATACACACACCACACACACACACCTCACCTACACACACCACACACACACACCTCACCTACACACACCACACACACACACCTCACCTACACACACCACACACACCTCAGACATACACACACCACACACACACACCTCACCTACACACACCACACACACACACCTCACCTACACACACCACACACACACACCTCACCTACACACACCACACACACACACCTCAGACATACACACACCACACACACACACCTCACCTACACACACCACACACACACACCTCACCTACACACACCACACACACACACCTCACCTACACACACCACACACACACACCTCACCTACACACACCACACACACCTCAGACATACACACACCACACACACACACCTCACCTACACACACCACACACACCTCAGACATACACACACCACACACACACACCTCACCTACACACACCACACACACCTCAGACATACACACACCACACACACACACCTCACCTACACACACCACACACACCTCAGACATACACACACCACACACACACACCTCACCTACACACACCACACACACCTCAGACATACACACACCACACACACACACCTCACCTACACACACCACACACACCTCAGACATACACACACCACACACACACACCTCACCTACACACACCACACACACCTCAGACATACACACACCACACACACACACCTCACCTACACACACCACACACACCTCAGACATACACACACCACACACACACACCTCACCTACACACACCACACACACCTCAGACATACACACACCACACACACCTCAGACATACACACACCACACACACACACCTCACCTACACACACCACACACACCTCAGACATACACACACCACACACACACACCTCACCTACACACACCACACACACCACACACACACACCTCACCTACACACACCACACACACCTCAGACATACACACACCACACACACACACCTCACCTACACACACCACACACACCTCAGACATACACACACCACACACACACACCTCACCTACACACACCACACACACCTCAGACATACACACACCACACACACACACCTCACCTACACACACCACACACACCTCAGACATACACACACCACACACACACACCTCACCTACACACACCACACACACCTCAGACATACACACCACACACACACACAACACACACACCATACACCACACACACCTCAGACATACACACACCACACACACACAACACACACACCATACACACATACCCCACATACACACCTCACACACACACACCATACACACATGACACACACACACTATACACACACACACCATACACACATAACACACACACCATACACACACACACCACACACACACCCTACCGTGTGAGAAGAGGCCATGCCACTGTGTATAAACTGTCTTCCAGCTGTACTATCAGAACCTGTATAACCCATAATGTATAAACCTCTACAAAGGCACTTTGCTTTTTTAGACACTGTATTGTTACAGTGTAACATAATATCAGAGTTGTACTTTTAATCCATGATTTAAGTTTATCCACTGAGCAGTAAATCACCAAAAATGTGAAGCATATTTCTTCATAGTTCTTTTGTATATGTAATATGCGACTAACAATGAGAAGGACAGCAGCATGGTTTTATAATATCTTTGTTTATTCAAATACATGTGCATTTCTTACAGTGGTGTACTGTGCACTGTTTTAATCAAACTCACAATAATACAATTCAACAACACATTTCCATATAAAACGTAACATTTACTTATGAATTCATTTTACTTACACTGATGAAGAAAATTACATTATGTACATCAAAGGATTTTCTATCAGAAGTTTCTCACATTTTTTATGAAGCTTAAATATTAAGTGCATATAAGTGCACATATTAATTATTTTTTGTTAAGGTTCAAGCACTGGCTAAGATTGTTTTTAGTTTGCCAGAGAATCCTCAACAATTAACATCTCAAAAAAGCAGAACTTGCTGTTTTAGTGCATTATTACGACTTCTTTGTCTTATTTTTTTATCTTCTGATCCATTCTTTTACTCATAAGGTGCTAAGCATCGACATAATTGTGTCAGTTGGGCTCAGGAAGGGTCTGTTTTGTGAGAGAAAGTTTCAAAGTAATGGTGATACAGTTGCCTGGACATTAAAGTACACAGAACAAATTAAATCAATGAAATAGTGTTGCGAGTGTTGGAGAGTTCTCAGAAGTCAGTTTCATTGTTTCTTAAATAAAATACATTTTTGTTTAAGAGTCCGTTGCGGTCAGAGGGCTAAGTGGACAGTGTGGTTCTAGTCGCTGTATGGAGGGCGGCCTCTTTGTGGTTTTGGCGGCAGAGGAGGGAATGTCAGTGAAGACCACGGGCCTTCCGTCAGGGCAGAGCAGCACACTCGAGTCTGCCTCACACTTGGTGGTTCTACCGGGCCACAAGGCCTCAGCTGGACCGGTCCTCAATCCCCCCTGAGACAGAACCTCCGTCTTCACCACCGACAACCCCGCCTGGCTCATCTTGATCAGCATGTCTAACGACTGCTTGCGGCTCTCCAGCGAGGCCTTCATGGCTTTCTTCTCGTTCTCCTCGTCCTCTTTCTCCTCGTCAGCCTCTTCGTCCTCCTCCTCCGTTTCCGACGTGGCGTTGCTGTGGAGGCTCGCGTCTCTCGTGGCGACCTGGTCGCCGGCGGCAGCCGTCTCTGTCGTGGCCGGGTCTTTCTTGACCGACAGGTCCAGGGGTCCTTCGCTCTGGCGGGCTGTCCTCTCCAGAGCCTGGTGGATGTGGGACAGTTCACTGCGTATTTTGCTCAGGTGTTCCCACAGGTGTCCCTGAGCAGGGGTGTCCTCTCTCTCCAGGTGGGAGATCTTGCGTTCAGCCTCCTGGTACTCCTGCAGAGCCTTGGACAGGTCGCTGAGGAGAGCTGCGGCCGACTGGGAGGATGCGTCCCCCGTCCCTCGGCCCGTGGTAGAGTCCTGGCTGTTGGGTTGGCTGCATCGGGGTGGGGAGGAGGACCCACTGTTGGGGCTGGCAGGGGGGTCTGAGTACCACTGGTCTAGCTGACGGGACTGAGTCTGAGCACGATGGAAACTGCAAAAAGAACAGGATGCTAATTAATTTGAGTTATTTTGAAACGGTTTCACATCTTAAGGTTCGAAAACTAAAGTGAATAAATATAAGAATACGTGATAAAATCCCAATTTTTTGGGGGGGGGGGACGTTATGCAAACATGTGATCACAACAAGCAGAAAATATCTCACCTGCTGTGGAGAAGAAGCTTGTCCGTTGCCACGGCGATAGACGTGTTGTTCTGGATGTTCTTCAGGAAGTCCAAGGTGAATCCCAGCGCCGGCTTCTTCTCCACAGGGGCCTCGTGGATCCCCAAGGGGGCCCCTGTCCTCTTCAGGCCCCAGCCTGCTTTCCCCTCCTTGGCTGCTTCTTGGAGCTTGTCCCCCGCCCTGTAGCTGGGGTCTGGAGACTCTCTCTGGGGGGGCGCCCAGGCAGCAGGGGAGGCAGGAGTTGCGCTCGGCCGCAGGGCAGGCACCTTCCACAGGTTGACTTTGGGCTGAAAGCTGGGGGGGCTGGACTCCAGGCCATTGGTGGAGGTCTTAAGCCCCTTGTTGGCCTCGCTCTGTGCGGAGGCTGCTCCTCCCCCGAAGGTGTGCTCGCAGAGGAAAGGGTAGTAGAATCGAGGTGGCAGGAGGGTCCTGTCTGCGTGGGGGTGTGCAGTGGAGGCAGGGTGCATGAGCTGAGCGGCCGAAGCCAGGAAGGGAAGCTGAGCGAGTTGGGCGTGGGTTTGGGCCGTGAGACTGTTGGCAGAGGTGGGGAGGCCCGAGTTGACATAAGAGAACAGGCCAGGGGTGAGCGGGTAGCCCACCCCGAGGACAGACAGGTTGAGCCCGGTGGGGTCCGGGTAGTCGGCCAGGCTGGGGGGAGGAGGGTAACAGGGGATGGAGCTGCCCACTCGAGGCTGGGCCACCTCGGGCTTGGCCTTAGTGTGGCTGGTGGCCAGTAACCTCCACTGCTCTGACAGGAGTCCGGGAGCCGTCAGGCTGGTCTTGGACAGCTTGTAGTGCTTCAGCTGGGCCTCCACATCCACTGAGCGAGCCCTCAGGAGCTGGTCCTCTAGAGAGAACATGTCGGCCATCAGCAGCTCCGACTCGGCCCGCTTGGCCTTCCTGGTCGCCCCTTCAGACGACGACTCCCTGCCGCTGTGGTTGGAGTCCTCTCTGGTCATGCCAACGACTTCCGCCCCGTCTCCCCCCTCCTCCTCCTCTTCATCTCCTCCCTGACTCTCCCCTTCCTCTCCTTCCTCCTCCAGGGGCCTCCGTGCCCGGGGCCTCTCCTCTGGCCCCGCCCCGGGCCCTGGCTCCTCTTTCCCGGCCCCACGGAGCCCCTGTGCCTGCTGGAGAGGCCTGAGCTGGTCCGGGTGCAGGATGTTTCCTTTCTTGTAAGGCCAGTCGGACTCGATGAGCAGGGACAGGGAGTTCTTGCACAGGCTGTACTTCATGTGGTTGTACAGGTGCGATTTCTCCATGCAGGTGAAGGGACACTGAAAGCATTTGTAATTGTAGGGTTTGCCCCAGGGCCGAGGGATGTAGTGGGGCCTCTTGGGCTTGCGCTCCTTGTGTTTGCAGGCTGACATGACCTTACAGCCATGGTCCTCTTTAGACATGGCTGGGATAGGAGTCGCACTGTGCTGCTGTTGCTGAATAAAAGGTTTGATGTGGGACTTTCCAGGATAGATTCAGCAGAACAGAGTTTCTTCTCTGGTTCTTCAGACTGTACAAGTCAGCGGGATAAATTGCATGATTTTTGCGTATGACTGAAGCTCAATCTGTGGATAGAAAATTAACAGTGCTTGTAAGTAAAACATTTTTTAAAGAAATTTACTGAAAAATTATACAATATATTACATTTTCCATTAAATTCATATCTTGGTTCTTTACAGTGAACAAAACACATATTAAATGAGAGACAAGCCATTGTGCTGTGGACCATATGGCAAAAACAAGAATGTTAATGAATCTTGAGTGTTTGTGGATGTGGGGCGTGGGGTGCTGTGTATCAGCATGAGCATATGTGTAAGTGTAGTGTGTCATGTTCAGCCTGCCTGAGCCTCATAGCCACTAACCTAACTTGGGGGTGTGGAGGGGGAGGGGAGGGGGCGGTGTCACAACACTCAGTTCTCACTGTACCTGCCACTACTCATTATTTCCAGTGCAGCACCAGGCACTAGCAGGGCCCAGGGCTGGGGGGCAAACAGGCAGGCCCCCAGGGGGCTCAACACCTGTGCAGGGGGCCTTACTCACGGGCCTGCATGGGCTGGAGGGCTGGGCCCTGGAGGCCGGTTATGGGCACGGCGCGGCCAGGGTGAGGGCTGCAGAGGGCGGGCGTTGAGGGGAGAGGGTTGGGGGTGTGGGCCCTGGTTGTTAATGAGAGCCTGGCATCGCGCCCACAGGGCGTCGTTAGTGCCAGTGCTGAGATCTGGGTCAAGGCACATCGCCCAAGTTCAACTGCTCTTTCTGTCTGCTTTTTTCTTCTCCCTTTTTTTTTTTTAAGTTTATACGATATTCTAACAATTCTAACTGATTAAAACTCAATATTGATATCCCAGTGGATTGTTGAAGACACAGAATTTTTACGTAACTTTTTTGTTGTCTACAATATCATAGACTTCACTCACTACTACTCAGTAAATCTTTCAAATATTTTATAAAATAAAACGATAGATAAACAGTATATATCCTAAATTGCTCTGAAAACTGTTAGATAGAAAACTTTAATCTGGTGTAAAGATATGTTTACTATAAATATTAAATGATTTACTTATTTAACAACAAGATCTATTAAGGTAAAGATTGTTCTATATACATTTTTCCAAACAAATAAATGCATGAAATAATGAATGTTCAAGTGTTCCAACTTATCATGCAACAATAAATGCAGAATCTTCAGAGCTAAAATGCAGTGGCTTCTATCTTCACCTACATACATATTCACCTGCTCATATTTTTACAGAAAAAACAATGCAATGATGAATACATATATACATGATGTATTCCAAAATGTGTTCTTTACTAAACAGTTTTTCCAAAAAAACTATGAGATTTTGTAAACTAAAGTATTACTACAGTACACTAAGTTAATACAATTACAGACTTCTTGTCATGTAATTTGTTAATTATCCCAGAGATAAGTCAAATCAGTCAGCCGTAGATTAAATATAAAATTTCATTTAACATCAAAAATCTGAATCAGATTTGATACACTTGAGAAACTCTATTATCCGCAACGACTATTTCAAACATCCTCTTAATACGATTTATTGTAATCTCAAATGATCAAAAATTATATATATATTATATTTCAAACACATTCAGCTTTCCCTCGCTCGTTCTCTCTCAAACTGTTTCGAGCGCTAGCCGAAATGAATGGTGTATATTTTTTTCTATTAAAAGAAGAAAACAGAATAGAAAGTTTCTGTCCTCAGAGCCAAGCCGCTGGGTTTCCCCTGCAGGAGCATGTTAGCGAAGCTGCTCCTCATGCTAAGAGACCCCCTGTGACTGGGAGGCTTCTGGTTTCTATTTTCCTTCAGGCCAAACAGGAATGAAAGACAGAGAAACAGTTTGGGTCAAGTCAGAGGCAAAAAAAAAAAAAAGTACAACTTTACAAAGCCACTTTGTACTCCCTCATTAAGCTTTAAACATAATTCTCTGTCATCAATGTTTATCTCCTGAGATCTAATTTGATTTAAGAGTGCCGGTATTGTGGTGAGTAAACCATCGCTGCAGCATGCGGGTGTCTCATTGAGAAGTTAGCCAGGGAGACTCAGTGACTAGAGTCAGTGTCAAATACACCTCGACTCTGATCAGCCAATCATTGACTCTAACACAGGGTGGCAGGCCGCTCGCCAACTTTCGTCCTGGTTGGACCCCCTCACAAGTAAAGCGCGATTGTATCGGCCCATTCGATTGGCTGGCTTGTCCAGCCCTGAGGCACTGACCCCTCGCTCCTAGCAAAGAACAGTGCCTAACAGCTGCTATTAGGAACCAATCAATAAAAATCATTTTTACAGTTGCTTTTTCCCTCTTCCGGACACTGTTATCAGCTGTGCTGTGCTGTGCACTCCCCTACCCCCACCCCCACCCCACCCTACACCAATGCCTCGACCCTGAACCCTTCCAGGCCCTACGGCCTTGTTTTAAGCTTTTAGGGCTCATGGTCAGGCGAGCCTGATCGCTTCAGCTTTAACAACTATTGTTTCAATTAAGAAGGCTGGCCTCACTAAAAGCATTGACAAGCTGCGTGCAATAACAAACCGATATCAGGCGATGGGAGGGGAGGGGGGAGGGGGTAGTGTTCCAAAAGGCAATATCATCAGATGGATATTTACTCGCTGTGGGTACATTTCAATTAACTGTGTTAAAGACTAGGATTCTTTATAGTGTGTTATCGTGCAGTTGTATTAGTGTATTAGACCTCTTCTGTATCATGAGTTTGATATAAAATATGAGTTGGACATTAAGCATTTTGAGCATGTTCAGTCTGTATTTATGTAGCTGGCATTTGCTAATGGTTCACAGAATTTCCGCATTCACTCTCTGATACATGTAAAGTGTAGCTTTACCTAAGATGGTTGCGAGAGTAGTGATGTGTGAGGGATGATCTTGAGTCTTCTGAGTCTGTGGAGGAATCAGCCTTGAAAAAAGGAAGACTAGAGATTAGAATCTTGTTTTAACGTGTTAAACGTGTTAAAAACTTTATTCACAACATATTTCAGTGTATATATACATCCAAAATTTACATTTAATTGACTTTTAACAGTATACATTTCTATAGATATGTGCAATCTATATGACACAAACTGTATTAACTTGACTCACTGGAAGTGTCAGTTATTTGAATAACATCAACAGCCAACAAAATGCGCTTGTGTTTATGAGGGGTCACTATTGATGAATTATACTTTACTGTTAATTATCAGAGATAATTCAAGTCGTATTTCAAGTTTCTTTAAATAACTGCAACCAATAAAATATTTACACATTAACACAAAAGTAGTAAATGCTACTGATAAAGTACTACAATTGTAGATCTATTAAAACTGGCATTAATTAGGCCTCTCCAGTACAATTTAATTTGCACAAAAACTTTTTCTATAGGTTAAATGATAAATAGGTATCCTATATGAAATAGCCTAGGATACGTAGGCCTGTTCAAAATATGTTAAAATGTTTACACAAAACAAGGTACATATTTTGAACAAGGTCGTGTATCTAAATGTTTTCTTGCCAGTTGCTATGAAGGTTGAATAAAGCATTTCCCCGCATTCCTCACAAGGCTACAGATAAACAAACTCGTGGCATTGGCTCTTGATAAAACTCCATATTTTTCCAAATGTCACATTAATTGAATGCCATATGGTGTTTCAAAGTGGGAGAAAAACGTGTATTCCTACCTGGTCCGTTTCCGTGTGTGTCTCTGGTGTGTTGTCAATTCGCTGCGTTACGGGTACCAAGCGGACAGCGCATATTCCGCTCAAATGGGAGAAGATAGAGAGTGTTTGGGAGATATATATTGACTGGGAGCAATGCCTTGGGGCGCCACAACACCGAAGCGCCTCCTCCCTACTCGGTACCGTCACATGTACCTTTACCTTGCAGCAACAATATACAGTAACGACTTCAACTATATAGATAACTGACAACGGTTAGTTCAACATTTATGGAATTAGAGAATTTAAGATCATTTGAGACTTTATGTTATTCTGGCAAACTTAATTTGGTAAGTATCCTCCACAGGGTATAGATATATAGCTAGATTAAAATATAATACATTTTACATGATTTTGACCATAGGTCATACAAAACTATCTTTACCATGATAATAAGTCTAAACGTACCTTAGATGTTCGTTATTTGAATGTTTGCTGGAGATAATCAGTAACTAAGCCACTTAATTAGCTCTGTCATATCATAGAAGCCAAACAAAATGTGGTTAATTAAATGTCATCATTCTTTGGCGGATTTTTCTTTGTTCCTGCACCTGCTTGCGCGCGAGTGAAACTGATAGGCCTGTTTTATCTGTTGGATGAATTCCATGCTGCGTTACTGTGGGGATAAGTGTGAGCATCAAAATATGAAATAATATGTCTCTGAATATGGTCAAGGTGCACTTTATTGTGCAGCACAGACGTGCAGTGGCCCAGTTAAACATTTTAATAGCCTGCAGAAGTTATGCGGTTTGGTTTTATACGTTTGTAATTCAGTCATGCACGCGGAGAGCCTATTGGTTTTAGCCACACATTCATATTTCAGCACAATACTTTTTTATATTATCTGTCCGTAAAGTCGAAGTAAATAAATTATTTGACACAGAACTGTCTCGAGTAGCTACAAACCTACTTTATTCTAAATAGTTTTCTAATATGCACATTTATAGTTATAATGTTTTTAAAGTTAATATAGGCCTAAGTCTATACAAAACGCACGACTTGACTGACACAAGAATGACAACTAGCCGAAGCTATACAAAGAAATTGTTCAAAAACCAAACTGTCTATCAGGCGCGTGGGGATCGTTCTGCTCTCCACATCTGTCAGTTTAAGTGTCAGATTGTTCCGGATGAGCAGACCTGTAAAATAGAGAACCCATGCTGTGACGCGTGCTGCAGGAAACACTGTACATACTGGTTAGCTGTCAGACAAGAATGACCCATGACCCACCTTCCCCTTTTTTGTCAAATAACAGATTAGTTTGTGTCCTTTAATTAATATCACAGCTGTATAATTAACTTTAACCAGTAAATAATAAAATACAAAGGCTCACAAACTGAAATTGTGGGTACGATTGGATATAGATGTCAAGTTAAAGTACATTTTCAGGGTGGATAGAAACTCTTTCTCCTTTGCTTGGTTTGACATACACTAGGCTGGCGTGTAGCGCAGCCCTGTCTTGCTCTCAGGGAAGTGATTAGTGCAGTAGCACCAGAGTGCTGGATAGATTACTGACTTGAGCCATGAGATCACATCCAACGGCAGTGACGGATGCGTGTCTTATCTGACAGCTCTCTCTCTCTCTCCTTCTCTCGCCCCCTCTCTCTCTGCCTCTCTCAGCTATCTTTCTCTTCACTCTCTCGCTCTTTTCGTCTCCCATCTTACACTTAATCCCTTTCTCTCAGTCCCTCTCTCCTCTCCTCTCCCTCCTTCTCACTAACTTTCAGTTTTACCTCTTCCTCTCCCTTTCCTCCTCTCCCTCCCTCCCTCGTTCCCTCCCTCCCTCCATCCCTCCCTCCCCCCCTCCCTCCCCCCCTCCCCCCCTCCCTCCCTCCATCCCTCCCTCCCTCCCTCCATCCCTCCCTCGTTCCCTCCCTCCCTCCATCCCTCCCTCGTTCCCTCCATCCCTCCCTCGTTCCCTCCATCCCTCCCTCCATCCCTCCCTCCCTCGTTCCCTCCCTCGTTCCCTCCATCCCTCCCTCCATCCCTCCATCCCTCCCTCCATCCCTCGTTCCCTCCCTCCCTCCCTCCATCCCTCGTTCCCTCCATCCCTCGTTCCCTCCCTCCCTCCCTCGTTCCCTCCATCCCTCCCTCCCTCGTTCCCTCGTTCCCTCCATCCCTCGTTCCCTCCATCCCTCGTTCCCTCCCTCGTTCCCTCCATCCCTCCCTTGCTCCTTCCCTTCGTGTCTCTTTAGCCTGTGGCTGGCTCTGGGTCAACTCCAGGTTCTTCATTTTCCTCCTCTGGCTGTGTGGGAGGAGTGTGCGGGCCCCTTTGAGAAATGCCAGTGTCCGTGTGCTGGGGGAGTCGGGGGCCCTTCACGAGCCATCAGGCCCGCTGTCACACAGCGCTGGGCAAATGGAGACTGACTGGCCGCTCCATAGGGCCTAACCATCTGTACCAAATGTGACAGCAGGGGGAAGAAGAGCATGTCTGGTAAATCAGGAGGAACGAGAGGAGCGAACGTGAGATGGAGAAGAGAGAGAGAGAGAGAGAGAGAGAGAGAGAGAGAGAGGGTAAAGGAAATGAGTAGAGATAGAGAGGGGGAGAGGTTTGTCTCTTCCTGAAGTGAGGACACTTGGGAGGTGATGTCAGGTTTTGCAAAGAGAAAGAGGGACGGAGAGGGGAAAGGGCAGGAGAGGAGATGTTCAATGGAGACGAGACAGAGAAGAAGAGAGATCCATCTCCCAAAGCAAGGACACTTAGGAGGTGGTGTCAGATGAAATGAGTTTGGTTCAGCTGCTTTGGACAGGCTTGGAAGGAGACGTCAGTTCCTCCTTCCTTAGTTTAACTGAGTGCAGAGAGAAAGGACAGTCCGTTGTCCGTCACTAAGCTCCCATCCCCCTTCAAACTCGATTTTGAATTGAATCCAAAGCTACGGAAAAACTGTGAAACACTGGGGCCTGACACAAGCCAACTGCAATAGTGCACTTTCTCTTCTGGGAAGCGTGATGACATGCTAAACTGAAGAGTCTGAAGGAGACGACAGTGTGTGCGGTGGAGGTAAGAGTGCGGAGGATCCTGGTGAGAGCGTGTCTCTTTCAGCCGAGTGGGAGAGCTGTGCAGAGGGGGGTCCTTATGGAGGGGCAGCTGGGATGATGACAGGAGCACTCTATTAAGACTCAGAGACAGGAACCTGAGGGCAGCTAACACACTGCTGCTGGGGAGATCCAGCTGTGCATCTCCGACACACACACACACACACACGGTGCAACGCTAATGGGATAAAACATCTCCAGTATGCAGTCTTTGAAGCATAGCTATGCGCACACTCCCATAGGACTCCTTGCTGTAGAAAGAGAGGTACGTAGATGGATGGAAGGATGGAAGGATGGCTGGATGGAGCCAGATGAGAGTGCTGTTTGGACTACTAAACGATAGCCTTCTGCCCAGGTGTGTTCTCCTCGTGCCTTTTCGACCGCCTGAGTTTACGGCCCGGGGAGGAATAGCTAACAGCTGCTCTCTTAGCCACTGCTGCCAGGCACATTAAGTAAACTCATATCGCTCTCAGCCACTATCAATTATTCAGCGGCCCTCCCTCCTCCTTCCCCTCGTTTTTCAAAGAAGAACAACTCAAGCATCCAACCCCTGCTTTAACCACACACAGTCTCAGTTAAAAACAACTTGAAATATCTTTGGTGGTTCGGTGTCTTCTATATTGTTTAGGTTCTGATGCTGCTAACAGATATGGATATGACCTCTTTGAACACGTCAATGACTCAGTCTTGACAGAGGCTCCTCCTCAAAGGTGAAACCCCCTTAGACGGAGGGAGGGAACAGCCCAGTGAGTCTGCATTGACACATGTTCAGCTTTACCCTCAAATGAATCCTCACAATTACCGTGAGGAAGGGCAGACGAGTAATGGCCAAGTTCCAAACCCCTCAAAAAAATACATTGGAATACAAATGGGCCTGGTTCATGTCTGAAAAGAGCAAATATCACAGTTCAGTCACGATGACTGGATGGATGACTCTCTTGATTTTCTCTCCAGATATCCATGCCCTTCTCCACTCTCCAACTCCGTAAACACACATGAGATACAAGCCCAAGGCAAGCTTGTGTAGCCCTGCGTCACAACAGGTGAACTGGACGGACAGAAATCAAAGTTATTCATATGGAAGGACACACCATTGAGCCATCATCTAATGTGGAGCCGAAGTAGCGACATGGATATGTCTGTCAGTGTGGGGAGATGTGGTGTTGACACTCGCGACTCCTCTCCAGTCAGACTGTGACAGGAAGCAGCTGGTGCTCACACTCTTGGTTCATATCATCGTGTCACTCTCTGCCCCCCTCCAAACCCCCCTCCGCCCCTCCAGTACACAGCTGCCCCCATGTGCATCCCAAGGAGGCGGGGTCTCTGTTGCCAGGGCACCTGTGGTTGTCACCTGACGGGGGAATAGGAAGTGGAGATGAAGGGTAGCAGCAGATTCTGTCACAGAGCATCAGTACTCCTGTCAATCTGACCACGACCTGCAGGGTGTGTGCACGCACGGGTGTGTGTGAGGGAGAGAGCGAGAGTGTGTTTATTTGTGTGTTTATTTGTGTGTGTCCGAGTGTGTGTTTGTTTGGTGTGTGTGTGTGTTGCGCATCAACTCACTGACCCACAGGGTGTGCTTGTATGCATGTGTATGCTCATCAGTGCGGGGTGTGCATGTGTGTACTTTAACGCCTTGAACCCTGGGAGTGTGTGTGTGTGTCCGTAAACACATGGACCTGGAGGGTGTTTGTGCCTGTGTGTGTGTGTGTGTGTGTGTGTCCCAGTGCACTGACAAGCGGATGAATACATACAGAATCGTTTTTTTCGTTCATCTAGTTCTCCTCTGCTCATGGAGAACCTCCGCCCAAATCACCAAACATCGCGCTCCTTGGGGTTACAGATAGCACAAGCTGTATCATTAAGGCAGAACATCATGTCCAGTGCTCACACTTATTTAATCTTTCATCGTATGACAGTAATCTAGCAAATATACGAAGCTGTCTTCAAGCTATACCCAAGGGAACACAATACCAGCATGTCCAAACCTAAACAGCACACCATGCTAATGGCTAACCAGCTAGCTGCTACCTACGACACATGGGACGTGATAACAGCATGGCCCTGTTGAAGAGACCGGAGATGCTATTCCCTCAGCGGCAGAGCTGAGAGCGGAGGCCACCCCTCAGACACACTCTGGGGACCAGGGACCAGGAGATGGTGTCAGTCAGAGGCCCAGATGCATCCCCTCTGAACCCCCAGCCCCCTCGACCTCAGGACCTCCAGCATCCAGACCCCCTCCCTGGGTGTGACTTGCAGCAACGCAAGGGGGGGGGGGGGTGTGGGGGCACAGCTGGAGAGGAATAGCTGTCCATTGGGAGAAGGGGAGAGGAGGGGAGAAAGAGAGAGAGAGAGAGAGACTGTCATCGCTGGTTGTCCAAGCGGGAGGAATGGAGGGAGACAGGGCCCAATCACCCAGGACCCTCAGCTCCATCCCTTGGGGTCTCCCAGCCTCCCTACTACAAGCCCATGTTTTAGCAGACCATATGTTCGCCCCCCCTCCCCCCCTTATACCCACTCCGCAAATAAACAAGTCAGTAGCTATAGCCAGAGGGTATTCATGTTTCTCTCTCTCGCTCTCTCTCTGTGTCTCTCTCTCTCGCTCTGTCTCTCTCTGTCTCTCTCTCTCTGTCTCTCTCTCTCTCTGTCTCTCTCTCGCTCTCTGTCTGTGTCTCTCTCTCTGTCTCTCTCTCTCTCTGTCTCTCTCTCTCTCTCTCTCTCTCTCTCTCTCTCTCTCTCTCTCTCTCTCTCTGTCTGTGTCTCTCTCTCTCTTTGTCTCTGTGTCTCTCTCTGTCTCTCTCTCTCTCTTGCTCTGTTTCTCTCATTTGTCTCAGACACATGCAGTCTCTCAAGCCTCCTTTCTCTTGTCTTAGATAAGTAGTCATCGTTTTAGTTATTTCTTGAAATAGAAAAACACAGAATGACACATCCTTCAATCGTACCACTGTTGATGTAAATGATAAGCTTCATTTTTGTGTTATAAAAAAATGTGTTGGGCATTCCTTCAAATGTCTGGACGTTGTGTTGCCTCAAACCTACTGTACCTCAGCTTACTAGTTCACACACACCGCTGATCCATGCTGTCAGTGCCTGGGATGATTTACAGCTAAAATAATCTAAGTAACTAAGCAAGCCCTCAATTGTAATTGTGAGCAGCTTTGCTAAACTGGATAGAGTCCTCTATTCACGATTTTGAGAAGGTGAATGAAGGACAGTCCAAAACAGATGGACATTGTGTGTGTGTGTTGTCCATGGGGCGAGTCAGACCTCCCTTTGGGCAGAGAAAACTGGCCGGAGATGGACAGCTGTGCCCAGGGCAGGGCATATAGGAAGTGACATCACTAAGAGTGCGACGAGTATTTGTGCCCCCCAGGGATGTGTGGACTCACCAGAGCAGAGGCAGACGGCTGGGGGTCACCACAAGGTCAGACCCTGTCCACCATGATGACCACACTTCCTGTGGCCTACTTCAAACAAACATCATGTCGACTAACTTCTATATATTCAACTATAAAAGACCACACCAGACAGACATTTAAAAAAATGTGTCTGTCAAGTTGCCAATAACTGGTGGCATGAATCTGCTAACATGTTTCGGTTGATGTGGAGAGTCTGTGGTTGCGCGAGGTAAAGTCAACTGAGGTAAAGTCAACTTTGAGCGGCACTTTCACAAGCGAACTCGCGTTGTGCGTGCGTAAAACACACGCACAACGCAAAAAACACAAACACACAAGCAACAACACACACACCACACACACACACACCACACACGCACATATTCTGACAAACAGCCTGCCTCTCTGACTGGTCCATTGAGTCATCAGTGACCTTCCGTGGGATTGGAGTTGCCAGACCAATTGACCAAATCACTGATCTTTAAAAGCAGCTTGGGGGAGTAGTGAGTAGGCACACACCCCTCCCTCTCCTCCCCTCACCTCCCCTCCCCTTTCGCTCCCTCCTTCCATCCCTCCGTCCCTCCTCCCTGCGCCCCTCCACCTCGCTTCTTTAATCAAGGAGCAGGCAGGCAGGACTCTGGGTCGGCATGGCGACGCTAACGAGAGGCGACAGCTCTTCGGCGCTCGGGGCAATGACCAGCTCGGCTGTCGAGACCGCGGAGAGTCCGCCAGGCACGCACTGAGGCGAGGCGGAGGAGGAGGAGGGGAGGTGGAGGGGGCGGGGGCGGGGGCGGGGCAGGGGACGCAACGTTGCTGGTGGTGGGTGGATAGTAGATAAGGAACTGTGATACAAGCACACTTACTTAGACAAAATCATATACTCACTCTGTAGAGGCATATGAAAAAGTGTTTGGGTGTTCCTGTAGCAACACACAGAAAGATGGTCCGCACACACACACACACAAAGAGGGCACATGCATACTTAGAGCTTGCACACACACCCACACACACCCACACCCACACACACACACTGAAAGCCTGCACCCTCCAGAACCATCCAGCCCTAGGGCCTGGATGGTTCCTCCACAGTGTGCTGTTGCCCCCAACCCTTCATCTCTCTCCTCCTCCCGCCTTCCCCCACCTCCACAACCCACTCCGTTCTTCTCTCTGCTTCCCTCCCCTCCTCCCTCCCTCCCTCCCTCCCCGCCCCTCCTCCCTCCCCCCTCCATCTCCCCTGGAAGGAGAGCACAGTTTAACTTCTGTCATCGAAATGAAGCGGACAAGTCAGTCTCAAGGCAGAGAGTGGATGTGACAGGGTGCTAATGGACAGGACAAAGAGGGATTTACCAAGTATTAGTAAACCTTAATAATTCACTAGACCCAAGACCCGAGAGGAGGCCTTTCCTTCTCTCCTGTCATTCTCTCTCTCCTCCTCTCCTCTCTGTCCGTCGCTTTGGTTTGGATTGATGAAAGGCAGGAGGTATCTTGTCCTTAAGGAGTTGATATTTTGACAACATGATCGTCCTTTGTAGATTTGTTTAGTGTCTTCTATTAACGGTTCTCTAGTGTGCACCTGTGACAGGGTTTTCCCTTTTCATTTTGACGATGTGAGGTTTAATGTGGTTAATAGAGTTTAGAGGGACTTTCTCCTGTCTGGCATGTTTGTGTCTCCATGTGCCACTGTCTGGCGACAGCTAGACTTGGCAGAAAAAAACACACCCATCGCCTACTCAAATCTAGGCTACCTGCCTTGGCCAGACTAACCCCCCCACCTTCCAGACCCTCCTGCCTACCAGACCTCTCGACCTGCCAATTAAGCCCAATCAGACTTTGGCAAGTCACAGTCGGACAGAAGCAGCCTAGAGGGACCGAACACACACAGACAAGGACAGAGACACACACACACACACAGACACACACACAGCACCACCAGCACATCAGAGCCTGTCCCAGCTGTTTCACCTAGTGTCCGTCACCAAGCATGTCTGGCCGTCAGGCTTCCCTGACTGGGATTTGATCAACCAGGGGGTTTCTGAGAGGCAGACTGAATCATCAGATCTCCACACCACCCCCACTGGCTGCTCTTTTTATCCTCCAGTTTGAGGCGAGGGTGCGGTGGAGACAGAGGGGTGGGGTGTGTGTGCGGGGGTGGAGGGGGGGCGAAGGTTGATGGTTGTCAGCTTTGGCCCAGTCTGCTGCGGCCGGTGGGACAGGGTTAATGGTTGACCCCCCCCCCCCTCCCCCTCACGCCCGCGCCTGACCCCCTCTCCTGCCTCCACACCGCCCCAAGAGATGTCCAGGGTGATGGGGACTGGCACCTCTGGGCCTGCCCTGGCTGGTGCTTTGCTGGTGGTCTCTGCGGCCTATTAGTGTCCCTGCTATCCGCCTGTCAGCCTGACAAAACAGGCCCTGTCAAATGAACCAGGGCCGGGGAATCAAGAGGATATGTATTCAAACGCACCCGGAGAGGGAGCCAGGGAAAAAAAAGAAACCACCGGTGCTAATGTCGACGCTAAACAGTAGTGACAAGCCCTGAGCCGGACGGAGGATTGACAGAGATGGAGGAAGAGAGACAGGAGAGGGAGGGAGAGAAGGAGAGAGGAGAGAAAGAGAGAAAGACAGAAAGGAGAGAAAGTGAGAGAGAGAGAAAGAGAGTGAGCAAGAGAGAGGGAGAGGTAGAGAGAAGGAGGGGGAGAAGGATAGAGAGAGAGCAGATAAGTAGTTAACTAGTGGCTGATGATGTTGGTGAGGCTGTCCTGGGGAGACTTGTTAGGGACCAGGCCAGACCAGACAGACACTCACTGTTCCTGGGGATGTGAAGCCAGGTAAACTATGAGTAAACAGCTCACAGCATCTTCCCACAGATTATATCAGAGTTTTATGTCAGTGGGAGGCGAGGATGGTTTTGTGTGTGCGTGCATTTGTTTCCAGAGCATGCTTACATTAAGGAAAACTGCATTTAAGGATCACACAGATCATTGTTATCTTTCATCTTCGACAGTGATTGACTCTAAATGCTCACACGATCATTCTCTGTATTTCAATGACAAATGTTATAAAACAACTCTATACAAACTCAGCATTCCTGTTCTCAGGGCTCGAAACTTTCTAACTAAAAGCCACGTGGATTTTCATGGCAATCCAAGCCACGCTCAGAGGGCTGTTTTAAAGCGATAGATGAGATGAACCCGGCATCTCACCAGAGAGCTAATTGGTTGGATGTGTTTGTTGTGGTGGTGGTAGTGGCTCACTGTGGGCACTGCCTGCCTGGCTGGGTCCTCCAGAGCAGAGGACATTTCCCGGACACTGAGGCTGTTTCAGGCTGCTGGCGTGGGTCATTATGGTGGCGCGCTGATCCTCAGGCTGGGTCTAGCGGGCCCCAGACTCTGGCTCTCTGGTGCGTTAGCTGCAGCTGAACCACACCTCCAGCTGTCTGCTGTGGTGCGACACACAGCAGCAGATAATATCGTTGTGTGTGGAGGGTCTCTGTACGTGGAAGCGATCGGCGGAGTTACGTCCACACTGTGATCACATGTGCGTTTGATGTTGCGGTCTGTGTAGGTGTTTGTGTCTGCGTGTCTATATGTGTGTGTGTGTGTGAGTCTATGCATGTGTGTTTGTGTGCCTGTGTATAGATGAGTAAGTGTGTGTGTCTGTGCGTATGTCTATGAGTGAGTATGTGCTTATGTGTGTGTGTTTATGTGTGTGTTTATGTGTGTGTGTGTGGACTGTTTACATGAAGCCTCAGTGTTGGAGCGGACCGCTGTGTTCCTCTCTGGTGTGTGTGTGTGTCGCTGAGACAGAGAGCCTGATGCAGCATGGCAGCTTCCCCTCAGCCAGGGGCCTGCCCAGAGCCACTGCAGATGATAGTTTTAATTGCTTTCAATCTTTCAGGCTAGTCCCTGCCCAGTGGCACAGAGTGCTTGTGCGTGTGTGTTTGCGTGTGTGCGTGTGTGTCGGCATTTGTTTGACGAACTGTTGTTGTTTGTTATGTGTTTATGTGAGGTCTTTGTGTGTGTGTTTATTCAGAGAGGAACGTAAATTGAGAATAAAGACTATACATTTTGGTGGATGGTTCACATCACACCATATTTGAAACTTGCCCAAAGTGCACTGTATTACTTGGTTAAACCAGGACATGTAGAAAGTTGAACTCAACAGCAAATCAAGAGCAAGGCTCACAACTATGAAAAACTAATCCAGACCTGCTAAGGTGTGTTTATAAATAATACACTTAGGGGTTTTTATGCCAAAACCTCAAAACACACACACACACGTAAAAGCATTTTAGTCCTAGCGAGCTACAAACCAACAGATCAATTATTCACGAAGAGATGTCCAACTGACATGACTAGGTTTGGGGAACCCAGCCGCAATTAAAAGAGACAGTCATTTACTTCACATGCATGATGTGGGTGTTCTTCTCGCACCGAGTCACTCTCAGAGGCAATCAGAGCAGTGGTAATCTGTGATGTGAATTCCCTCCAGAATTCTCTCTGTTTTGTTTGATTTAAAATGATTCTGTAAAAAGACACACCCTGTGCCCTGTTGGAGTCAAATCAGTTCAGGCTTATTTTCTGTCGCACATCGTAACACAGAATTGCATGTGTATACAGTTTCATTTATTAATGCGAAATTAATGAATAGCTACTCACCAACAGGACTGTCGGGAAGTCAGACAATATTGTTATATCGTGCTTTATAATTGCTAATATGAGAGATAACTGATGACGTATGTCGTCCTTTTCAACACAAGGTCATTAGCCTCGTTCCTAAAGATTTCCTCTCTGCACTCAGCTTTAATCCATCTCATATTTATTGATCTTTGCTGACTTTCTATTAATGACATGTCTTTTTCTCAAACCCTTCCCGCACGCTACCAGCAAGCAGAGCCATAGCCATGACCTAGTCTACAACCCCTTACATGTGTGAACACTACCCACTCATCTGTGTGTGTGTGTGTGTGTTTACCATTTACTCTCCTCCTAAGAATGCTGAGTAGGGGGAGGCCCTGCTGGCCGGGGGGCATATTAAGCCCTAACATTCCCACAGAGGCTAATCTCCATCCATTTAGAGAGCTGTAATATTTAATCAGTGCCCTGGCCGGGCTTCCAGCACCACGCGCCCTGCCACGGCTCATATGTTCACAGGAGGGGCCAGCCCAGAGGCGACGGAGGGGAATACCACGCTAAAAGCCGCAACGCAGGCAGTCAACCACAGCAGCCCACCTCCACTTCCTCCTCCCCGTCCTCCTCCTTTTCCCCCTCCTCCTCTTCAAAGTTCATCTCCACTGTGCTGTGGTATTGAGAGAGGTGAGCCCGCCTTAATTCATCCTCAGACGGTGGCGTTGCCAGTTAAAGTGTTCATTTGTTCAGAACCCTAATCCTCTCAAAGATAATCTACAAACACACTTAACTTCACTTTTCATACTGTAGCGTATCCGGAGAGCCGCTGTTCCCAGGCTGAGAAGAATGTCACTGAGCAGACACACTGCAGACAGGCCAGATGCTGAAAGGAAACCCACTACAACACCAAGCCTGGAGCTGGAACACTGGACAGCACCAGCCTCTCCTGTTCTCATGCCGTTGCAAAGGTCAAGCCTAACACCTGAAGTGTGAAATGACAGAGACGCCTCTGTTTTTTGGGGGAGTCAGATGGCTGAGCGGTTAGAGAATCGGGCTAGTAATCAGAAGGTCACTGGTTCGATTCCCGGCCGTGCAAAATGACGTTGTGTCCTTGGGCAAGGCACTTCACCCTACTTGCCTCGGGGAGAATGTCCCTGTACTTACTGTAAGTTGTCTAGAGAAGAGCGTCTGCTAAATGTAATGTAATGTAAATGTTTTCACAAGCTATGGTGTGTGTGTGTTTGTGTACACACTGAGGTACCTGCCTAACACGCCTAACAGTCTGTCTATAAAAGCTAGCCCGCACAAGTGTGTGATGAGTTGGGTGACACTACCATTCTGAGACCAAGGGGGAGTGAGAAATTCCAGTGATTTTGTGTGTGTGTTTTATAAACTTTACATTTGCGTTGCTAAGTCGCAAGCGGTAGAAGTGCCAGGAAGGCGGCCATGGAAACGCCTGGTGCCTGATTCAGAGCGACTCTAATGGGGAGCCCTGCTGAATGTTTCATAGTGCCTGGGGGCCAGGAGCACCCAGCATGTTGGGGATGTATGGACCTCCATCTCTAGGTCTGGGAGGAGTAGAGATGGGGGGGGGAGAGATGGGGATGTATGGACCTCTAGCTCTGGGAAGGGAGAGTGTGACAGAGAGAGAGAGGGGGGGGGAAGGAAGGAGAGAGAGAGAGGGAAGGAGAGAGAGACAGGGAGACAGAGAGAGGGAGGGAGAGACAGAGAGAGGGAGAGACAGAGATGGAGGGTGGACAAAGAGCAATGTCCCATATCCTCCTTGCTGTTCACTGGTACATCTGTTGTAGATATCAGAAAGACATGGCAGAAGTTTAGTTTAGCTGATGCAGTACAGACAGTACAGTGTCCAATTATTAAACAACATGAAGCCAAGAATCACCAGAGACACCACACTTTCTATGCAGCTAGCCATGTGGAAGATACTCAAAAGTAGTTAACAAAACTGAAACTAGCTCCAACACATTTTGTATGTCCGATGTAGTAGAACCATTCTCTTGCAGCCACAGAAAATGTACAAATGTTTCAAAATGAAAATCGATAGCAATTTTATATTACAGCCTACATTCATAATTTACATTTGTTTGTTTTCCGACATATTTTTTAGCGGTGTAACTATATACTGCATCTATATGGGTTTGTGCTGCTCTCTTTCTGAGAAATCAAATAAACTTACTGTATTGGTTGTAATAAAAATATATATATATAATTTAAAAATTAAATGTGTTCATCTGACACAATAAAATACACCCTTGTGCTGCCTTTGAGTCATTGTGACCCACCTTTTGCACCACGACGGTGGGTCACAATGACCTGAAGGCTGCACAAGGGTAACAAAAAAGAAAGTACTGAAAGAAAATAATTCAGAACGGTGCGCCTTAAAACTGATTCGTTTAGACTCGTTCAGGTTCCTGTCCCCCTGAGAGCGTTGAGCCTTCTGGACAAACTATACCCACAGTGAGCATAAGCACGAAGTTGCACAGCTGCTGTCATATTTTGACAAGTTATTTTTAAGGGGTAAAGTTGTAGTTTTTTGGCCAGTTTTGTGTACAGTTTTTGTTTTACCACACAATTAAATGTTTTTCTTTCTGAATTAGATAAAACACCAGACACACTCTTAACCCTCCAACGAACATTTGCATGTGTCAACATCAGTATATGCATGGATTCACATTAACCAGTGGACGTAAATATGTTCAACTGACATAGTTTTACTATGCCTTATCTTTCTGAAAACTGAATACAGCATGAATAATTATGATAGGCTATATTGTGCCAACATGTAGCGTCATTTTATGAGAGAAAAACATGGCTAAATATCTACGTTTTCGACTTAATGATATGTAATTTCTGTAAGAAAGCTGAAAAAGAAAAAAAAATAAGAAAAAAAAAATCCATCTGTTCAATGCTTACATGCCAGAGCTCACTCAGATAGCTCGTAGCACTGTCTTGCGTATGCAAATATGTTTTGCCTGGAAATCTATTTGGAGTTGCTGGAAGGAATCCAGAACGGGCCTCCTTCTGTTTCCCCCACCGGCTCACGCGGGCCTCGCTCTCGCGGTCTATCTCTTCTCGCATGGAAGACATTTCACCAGCTCGCACGCGCAGGGACATGCAGCCAGCCGCGGAGCATCCGACGGCCCCACCACCGGCTATTATGCAGATCTCCCAGGCTGCCGCCCGCCACTGCTCCTGGGCTTGTCATCAGGCAGGACAAGGCGCCCGCAACTAACTTGTCCAGTTGTGTAGCCTTAGCAACCAGGTTAAACCGGGTGAGCAACCAGGTTAGGATAAGTCCGTTTGAGTTCTTAAGTCACTAAAGTTTCTGGGGACTTATACTGACAAATGTATTCTTTCCATCTCAAAAATATTAATTTAGTCTACATGTCAGACTATCTGCACAAATGAGCATGTAGTTTCCATATTACGTTTCTATGCTGTATCACCACAATTTCGATGACATTAACCTGGTTGCTACAGCAGTAGCCTACTAGTCTGTTAACCTTGATATCCGAAATATCACGATAGGAAATCTAAAGTCTGCTTAACTTGCACAGCTTTGTGAAAAATAAATAATCATATTACATCAAATAAGTAATCATGTTGACAAGTTTAAACAATGAAACACAGACCTAACTTATTGTTTGATTGGGTTATTGAGGCTTAAGCAATGTGAACGTAGAAGGAGAGGCTCTCAAAAACTCAAGTAAGAGGCCAGGAGAATGTACTCACCTAACCGTTGAAAATATTTATCTTTCATACATACCGTTGTACTCCATATTTGTTCAAAGTTAGCCCCTCGATGTAGAACAGCAAGAATAACATGAGGTGAAGGGGGGGGGGGGGCGGTTGCGTGTATATGTTGGTGCTGGAAGGAATGGCTCCTTCTGAACAAGGAGAGAGAGGAGAAGGCCGTGTGTCTGGACCAGGGGGCTGAGAAGCCAATCGGGGCAGATGGTTCAGAAAGGTGTTACCACACAGTGAGTGGGCACTGCGATTGATGCATTGCAACATTCAAGAAGGTGGAACATTTGGCAGCTGACCCGCAGTCAGAACTCATTCTGCTTGCCTCCTCCTCATTTAGCAGCCGCCAGAGAGCCAGAGAGCCGACGGGGGATTCGGTCAGAATAAACACACACATTCGGAACGCCGCACTTTCCCACCCTCAAGGGAGCCTGGAAACTTCTTCCTGTTTTCTCCAAAGAGGTCAAGATGGTGGTGACTGGGGAGAGGGAGTGCACGGAACTAGACAGCATTTGGGGCAGGGCGCGGAGGGACTACACCGAACATGGTGCGGATTGTTTGTTGTCTGTGGTCAAAGGTGGAAGGATACAAGCCGTGATTAACTGTTCACACTCTCTCCCTCTCAAGGGACTATTTAACGTCAACTAAGTTGGCATGGGATGCCACGTTGCTATGCGAGAGCATCGTTGAAACCTGTGTCGTGTTTCATTTGACCAAAACATGACAGATTAATTTTGACTTCTAAAGTCAATTTCTTTTTTAACGACATCCCATTTATTTCATCAAGGTAGGCTATACCTCTACTTAGAGGATACAGAACAGTTCAAAGACATCATTTCTCTTTATTAACACACGTTTTTAGTTATGCACATGTCAAGATTTAATTTCAGGCCCAAAAGCATTCTTACATCAGCTTAAAACATGGAACATTTATGAGAGTGAGTGTGCTAACCAAAGGCAACATTAACGCAGTGGCTTTTAAACATTGTAATTGCTGTTTGTCTCTCAGCACTTTTAAATTATTAAGTATAGAAATAATGAATCGCCTTTTCATACTTCATATTTCTTGCTATAACCTTTTACTGACAACACAAAACCATGTCATTTTACGGTTTTCTGTGAATTCTATATGTAGGCCTACTGTATAGATTAAAATCAACTTCACTCTCGGACTTTTTCACCTTTTCATTACATATTCACAATATATGTCCTTAGTTATTAGTACGTAGCAAGATTGTGTACATATGATATCTATGCACTGCACTGCAAGAGCACTTTGTTAGAGAAACCATAGGGCATATAAAAATATGATGTACTGTAGGAATTACACAAGAACCTCAAACAACGAAAAAGTATAGGCTAAAGAAAAAGAAAACAGACGTGAAAATATGTTAAGATATGCACTGCCTTAGTGCTTACCATTTCCAAAAGCATTTATCTTTCTTCAAATTCGGTATATTATGTTATATTATATATAACATAACTGCTGCTGAAACCTTGAGCATAAAATAATGTTATAACACACCGGTGTGTTGCTTCGTGCATTGACACAAATTACGTCTGCAGAGTTGAGAGCAGCAATCATGCCCCCCTGTGGCAACATCTTGCACAGCACTAACGTCACACTGTCCAGTGTTCGGGATGTGCAGGACGTCAGAGCCTGGCTGAAGACTACCACGAGAAGTTGACACAATTTAAAAAAAATATTAGAAAAATTCAGTAATAGCTAGCGTTTAAAATAATGATCCTTATTTTTGAAATCCTTTTAGTTAAATGACACGATAATATTATAACACAAGGAATGGATTTGGTTAAGGAGAACCAAGATTATTCTAAATATATTTTCCCTCTATTTAGTGAATACTAAGGCCTAGAACAAAGGGAAGATGAATGACCTTAATCAATCCAGTGCTCAGTTTCTCTTGTATATACAGTTCATGGCTTTCGAGATAATGTGAGTGAACCCATAATTTCCCACTTCGGCAACTACCAGGCGACAGGAAGTCCATGCAGGACTACCTCCCTCCTCAGGACCAGCAGAATAGAGGGCCCGACACACAGACGAGAAGTTAAAAACAACCGCAGAAAAACATCAGTATCACCAGCCCAGTCCAGACACACACATACTCATCTGTGTGAGCGCGTGACTCCACGCCGAGTCAGTCATCATCCACCACCATCACGTTCCCATTCAGCTGGTACTCGATGGTGGTCCAGTCAAAGATGTTGCCCTTGGGGACATGGTGGCCGTAGTGCCAGGCCTGGACCTGGCTCCTGGGGAGCACGTAGTCCCACATGTTGAGGTCGGTCACCTCCCCCACGAAGCTCTGCACAGCCTCCAGGTCCCCCAGGTGCTTGTCTGGGTCCTGCCCCAGCAGGACGGTGCCCTTGGGCCTCACGGTGTGGCCGGGCTTGTACACCTGGTAGGTGCTGCGCCGGCCGTCCACCCAGAAGGCCGACAGCCCAGAGCTGGACTCCCAGGTGAGGCACAGGCTGGTGCGGAAGGTGGAGATGGGCGGCAGGTGGAAGGAAACGCCGTCCCCGCTCAGGTAGAAGGAGACACGGCCGTCCTTCTCGCGCCACACGTTGAGCTCGTCGTAGTCGGAGGTGCGGTAGGCGAAGAGGATGATCTGACGCTCGCCCTGCAGCTCTGTGGCAACGCGCATGCACAGCGTGAACGAGCGCAGCTCCATCTCCTTCTGGGGCATCAGGGCTACGAAGCTGAAGTCTGTCTCGTAAGGGAAGACCAGGACCTTGCCACCCAGACCCACTGGTACAGGCCATCAGCACACACACACACACATTTGTTTTCCATCAGAACTGGCACTGGCACACATCGACATAATCCTTTTTCATCGTATTTTCATATTACAAATAACAGTACAGGTCCATTTGTGACACCATTATGCTCACATTATGCTCAAAATCATTATGCTCAATATCATACCTTCACTGGCTGAACACATGCCAAAGAAGCACAGTATGAGAATGCCAGCAACCTTGTCACTGCAGACACTCTTCCAAGACAAAGCAGACAAATGACAAACTATTAACAAAAATACACACTGCCTCTCTCAATACAACTAGCTCTGCTGCCCAAACACCAATATCCATTGTTCAGCAAATTGCCTATCATTGTCAAGCTTATCTTGGCTACAGAGTACTTTGTATTGGAATAACTCAAACATAAAGATAACATTTCTTACCATGTTTATTTCTCCAGAGGGCCTTGTGATGGTCACTCGGTCAGGCTGGCTGTGGTAGTTATGCCAGGGAGTCTGAGTCCTCTTCCCTCCTAGCACAAACCATGACATCAGCTCAGCAGCCCTTTACAGTGACAATGGGTCGCGTGGCTTTGGAGCTGACTGACACTGGGGTGTCTGTCTGACAAGCAAACACACACACACACTTTCATCTTTGGTCATGTTCGCCTCAGACAGACACAGTGTTGTTGCCAGGAACAAGACATGTGAAGGCAGCAGTGTTCAGGTCAGCCCTCATGGGACGATAAACTTGGACATCTACATTTACATTACATGTAGTCATTTAGCAGACGCTCTTATCCAGAGCGACTTACAGTAAGTACAGGGACATTCCCCCGAGGCAAGTAGGGTGAAGTGCCTTGCCCAAGGACACAACGTCAGTTGGCATGACCGGGAATCGAACTGGCAACCTTCGGATTACTATCCCGATTCCCTCACCGCTCAGCCACCTGACATCCACCTGACATCTACACCTTTATGCCGCGTACCTCTCTGAGACTAGCTGAAGCATTTTCCATTTGTTGCATTCTAGATAGTTTTTTACATATTTATAATATGGACATTAGATTTGAGAAAAGAACAGCACAAGTCTGATGTTTGTGTTATCAACATATCTACATTTAATACAGTTGTTTTTTTTCAAGCTCTCCATAGTTCCACTAAGCTTCGACTGGTTCCATGAAGAAGAAATAAAATCAGAGATCTGCAAGCAAACATATTTACATAGCCAGCACCTTCAACCAAGCACAAACACACCTTTAGACAAGAGGAAGTAGAGATATCTGTTAACTACTGGACCTGGGCAGAGAACAGTCTCCTTGAAGGGATGTCATGCCCATTTTAAAGCCCCTAACCAAGAAACTGTCATGTGGATTGTCCTACCTTTACAGCATATCTACCTAGAAAGCCGAAACAAGGCAGAAGATTTTCCAATTTAATGAGTAACCCCAAACCTACTGAAAACTCTGCACTGGTTCATGGAAAAGGCAGTCGTTTTTAATTGCAGTTCTTACAAATACTTCCTTGACGGGTGTAACACCTTTCTGATTGGTGTACATTATGGAAGTAGAATTTGTTTCAAAAATAAAGGTTGAGGGGAGAACAAATTCAATCACTGTTGCTAGATGTCTACGACTGTTTGCTTGTCTTGGTAAAGCACATCTGAGTCACTTCACACTCATCTCCATAGGTGCTCAAAGCCATCTTATGTAAACAGCAGTTCCTCCAGCCCAAAACATTGTCCAAGCTCACAGCCCACTGCCTTCCTACAGCATTAACATTACAGAATATTTCCCAAAGCAGCTTCCAAGAACTTCAAAAATCAAGCAGAAACAGGAAAATAGATCTCAGGAGAAATTAAATTCATTAGACATTTCAATAATGAACCAAATATAGATGGGACCCCTTATATTTCTGTTCCAGCTCACTTAATTTTATACCATTCATAACTCAACCTAGGATTATGAAAACAATGTATTTTTTGGTGCTAATAATACATACAACTTGAAGACTTAAACCTATTCACTTTTACTGTACGTTTGCATATAGTACATTCAACGTAGTATAATTGTCTGTTAACCGGTACTGATATGCAATGAACAACATTCTAGTTCTGTTGGTGACTATGTGATGCAGACTTCAATTTGGTTAGTTAGTTCTTCGGAACCCATTCCAAAACAACATTCTGCATTTAAAATGAATTACTCTGGATTTGTTGAAAACAGCATTTTGGCATCTGGGTCATGTCAACATGTCTTAGGGAACCAACACAAACTGAGGGAAACCATTAGTAATAAACTAAGTACAATACATGCAATTCCCCCGCGCCCCCCCCCCCAAAAAAAAAACTACTAAATTAAATAAACAATACTGGATGATGAGCCAAACAAAAGGCCAATATGTTTCAGCAGAATATTGATGGTTATATCAGACAGAAAACTGGTATTTGTACATAGAGGGAGTTCTGAAACACCTGAGTGCAGTGTGATGTGTTCAGAGAGGATTGTGGCACTGAGACAGTAAGACAGACACAGACAGACAGAGAGAGAGAGAGAGAGAGAGAGAGAGAGAGAGAGAGAGAGAGAGAGGGGGAAAGAGAGAGAGAGCGACAGAGAGACAGAGAGAAAGGGAGAGAGCAAGAGAGAGAGAAAGAGAAATGGGGGTGGGCGGGTTTTCCTTCACCATGGGGGAGTGCAAGATGGAGAGAGAGAGGATGGAGATGACACAACATTAAAGGGAGAGAGAGACCTGCAGAACAAGGCTCTTAGTTGGGGGCACAGAGGATGGACAGCAGACACGAAAGAATGGAGACCTAGAGACGATGGCTCCCGTTAAGGTAGTCCATAATGTGACCGTCAGCCCCTCCTGCATGTGTGTGTAAAGTGCATATCCGGTGTGGGGGGGGGGGGATCCAGGGTTCGAATCCCCTCTCTCCAGACATTCCTCCTCTTCTCTGCAGGCCAGTGGAGGTCTGCAGGAGCCCGGAGCATAGGTGCTCAGTAGTCCTCCACCCAGCCGTTCTCCTGGATGAAGGCATCGATCACCTCCTTCATGGCCAGGTTAGGGATCAGCTGGTCCTGGGTCAGAGGACTCCGAGTCACCGGGTCGAAATGTCCCACTCGCTTCAAAAAGAAAGAAGATGTCGTCATCCGCGCTAGGCGCATGTTTCTTTGATGCTTTGAAGTACTTGACGTGCTCACTGGTTTCCATGGTAGCTTACCTGTAGATGCTCCTCGATGTCTTTGCGGTCGTAGGTGATGCCACTAGGGGTTATGCACGGCTCCCTCATCAGCTCGAAGCTGATCTTCCCACAAAGGTAGTCAGGAATCTCACGCTTCTGTGGTGATGACACAACATGTCATAGCCCTCTGCATGCACTCGTATGTACTGCATCCAGTTATCCAGTTAATAACTCAAGTCAATTTATAGCCTTCCTGTAACCAAGTTATAGTACGGAAGAATATAGTACGGAGCTTCACTGCACTCGTCAAACTAACCTAAAGTAAACCATGCTAATGTTAAACAGTCTCTGTGACAAGAAGCCTTACTGGTGCATTGTTGACTAGCAACTGCATGACAATGAGCTAAGTAAGCTAGGCACCAAAGACAGCATAGTTAATTTGCGACTAACAAGCAACTGGAGGTATCGGTTGCCGTAGAAACAGCTTGATCTAGAAAAAGGAGATGGATGCGGGTATATTCTAACAATGGCAGAGACGAGAGCCAAAATGTGGGTGTTGGTCAGGGGAACAGTAGACAGGTGAAATATGTTAAAACACAGCCTAAAAACTCCTGTGGCAAAGTCAGGTTAAACTGAACAGTACATAATAACTACTGCATTATGTTATTATTTGATTAACCAGGCTTTGCTTGACGTAAAGACATGCATAGTACACATTTCTGGCTCTACTAAAGAGCTGGCCCATAACACTAACACACAGCGTGAGTCATACACACTTACTTTTCTCTTTTCGTCCACCTGAGAGAAGAGCTCTTCCATGTCCTTAAGAAACCTATCCTGCACAGGACAGGTTAGTAGGTCAGTTACAGCGCTCACAAATGTCAGTACAGGGACGCGACACAAAGGAATACCAGAGGATTCTTTTCACACAAAATGACCAAGCCGAACTAACATGTTTCGATTTGATCTTGACAGCGTTGCTTCCATTTTGATTGTCCTCCTCCTGTTTGTCTTCCAGTTCCCTACGGGGGAGAAAAAAAAAAATTATATTGAGGAAGACATACAAATACCCTGCAGGGATAGCACAAGTTCAACTCAGACAACAGAACATAAAAAGCCAATACATGTACGTTTTTTCGAGAACGGATTCATATCACACAAACACACAAACGCTGAACCCTTTTCTAAATATGACTGGTCTCCCTCACCTCTCTTTCTCGGCCAGGATGAGTTTGGTGAGATAGGCGTGCAGTTCGTTCTCCTGGTTGATCCGTTTGTCTTCGATGCTGTTCCAGCGTTTCTTCTTGGCCATGCGCAGTGCGCTGGGGATGTCGTCTCCGAAGTTCAGCCTCTGCTCTTTCGCCAGGTTGTAGGCTGGGGAAAGGCAGAGACAGCACGGTACAGTGAGATGCCTTGAAATTGCAGTCACACTAACATCAAGTCACAAACGTGAAGAAAATAAAATCCTATATACATAAATAAGAGCATTTCAACTACAGGTTTCCAAATAGCTTCAATAAGGTTAGACTTCGAGACTGCCTTTCAGTAGACCTCTAGATATTCACAATGGATGTGATGGGAAGACGACCTAGTACATTCCAGATAGCTGACAAAGAGAAGACGACAAACACGGAGACGTTGTCAGTGTGTGGGGACCGAGATCCTGTCACACCTCTCTGCAGGTTGCCGATGGCCTCGTCGTAGTTCTCCAGCTCCAGGTGACACTGGCCCAGGAAGAAGTGTGCCTTGACCGACTGGCTGTCCAGCTCCAGGGCGTGCTTACAGTCCGACAGTGCCTTGTCATGCTGCTGTAGCTTGACGTGGCACAGAGCCCGGTTAGTGTAGTACACTGCCACTGAAGGATTACGGTTCTGCACACAGAAGGCAAACAGACAGACGTTCGTTGTAGTGTCTTAATTTGACTTTAGGTTACTTTAAATCTCAGAGAACAGGTTAATATGGCGAGAGTTCGTTCAACTACTGTGACGCTAATTTAAAGAAGGCCCTTGTGATAGAAGACTGAATTGGGCCAGGACAATGTACAGCTTTAAATTAGTAATACTCACGATGGCTTTACTGTAGCAGGTGGCCGCCTCTTGGTATTTGCGGCAAAGGAAAAGCCGGTTACCCTGTTCTTTTAGCTCCTGCGCCGTGGAACTCTTTTCTGGGCTGCCCGCCATCTTCTCCACCGGGTCCGCGGCGCCCGCTCCGCCCTGCTTCCCTATCCTGTTCCCCGTTTCTCCGGCTGGCTAGCTGACAGGTTGAAGACCGTCCTGTCACTTCTCTATCTCACACACTAGACGAAAAAGAAAATATTTAAGCTAAGCCTTGTTGACGCGTTGCTGCAATGCACCTGCATTGCGTTGGGAAATTGTGGTGAGGTGCAGTCGCTGTGGCAACTCAAAAACACCCCATGAACGTGCACCATCATCACATCAGCATCCCCATATCTGTGGGCCAGCTAACTGCATGTAGCTAGCCAGCCGACTAGCTTACGTCAAGACTTGAAAAGAAATAGCCGGAGCTTTTAGCTGGCTAGCTAAACATTAGCAAACCCAACCCCCTGGGGGAGAAACTGCAAAAAATTGCAGAGGTTTGCCACTGAGTATTAGCCAACTAATATAGAGACTAAAGAGCTCTATTAGGTGCCGTTTGCTAGATAAATTACCTGTCGGGGTTCCTGTAAACACTTTAGTTAGCTAGCTACTGTACTGAGTGCAACACGACGACTATTCTGACAATCAGGCAAGCCAAGGCTCGTTTACGAATCCCTAGCCAGGCTACCTGTCTAGTGCTAGCTAAATTGTTTGCTTGGTAGAAAGGCACACAAAAAAAACATATTTATTTAATAGTTTACCGTTGCTTGCTTAATAGGGTAATTGTTGGCTAGCTAATCCGAGCTTTAATTCGACTGACACCAGAAACACTTGGTAGCTAGATGCATTTATCCTTATTGAACATAAGGATAAAACAAGGCCCCAAATGTAGCTAGCAAGAGAGCTAAGCTAGTCCACAGACTACAGGTAGCCTAGAGCTACTGTAGCAGAAAAACACTTCGTTGCAACAACCCAGCGGCTGCGACCATCAAAGCTAGCCATCTACGAGTCCACTACGTTTCGCTCTAAAGAATGCTACTTTTACGATGCCGACCACTAAAACGCACCTTTTATCACCTTACCTTAGGAAATTAATTTCACATTCAGATGACAGAGATGTTGGAATATTTCAATTCTTATTAATTGATTAGCTTTTCCCACCACGGGCTGTCATCGTTTGTTGTTATACTGACGTCATGTCCTTTTAGACGGAAGCCTACGAGGTTCCTGCATTTTAGCAAAGTTGAACCAGAGCCTGTTTAAGGATATTAGACATTCTCTGGTTGAACATCCTTAACGTTGCTCAGATGTCGTTCAGAAAATAGCAATATACATCGAGACAAGTATAAAAAGGAATATATTTAGAGAGAAGAGAATCTGTCTTTATTATTTCTTTACGTACTCTTGAGGATTTTAGGAATATCACTTCAAATTGATGCGATCCTAAAGTCCACAAGAGGGCAGTATATGTCCCCAGATCTATAAACGTTTTTGAAGTCGAAAAGAGCTTTTTGTTTTCAAGAAAAGTTTGAATCCTCTATACTATCTTTGCAAAGTTTATTCACTTTTTTTGTTCTTTTTTTTGGTACTGTGAATGAACAGATGAAAATATTGCCTATTTTCAGGCATCACTGTAGCCCTACAAACCCTTGTGAATTTAAATGGTCAGACCTATGTTAATGTCCATGGCATTACAGATCTCAGAATTAAATTAAAGTTCTCTCACTTTGGTGCATGCACGGGGGTTGATAAACAATCAAGAACATGACAGGACATGACCAAGGCTTAGACCAAGCCTAACCCATCTACTCTCTCATCCACTCTTTGCAGACATACTTTACAGATAGATACACTGAGCTATAAAAGATAATGTTGTCTCTCTGGGTATCCACCAGGATTGTTTACTGTAGGAAGAACATTCAGGTTTACTACATTTACATTTAGTCATTTAGCAGACGCTCTTATCCAGAGCGAGTTACAGTAAGTACAGGGACATTCCCCCCGAGGCAAGTAGGGTGAAGTACCTTGCCCAAGGACACAACGTCATTTTGCACGGCCGGGAATCGAACTGGCAACCTTCAGATTACTAGCCTGATTCCCTAACCGCTCAGCCACCTGACTACCTACTAACAGGGGAATTAGCCTTGGTATGACAAGGGTCACTTTCATCCATGCCCCTAGCCTTGGTGTTACAGGGCAGGAGGGGTGCACAGACAGAGGGATACAACGTATGATGGCTGGGATAGAGGATGAAAGAGTATGGTGGGTCTGCACACAGATCAGTGGGCGAGGATTAGGGTCCATCCCTTGAGCAAACACACTGATAATGTGTGAGGGGTCGTTAAAGCGGGGGGACCAACCAGAACTGCAGACCCAGCTGTGTTTACCCAGAGCCCCCAGTCTGGCCATGGGATCCCCTGGTCCCATATCCCCCCACCCACACACCCCCCATGCCCTCAGCCATGGGAGAGGGGGGGAAAGAAGACCACAGCTGTATCAGAGTATTACTCATGATCACCAGTTTATCCCACAACGCCAGGCTCTCACACATAGCTGCATACCAGTCAGCACATAGATGGACGGAGGAATGCCAGCAATGACTAGGATGTAGCTAACTGTCAGACCTCAATGTCAAACACTCTCACTTTCACTCTCACTCTCACGCTCTCTCTCTCTCTGTCTCTCTCTCTCTCTCTCTGTGTCTCACGCTCTCTCTCTCTGTCTCTCTCTCTCACACACACACACACACCTGTAATTGCAGACTTGGTTTCCTTGTTTGGTGTGCGATGACTTACTAAATATTTTTTTACTCAAAAGTGTTTGTTCCCTACAGTATGAAACACATGACATGGGCCAAAGGCTTGCTAAGTCCACCCCCTTCTCTTCCATTTCTTGCCAGCGTCCAACTGCCACCCCTTCCATTTGCCAATTCCCCCAGCTGGCTAGGCCTTCAGTCACCTTGGTAACACCACCAGGAAGTTGCCCAGGCTTCACTGGCACAGCTGAAAAGATGTCACTTCCTGATTGATTCTCCTTTTCTCTGTCTCTGTGTAGCCTTTTGGCAGTGGCCTTCCTCATTCACCGCCAAGCTCAAACAAGAGAGGGAAGGGGAGCACACTCTCCTTATCACTGAAGCGGTGTCCAAGTTTAAAAGGGAAAGACAAAAGACTAATTATATGGCTTTGCCTTGTAACAAGGATTTCGGCTCATTCTCCGGGGGAAACACAAGATATAGCCAGGACTCGCAGTGCAATGTTATAAAACCTTACTAGGAATGGTAATTAACAAATATAGCCTACTTGGGCAACAGGTATTGGACAATGTAGTGCAGGCTGATGAGACAAGCATGCTGACGTTTGAGTGATGAGTGAATATGCATGCGGTTTCAAGCCTCCTTTTGGAGAACATTAGAATGCACCACTAATCAATGCTGACACCGAAAAGGCAGATGGGCATTGTTCTCCTGTCTGGTCAGACTGGCCAGGCCCTGTCTGAGGTGGACATGCCCAGGCTTGTTGTGGTGGCATGGTCAGATTAGATCTTGCGTGCCCCAAGGTACCATGGCCATTGATTGTTGTTTTAAGCCAAGAACAAGATAACGATTTTGTGAGGCTGGAGGAGAATCCTACCCCTCACTATAATTGACTTCACTAACAATTGATCTAAAAACGGTTTGTTGTTAATCTTATTTGAAGATTGTCTCCAGTCTGTTTAGTCTGCACCTTTCTGTATTATCAATGGTCTTGAGAGGAGGGGATCAGAGGGTTTAGATACTGTTGGTTTAAGTGCTGATTTGTAGGCAACTGTGAAGTCCCTAATGACATTGTGTGTAAAATGGGCCACAAATATAAAGTTTGATTTCATTTTAACAATAGCGTTACAGTATAACACAGTATATTTTATATTTATCGTAGTTCAATGGGCCATTCAGTCAACATCCTGACACAGATGTGAAGGGAAGTGTGAGGCTGTGTGAGGCCAGGGCCTTCAGTGTGTGTGACACCTAAAAGGTCACAGGTCATACACACACCTCGGTGGGCCTGATTAAGCTTCCTGTTCGGGGAAGGGGTGTGGAATAACATCTGTCCTCCTGGCGCCCTCAGGGAAAGATACATCAACGTCTTTAACTCAGATAAACACACACACACAAACGCAGAAACACACGAGCACCCCAAAACACATTCATGCTTGTCCACTTCCAGAAACGGTCAGACCTGTCCTAAAGGCTCAGAGTTCATGGATTCAGACTGTATTTGCCTGTACTTGCATAAGTACAATAAGGCAGTAATACAGTAGAAAACAGGGACTAATATAAACATAGAAAAATACTATCTATAAACATTTAAGATTAATACATTAACCTATCTGAAAGATGGTGTCTGTTTCAAACATGTAATGTACATTTAATAATACAATTTTTATTAAACTTTTTTTTTTTTGAGTTGAATAAATTGAATAAATACAAGTTGAATAAATTCTTCTTGTTCTTTAATTCTAGGTGTTCTTCCTAGAATCTTTCACACCCAGGGGGGTTAATGCTGCACCGCCCTGGACTGGCCCCCCACCCTCTCACCTCCACCCTGGCTGCTTTGATGGATGTATGGTGGCTGGGGGTGTGGGTAACGGCTCCATGCCATGTATCACCGGTGGGGGAGGTGTTTAACAATTAAGTTTTTGGAGGGAATTCAAAACTACTGTGTCAGACCCAAGGGAGATGTACCCTCCCCCTCCCTCCCAACACCCCCATGCCCCATAAAGTCATCCTGTCTTGGGGTCACAGTCCCACCCCTCCTACCCCAGCCCCCAGTAACCTCCTCGCAACCACCTCCCCCCAGTATAATCCTAAAGAGCTTAGCCAGACAGAAAGGGGGTAGGGGTTAAATACGTTTGTGTGTGTGTGTCGGTATGTGTGTGTGTGTGTTAGGAGAGGCTAGACAGAGTTCTGAGGTAAAAGAGGAAGGAAGGGGTATCCAGGGAGAGGCAGGAAATGGCTGACACAATATCTGACAGCACATTCCTTTACAGTAGACTCAATAATTGTAAGCACACGCACACTCACTCACTCACTCACACACACACACACACACACACACACCTGTATGTTGGTGCACATAGAACGAGGGACCATGTTGCTTCGTATAAAAAGTATAATTTAACTATCAGCTCTGCAACGATTCACAGTCAGTACAGACACTTTTATCACCTCATATCTCATATTGATGATTCTGCTTGTTTATGGGTAGACACAGATGGAATTTTGTAGAACGCAGCCAGCGGTTGTTAAAATGATAAGTTTGGTACTCCTCTCAAGTCTGAACACTAGACTGTCGTTCCCTGGTTCCCTCCACTTCTAAATTGTCGGTCCAGTTATGTGTTGTCATGTAAAGTTGCTGAAAGCATCTCTTTGTGGTTCAAGAAGTGTGTAGTCGGCGAAATCCAAATTGGGCGGTAATCAGATCAGTGAAAAGAGTTTGACGGACGATCAGTGACAAGCACTGGACCCCGGAGAACGTGAGGGTTGCCAGGGGTCAAGGCTAGGGGTCGGAGGTCACCCTTTCAAAGTTGCTCAATCGAAGGGTCATTAAATCCCATCTTTGTGCAATACCGCAGTGTGGAGCGGTTCCATTGGATGCCCTCATATTTTCCAGGATCGACAAGCTTCCGTAGGCCTCTGCAGGCCTCTGCGGGCCTGGGGTTCAAACAGTGCAGGAATGGGCTTCTCCTCCAGAACCTAGCTGGCTGGCTGGCAGGGGGGAAATTGGTTTAGGCTCACGCCTGTCCCTCAAAATCTATTCTGAGCGAGATCAGAAACTAGTAGATCTAAATAAGATGAATATACACTGATGAATAGTTTAATACAGCGACGAATGGTCAAATCAGCCTCCCACAAAATGCTGCATTCCAGTGCATCAATGTGAAATACAGGTCCATTGAAACTTGGATGGAAATCATAATCATAAAGTTTTTCAAAAGCATGTTTGAATGGATTCAAACCAACTATTTCCAAGAACTGGTTTCATGTAAGCTATTTCTGTTAACATTTTATGTAATTTCTTGTAAAATGTAAAACTCAAAAAGTCAAGTTGCTTTTACAATCCAATTGTGTTCAATCAAGTCCATGAAAACCACTGAAATTGGGCTTAACTGCACAGAAGAGTAATCCACAGAGCGGCCTTACAGCCCCCAGTCCTGGTACTTTTTATTCACCCTCTGGATGCGTGTTATCTCATGTGTAAAGTATGTCGTCTCCGGGGCGTCTTGTCTCATCTTTGTTTTCCAACGCCTGCCGTCCAAATTTCCATCACAAACATCTCACCCTGGCTGACCCAGAGGCACTCTCTATGGAAGAGGCTGATTAGGACCCATGCATGTGCTGATAGACCCGAGCTAAAGCCTTAAGTCAGGGCTTTGTGTGTGTGTCTGTGTGTGACAGAACTGAAAGACAAATGCACACTCTTCCAATATGGTCTGTAATTATTCACAATTTCCCTCTCCTTTTCTCTCCTCTGTGTCTCATTCCCTCTTTCTCTCCTTCACTTCTCTACAGACAGTGTTCACGGCGCAGACACACAGTCCCGCTACATTCAAGAGTCGTTCAGTCGCAGGACAGAGTCTGTTTTGTCTGCTCCCTCTCTTGTACTCTTTCGACGGCCTCGGGATCATTCACAGAGAGAGCCAAATGACCACATGGAGCTGTGAGATAAATATTTAGCGTTCCAAAGATGCTTTACAGAATCTTAAATTCAGACAGCCAGTAACTGGTCACTTCCGAACGTTTAGCGTTTTAGTAAAAGATTTAAAGGTGGAAAATGTTTTAAAATTAAACAATATCATTCAAAACCAACCTTATTTTTTAATACATAAAAAAAAATACTTATTGACACTGGATTTGGTTATACTTTCGTTTGGTTCTAGTCATTGTGGCAACAAGTTAGTTTAAAACCACCAAAGTCAGTTAGTTTTAATCACACCAAAAAGACAGCCGTTAAAGAGCAGCCACACCAAGGCACTCGGCACATGCCAGCTATGGCATGTTGTTTACATTCAAACGGATGTCAACGTTGCCAAGACAATATAAACAACCCCCCAGTATGTCCCCAGGGCACAGGTGACATGATACCCCCATGGGGAGAGATGAGTAGAAGGGGGGAAGTGCTGGGGGGGTAGGAAGAGGGAGGGGGCAGTTAAATGATGGGTGGACACCAAAAATTGGCGGTTCCCTCAAGGGGTTCCCCCAACAAAGAGTCTACATTTGCAACAGATGTGTTGGTTTTTAAAAGACAGTCCTGTCGGTCACCAGAGCAGGGCTCAGGTGTTGAGAGACCTCGGCAGAGACAGCGTCTCTTGTGTGATGGCATCTCAAAAGGAAACATGACCAGCGCACAGATAATACCAAGGTCACTGAGAAGGCTGAACAATTCTCTTTGAAGTATAGATTATGCAGCATCTGACAGTCTAAATGGTTCTGGATGCGGGATATTGCCAAATAACAACCACAAGACACTAATCAAATATATTAATACTCAATAAAACCTAATATGAATACATGAAACTGTTAAGTGAATGTATTTTCTTGGAAATTTTGCTGAATATTGTGGAAACACACATCATGGAAATATATGTGGCTGTATACTTCTGCTCATATCACAACAACAGAGTCTGTAACCCAAGAGAGAGAAATGGGTGAGTGAATTGTCTCAGGCGTAATCCTATCTGTAGACAGTTTCATTATACTGCTGATGGGAAAGTGGGGGGGCTGAGAAAATTAAGGCTTTTGGTGCAGGCGAAGTTGAGACAGGGTATATGTATGTGTGTGTGTGTGTGTGTGTGTGTGTGTGTGTGGTGGGGGTGGGGGGGGGGGGCTGGCATGTGTCTATTGTCTGAACCTACCATTGTATGGATCTTTAAAAATGTGTGTGTGGTGTGTGTGTGTGTGTGTGTGTGTGTGTGTGTGTGTGTGTGTATGTTGGCTAATTATGTGGTGTGCAGCCATGGATGAACCCTCGAACACAATGCACAGAGAAGTCAGAAGCAGAGAGCAAGCTCTGGAGGAGGGGAGCTGAATGTCTAACAAGACTGCAGAAGAAGAAGACCAACCATGCGTGCAACACATGGGCGAACCTAAACTTAAATGTGTGCAGGCCTTGTGACTGAATACATGGTGTGTAACTGCTTCTGTTTCTGTATGTGTGTGTGTGTGTGTGGGTGTAGGAACCAAAGCCGACGAAAAGACATTTTGAGTTTTGTATTTTCTAAATGTTTAAGTTTACTGTGGTTTTACGTCCAGGCTACAATGAGGGGGTGTGGTTTCCTTCTACACAGATAAAAGGGTGTGGTTTTCTAAGGTAAAGGGGTGGGTTAGCAGTAACGGCGGAGCGAAATGGTTTTTTGACCGTAAAGATAACGTGAAGTTTGTAACAAGTGAGTACCAAGAAAAAAATTGGAAATAGTTTTCATTGTGGGATCCCGTCTGAGAGAAGCTCGGGGAAATGTTTGGTTAAGAATGAAAATAAAGAACCGATTCAACAAATAACGAGTCAAGACTAACTGTGCCTACTGCTGACAGAAGTGGATTTGATACACAATTCGAATTTGCCACGACAGTGGGTGTGGAGGGGGTGTGTGGTGTCTGTGTGGCTGTTTGTGAGAGAAACATAAAGAAAGAGAAAAAAGAAAAACTAAGGCAGAGGGAAAATATGTGGTCTAACAAAATGACAGTAACGAATACCTCGATATTATAAAAAATATCAACAGCGTAATGGAACACCACCTCAGTCAGCGATGCAAACGAGACACAGTTAAACTTTGTCTGTTGTCTTGTGTTGCTACTGATGGTGTCCGTAGATCTGAAAGGCTCATCTTGACCGCCAGAATATACATAAATTGTTCTCAATTGCATTGTATCTCAAATATGCTCTTTAAATAGGGGTGTAGGTGGGGGTGACAGATTGCTTAGGGCTTTCTATGGACATGTTAAACACCACAGCCATTGTCAGTTTTGGAGGGATAGTGGTTCTTGAATTTCCCTCCAAGATTATTCAGCCAATCGTAGTATACTTATGCAAACGACTGATTGATTGATTGATTCCCTGATACCTAATTATAATGAAAAACAAACCACAAGAAGATGTATTTTACATTGACGTGCCCGTAAATGCCCATATGAACTAAGCTACAATAATGACTGTGTGAAACACGGTGTGACTTTATTATAACTGTTTTGTTGTTATTCAGGGAAGAAACCATTCAGCATCTGATTAAACTGCTGTTGAATAATGCATGTCTCCCAGATTATATCGTTATAATTCCAACACTGACACAACTCTGCTTCTCAGAGATCTCATTACATAGTGATAATATCAATGACAGGGACTCAAGAAAAAGGGCTTAACCGCCAAAAAACTTTTGTCCTGACTTTCATTGTACAAAAACAAAGTGTGTGTGTGTGTGTGTGTGTGTGTGTGTCTGTGGAGGAAGAGGGGTGGATACAACCCTGGCAACATCTGTCTTGCTATGGCTAATTGTAAAACATTCTACCTATTGTCAGTTTTGGAGGGATACCACTCTTAAGGTTTCCCTCCAAGATGCTTCGGCCAATGGTGGACCTCGGGGTGGAGGTGGGGGAGGAGTCAGAGACTGGAACACCTCTGTCTGACCCCCAGCTGGACTCTGACAACACTGACCCTCAGCCTAGCATCATTACTGTTGTCTACTATAGCATGGCAATAGCAGTTTACTCTTGTGTGCCACTGTAAGTGGTATAGGGAGTTGTAGTTTTTCAGTAAAGGCTAATGATCCTCATAAACATACAGTGGTGGTCATGGGGGGAATGTTGGGTGTTGGCTAGGCAGGGGGTGGGGTGGGGTGGGGTGGGGTGGGGTGGGGTGGGAGGTTAAAAGTCAGAAGACAAAAGTGCAGTTCCCTCCAAAAACACACCCACCATAGCCCACACACCCCAACGACTCACCACACAATATACTCACCCCTAACTCACACACACAGTTCCCACACGCACACACAGACATTCATATAAATATAAAACCACTTTCCAAAATGGATGTTGGAAACATCATCAGTCCTAAATAGTCCACCATGTCTCAATCTCTCTCTCATCTCTCATACACACACGCATACACATACACACACATGAAGAGTCTCTCGTTTGTGACTTTACATTGATTGTCATAAGTCAACGTCTGTCTTCTCTGCTGACTGGCCTTTGAGGAGACCCACCTCACAAAGACTGGCTCTTGTTTGCCCTGGAGCTAAAGCTCTTCTTCATGTGCTCCTCAGCAGTGAGGAATGCCAGAGCCAGCAAGCGACCGTCAGGGATGACTGCTGTTCTGTTGACCCTCTCCTTTTGAAAGCCCATTTCATTTCAATGATACTATCGTTATCTGCTTACACTGTGAGATAACAGAACATAGACCACCCTCTCTCTGTCTCTCTCTCTGTCTCTCTCTCTCTGTCTCTCTGTCTCTCTTTCTCTCTGTCTGTCTCTCTCTCTCTCTCTCTCTCTCTCTCTGTCAGCTTCGTTGTCTCTCTCTCTCTCTCCTTCCTTTTCTCTCTTGTAGAATAATATATATCTCAAGCTTGATCAATATTTCTCTTTAACACACTGCCAATGCGGGTAACTAAACAGTAGTTCTGAATGTCTGAACAACATACACAGTTCAACATACACAGTCTGAACAGTGTAAAATACACACGTCACATCTGGATTGATACTGTCTTGATAATCGTATCTATGATGGTAACATACTCTCTGGACCTTTATGAGAAATATATCCTTTTTTCATTGAAGTTTTATTGAAGTTTAGTGAAGACCGTTAAGGCTAATTTGAAAGAAAAATGACTTGACCACTCCAGATAGTAAAGACCACTTTCCCCTCCCCCTCCTCACACCTGCACCCTTCTTCCCTCCACTTCAGTAATGAAAGACCCTCAAGGGCACCCAGCTGTGACCCCTGACCCTTGGAGCACTAATTACATTATATTTCTAGACCAATCCCCTGAGCTGTCTTGGCAAGGGCCGGAAGTGAGTCTATGTTTACGTTAAGTCACTTGGGTTGAGTGTAAGGTCCATGAGGCCCACCAGTGATTGGTTCATGCTAAATTCCTTCATCAACACACAGGATCTGAGATAAATGAATTGTTCCTGATATTTTGAGATTAAATGTTCCTGGGTTTACTCATGGAAACAAGAAGTGAAATGGATCTTTCTGCATGTTTTCCCGTGTCAAAGATTTACGTGACAGAGGATGTTGAGTCTTGAGTATCATGTTGAGTGTGTATGGTAGTATTGTGGTGGTTGAGCTAAATGGTGCATTACCTGTTTATGAGAGCTAAGTAGCATTCTCAATGTCTCTCTGTGCGGTTCCAGCTGCGTTTGCAATCCACACCCACTCTGTGTTTATCTTTTAGGACTCTCGTAGCTTTGACTGTCCCATTGGGCCCTACACACACACACACACATAAATAAACAAACATGCACACCAACTACTCCTACTACATACATACACACACACACAAACAAACACAACCCTTAGAAAGAGCAATGAGAGACAGGTGTTGGTTTTCACATAGTGCTCTCATAGGGGCTTGGAGGGGAAACACAGTAGTTTGTGTGGGATCCCTGTGTTAGTGTTTACCACAAGCCTGCCCTGACCAGCCAGCCAGACCCGAAAGACGGTCACATGACTCTGAGAACAGGACAGGAGCCCCTCACCTGCTGCTGATGGGAAGACGCCCGCCTCGACGATCCCACGACTCGCTCGGCTCGACGATCCCACCCCACTGAAAACCTGCAGGTTCACGTCCACTCTCGAGTTTCTGTCCAGAAGGACACATTCCCAGGAGGACACATTCCCATGGGTCTGATATGATCTTCGAAAGATTTGTTCTATTTGTTGCAAGAGGACATCCTATAAAACATGAATTTTAGCGGAATGTGCTTATTTAATGAGTACTGTTTGAAAGATGAAATATGCACACACACAAACTGAACGTATGCATGCACAGTACAGCAGTCACACAGATCTGGACAAATCTGTCTTCTCAATCATTGTGTCAATTGTACTACGAGGTAGTCCACAAAGTAGGCTTTCACAGTCTTCGCCAATCCCTGCAGGTTCCTATACATCAGAGCCATCCAGTTCCTTTGAGCAGCACTGCACTGTAGCCCAGGGGCTTTGATCCCAGAGCAGGTCACCAGGTGAGGTCATCCATGTCCCCAATCTCGACCTACCTGCCCGGGAAAGCCTAGTCAGGACCATGAATGTGTGTGTGTGTGTGTGTGTGTGTGTGTGTGTGTGTGTGTGTGTGTGTGTGTGTGTGTGTGTGTGTGTGAGAGAGAGAGAGAGAGAGAGAGAGAGAGAGAGAGAGAGAGAGAGAGAGAGAGAGAGAGAGAGAGAGAGAGAGAGAGAGAGAGAGAGAGAGAGAGAGAGAGAGAGAGAGAGAGAGAGAGAGAGAGAGAGAGAGAGAGAGAGAGAGAGAGAGAGAGAGAGAGAGAGAGAGAGAGGCCGGGAGTTGCTACAGAGTCAAGGTTCCGTAAACGTAAGTCACACTACCCCGCCAGTCCCTCCTATGGCAAGCACACACACATACACACACATACTGACACAAATACCCTCTCTTTTGTCACACACAGCAGCATAAATAAACCAAACAAATATGCACAGTACTAACAGACACATACCAACTCTCGTATGCGTACAAAAGCAATGTTTAAGGACACTGCATTCTCGGGCCAGTGAGAATGCTCTGAACACAGATACAGACAGACAGAGTCTGAGAAAAAGTGTGGGAGAGAGAACTGTAAGAGAAAAAGAAAGAAGGGTAGAAGGTGAAAGAGAGAGATACAAACAGACCTTCCTGAACATCCTCTGTAGATAGAGCACAAAGTCATAGCAAAATTGAAATCAAAACACATCCAGCTGCCCACCTGTTCAGGTCTGCTTGTTAGGGTCAAGCTAGTTTACTGCACACCAATTTAGTGATGGCTGCAATGCATTTTGCGTGGATGCTTACATGACCATATATGAATGTTGGTACATGCACACCGATGCCAAGTCATGGTCATGGTGTCATGGCTAACTAGGTTTAGGTACTAATATATTCATTTCTCCAGGACTCCCGTTACCCCCTACATCTCTCTCTTTGAAGCGCTGGGGCTTTGAAATTCCCCGGAGCGAACAGGGCTCCGTGCACTGAGACAATAGCACAGCTAGATGTCTGCACATGTGTCTTTGTGTTGGTTTGAGTCCTTGTCATAACTCCGTCAGAGTCTAACACACACACACGCATGCACACACTCTCAAGTCGCACACAAGCTCACTCGCTCTCTCTGTCTTATACACTCTCTTTTCCCCTGCCACTTGCGCACACACGTACATTCAATGTCACTGTTTCACTTCAGTGAGATGGATGGCAATATGAGCACAAAAGAATATTTGATTTGGTTATAATACCGCCACATGAAAGAGAAGCTCAGTAGGGGTGGGGGAGAGAGGGCACTACCAGGGGGGCACCCTCCAACCCTTCATCATCATCCTCCTCGGCCTCTCATATCTCCATGCGCGTCACCGTAAATTGAGAGAGAACATTAGTAGAAACATACGCATGCATCTCCAGATGTAATTAAGAAAGTGCTTTCTTCAAATCGGCTTGACACCCGCATGCGGTCCATGGATAACAGGTCTTTCAAAGGCCAAGAATAGTAGCTTATATCGTACTTTTTGTCGGAAGGAAATAGCCTATAGCCTACGATTTCAAGACCGATAGGCTAGACTTTTTATTTGAATACACTTTTTGTAAATCTATTTACAATTTTATAATTAATAATTAATAACATATGTTTATGTTATTGAGGTTTAATTAATTCATCAAACATAGTATCTGTATCCTCTGCTGCTAATGACCTTTAGAAAGCTTTTATTCTTATCATCATTGCTATCTACTTTAAACATCGTTTATTCTTGCATACTGATAGACCATTCTTCTCGTCACGAGCGATAGACCACACCCCTCCCCCTCTTCTGTGTGAGTGGTTTAAAGTTACGACTCTCCAACTCTGATTGGTCGGCGAACTTTTGCTTACTGTGATTAAGTTCGGTCCTCTACTTGCATTAGTCACTACACCGTCCTACAGTCGAGATAGAAGTATGGACACTTGATAGTTTAGTCTCAGCTAGCAGCACAGTGTTATCTTATCTTATCTGTTAGAGCGGGAGGATAACCAAACTATGGAGATAGTGAAGTACAGCCATTTACGGTTAGATTTATAAGTGACTTGCACGCGACAGCTTCTTTGGAATAACTGTTACTTCTAGTAGTTGGGCAGCAGACTACTCTTAACGTGCTTCTGCACGTCTTGCTCATAGAGGAGAAAAATGACCGTTTTTTGGAATAACAAAATGTGGATCGTACTGTTTGCCATTTTTGACTTGGTAGTGGCAAACTATTCTGAAGACCAGTGCAGTTGGAGAGGAAGGCAAGTGTGACCAATAATATACTGGATAAAATCTATCTATAATTAAAAACCTAGACCCAGAGTAAATTGATTTTCTGTGATTGTACATTTGTGTGCGTGTTCTACCTTGTTGATGGTGAGCATTCCTGAGTGTCCTCTAGGCCTAGTTGCTAAAAAAAAGTTAGGACAGGTCTCTTTTATAGGCTAATTGAATATTTCTCATGTGCACCGTTCCAAACTATTGCGCCCTTACTTGTCATGATGAGACCAACTGTGATGCGCAGACTATCTTAAAGCTAAAAAAGTAATTGTTAAATTTTTACTTGCACATTTCAAACTTAAAAGCGGGTTTTTATTTCACCGCAGCTCTTAAAAAATCTTTAAAATTAACGCCGACTAATGCTTCAACCGTAACCGTTCCTTTATACAAGTGTCCAGTAGGAGGCGCTTTCTCTTAACCATGAAACGTTCTGATGCCCAACTACGCTCAGATTTGTGAAACGTTCCTATTTTAATGTTTTCATACACCAAAGCTGCAGTGGAAAATCGCTAATCTGTTCCTTACTTTTGGTCAGAATCTTTTGATGCTGCAAGTTCCCCAACCCCAATTAGCCACATCTAAAACCTTTCCTAACCACAAACCCTGCACCATTTCCTTCATGGTTGGAGATAAATAGCATAATTTCCCATAGCTGGTATGCTGGTGGTCACTGAAATTGCTAACTCTGTCTTAAGCCAAGGGTCATGGCAGGGCTGCTTGTAACACGGTTCTCCCTCCCTCCTTCTTCACCTCCTACAGTGGCCTTTCCCAGCAACAAGGCAGCGTGGAGCAGATCTCCCTCCACTGTTCCGAGGGTACACTAGACTGGCTGTACCCTAAGGGGGCGCTCCGCCTGACCCTGTCCCCCCGCCTGCCGTCAGCAGCGGTTGGGCCTGGGAGCAGCAGCTCAGGTCTCATCACGGCCTGTGTCAAACCCTCGGAACACTTCCACGGGGCGCAGCTGTACCTGGAGAGAGATGGCGTCTTGGAGCTCCTGGTGGGGGACCGCCTGGAGTCTTCTCCCCCGCCGCGGGTGCGCTGTTTCAGCCGCCTGCCCGGGGAAAGGGTGGCCCTCTTCCTCCAGGCCACGCCGCACCAGGACATCAGTCGCAGGATTGCGTCCTTCCGCTATGAGCTGAGAGGGGATTGGACGGCGCGGCTGTCACTCGACTCCAGCCCAATCAGCAGTGAAGGTGAGAAGAATGAGACAGGAAGTGAAGGAAGACTTTTTGGCTCACAGTGACGTTGCCAAAAAGGGGCCATTTGAGGTCAAATGAAAATAGAAAGTTATATAAATAGGCTAAGTTTCACCTTTAAAGACGGTGCAATATCAGATGCTCTCATACAATTCCATAAAAATTTATAGTTAGAAAAAAAAAACTACTTTTGCATAATAGAACAATGAATCCTGTCACATTATTTTCCCAAATCCCTTTGGAAGAGGTTTCTCAACAGACTTTTGGGGGCTTTTAGGAGTTTCCACTGCCCAGGCAGAAAGTAGGAGAATGTATCCAAACTTTCCCTGGAGGCATGCAGATCTTATCAGGCCTCTGGTTTAGGTTTGAAGGGGGTGTAAAGGGAAAGAGAGAGGGAGGAGGGGAGGGCTGTGGGACAATAGCCCAGTATGTGGGGCCTTCTCCAGAGTCCAGAGGCCCTTTTCAATGGGGGCAGCATGAGTATTCTGGGATTACTGCCGTTGCCGTGGCGACCCAAAGGCCTCTGCCCAGCTGAGATGCTCCCTTCTTTTGTTGGACTGCTCCTCTGTTGGAAGTATATCCCCCCCCCCCCCTCCACTCACTCCCTGAAACACACACACATAGTCTGGCCGGTTGGGGATAGGGGGAGGTTTGCTATGGCCCAAGGAGGAAGGAATCTCATTTATCAAGAGTTTTTCACCAAGAAGCAGAAGGGGGGGAGGGGGAGGCAAAAGACCTTTCTCACAACTACAAGGCCAGCAGAACTTTAAAAAATGTTCGGGTGTTTTCCCCTCTCCCTGTGGCATCAATGCAGCCATAGTTTAGCGGTTGGTTTCGCTTCAGCCTCTTTCTTGTGGCCATCTGCAGTTCCTTTTATGAATCTAAAGGACTGTTCTTCTGTACTTCCTTTCCCTCTGAAGTTCTTTAAACTGATAAACAGCTGTGAACGAAGCTACCGCAGTCCAGTAGGAAGGGAAGGCTCTTGTGAAAAGTGGAAGTGGATTTTTTTTTTGCCCCTTTAAATCCTTTGAAGTTATAAAGCCCCCTTCCTCCACCACCACCCCTGTCTAGTCTCTGTATTGACGAGGTGTGACTACAGACACCCTCGCTGGCTTTAGGGAGGAAGTTTCATGAGGCGGAAAGATACGTCTGGATCGAGGTCTCTCACACCTTTAAGTTTTCACAACCGTAAAAGTAACAGCTGTCTGCCATTCCACTGCGGTGGGTCAGTGTGGGGGTGTGTGCTTGGGCTCCAGGTCTGGTTATCCCCGTCACGTGTCGCCTGGGAACTTGATCTAAAGCTGTTGTCCTTCATGTCTGCTACAGGATATGTTTGTAGATGATCGGTTTGAAGCCCTGCACTGTTAGAGCTTTCAAGGGGAGAAAAAAAAAAGAGCTTTCAATTAGTAACTTCAAGCTAGGCCTGCATGGCCTTCCATACAATACGGTGGTAAATAAAGCCTAAAAGAGATACTAACGTAGTGATTGTAGTTTCGCTAATTAGTGAAGGTCGCTGACTGACTCCCTCTTTCTTTTTTCCCTTTTCTCTCCCTCCCTCCCCCCTTTTCTCTCTCTCCCCAGGTGCTTGCAGACCTTGCAACAACACAGAGATCCTAATGGCTGTCTGCACCAGCGACTTTGGTGAGCTCTCCCTCTTTACTACCCGGCCTCCTACGCTAGTTCTGGTCATATAACAATAAAAACTCACAGTACAAAGACTGTGTAATGACCCCCCCGTCCCCCTCCCGTCCACTCTATGGCAGGTTTAGTACATTTATTTAACCACCAAATGGTGCCAGCTACCTCTATGCAGCCAAAGAACGTAATGATTTTGTGTCAGGATTTCAGGAACGTCGTGTCTAATCAGCTTAAATGCAGAGGGGTTTTTTGGGGCCAGGTTTAAAATTGGGGCGACAGTGCTCAGATCCGAATCCTCCCACCTTAGGTCTACTTAATGTTTTCAGAGGTCAGAGGTGAAACAGCACTTCTTTATCCTCTCCAGTTCCTAGAACCCCCCTCCTTGGGGCACAGTGGTGGACTAATCCCAACCTCACTCCCCCCCCCCCCCCCTTCAGAGTCAGAGTAGTGGACTAATCCTTGTGGCTCTGATTGAGCTGTAACCTGACTGTGGGCCGGCCCCTCTTGGCAACTCAAAGTCGGAGGGATTAAAGATTAGCCCCCACTCCCCCCGTATCCCTGTGGCTATCCCAAGTGAGGTCCTCTGCTGGCCTTGGATATAACTTCAGCTGTTCAACAGTCCTGTGAGATTTTCCTTGCGAGCCACAAAATGTGTATATAGATCTATCATCCACCGCAGTACCCCGCCCCAAATGATTCATGTATTGCGATGCTTTACATGATGGGCTGTTTGTGTAGTTTGATCCAACACTGAGCTGACATCGAACTGCTCCTTTCTCCACAGTGGTACGAGGGAACATTCGGGCGGTGCAGGAGGATGAGGATCTGCGGGCGGCCGTGATCAAGGTCAGCGCGACCCGGGTCTTCCGTCAGAAGTACGCCCTGTTCACTGGCGCGGGCCGTCTCACCCAGTCGGGCGAGATTCGTACCCTTCTGCAGTGTGGGGTCCGGCCTGGGCCAGGCAGCTTCCTGTTCACCGGCCGGGTCCACTTTGGCGAGGCGTGGCTTGGCTGCGCCCCCCGCTACAAGGACTTCCAGCGGGCCTACACCATGGCCAAAGAGGCCCAGGAGATCCCCTGCGAACTGGATGTGGATTGAACCGACTGGAACTTGAGCCTTCAGCTTTCTGTAACACTGAACCAAGGCTGGGAGGCAAGCCTGTTCGCTGCACCCCCCTGACCTCCCGCAACCCTCAGACAAGGGTTGATGTGTGATGAAGCCTGTAGTGTGCAACTGTGGGAAGATGCCACCATGATGGCTCCAGTGGATCCTGCCCTGTAAAAGCATGGAGAAGTTCCCTGTCTGGTTGCGTAGCACCACTCCCAGTGCAATATGCCATGTGGTTTACGAAGACCTACGAAGGTGTGAAACAGGCAACATGGTGGATTGTGGCTCCAAAGCATTTGGCATTGGCAGGATGTTAGGAATTTCTCCAGATTTCACCGTTTATTTGGTTCAAATGTCCCCAATAGAATGAATGGCATGACTTCAGGTCCATTTGTGATTGTGTCTTATGAAACTCAGGAAAATATATGAGAAGTTTTATGAAGATTGTTATTAATTGTTGAACTGAAATCCAAGTGTTTAAAGGCTTCAAAATGGCCATCAGTGTTTCGCTGTTTTGAATTCATGAACAGTTTAAAAAAAGTAATTGCCATGATAAATGCCATGTATCTGTAGCTATCATTGAGAGACCATTCTCGATGTTACTGTTCTTTATGCAGAGATGAAGAATAGGTATTCTTTTGAAAGGTTGTCATTGAAAATATGAATTTGCACTGATTAGGGAAAGGGACTGATCTGGAAAGCCTGGTTCTGCAAGCACTGAAAACCAAATAAAAAGCAACTATATGTAGCATAGACGGGCGATAAGAACGTAATATATGACCAGACGATGCTAGCGCATAATTAGCGCTAGGCCAGAGCTAGCATAGCATGTTTGATGCTAGCGACGCTTGGCAAGCTAGTGCTGAGAGCACTTTCACATTTGTAGCCAACTCTGAGATTCTTTTTCTCTTTGTACACACAGGGTCATTCTGACTCTCAGATCCCTGTATAAAGATGTTATAAAAATGTCTATGATGAACGTTTCAGCATTTTCATTGCTTGCTGTTGTGTTACGTAATTACGTTATACTTTTGGTTGCCATGCTATGTCTGCAAATTTGTTATATTATTCCATTTGACTTCAGAGATTTGGTTTGACAGCGTTCATTCTCGGTCGACCCATTACTTTGCAGCACTGTTGCCAAAGCAGCTATTTTGTCACCTTTTGTATGTAATTTTCAACAAAACTTAATGTTGTATAAACATAACTGTTAATGGGAGTTCAACTGGGAATGATGGTCCAGTGAAAAACTACAATGTGTCAGACGTTGTTGGTCAAAATATGTCTTTAGTTATTTTCATGCAATAACAACTACACTGCCATGCCTGATAAATATATGGAATATACTCTTTCCAAACAACAAGTGCATTTGCTACATCTGGACTTGGCTAGCAAAAAAAGAGAAAAAATGCACGATTCCACTGCATTGGTTATTCAACTGACTGTCTTAAGTGCACTATAGAAATGAAGGGAAAGGGTTAATACCAAATTAACATGTGCTGGAGCGGTATGTTAGAATAAAAGCTATACCGCCATTTTGTGTGATTTTTGTTTTTGTTGTTTCAATGTCTTTTATGTGTTTAAAAAAAAAAAAAAAAATCAATGTAAATATGTAAATAAGATATTCTAGGGGAAAAAAACGTTATTATGGAGGTAAACCATTGTTTGGAAATTGTCATGTGTAGGCCTATGTTTGGCCATATTAAATTGTTGAAAAGAACAGATGTTTCAGTCTTCATTTTCACTAACATCATACGTAAAAATGTCGGTCCTTTCTCACATAGTTAAATAACAAACAAACTTAAAACATCTCAGGAATCCAAACCGCCGTCATAACTCAGTGTCCAAACATAGAAAAGCCCAGTCCCGGATCTCTTAAGACCCAGAACAAACGACTAACGGGAGAGATAAACGAAAGCGACTGGAGATTTAGAGGTGTGCTAACATGCTCCGGGCTCTGTGGGGCTGGGTGGTGGTGGGCGTAGGAGCCACGCTCGGAATCCTGTTGTGCTGGAGGGCCTCATGATCCAGGAAGTCATAAATCCCCATTACGGGTGCAGAGCACCATGGCAGGCGGACTGGAGGTGCCACACAGTCGCTCTCTCCATCCTGCCCCCAGACAGCCTGCCTTCGATCCTGCTCAGCCTCCCAGCTCAGACAGAGACAACCTTTACAGCTCTGCAGACTGCACCGCCATTAAATCCAAGGCTGTCTGAACCAGAGCACTAATGGGCCCCAGTCTTATCTCAGTGACCAGCCAGCGCTAAAGTCTGAGTCCCATTTCACACTAATGTGACCATGGATTATCAAGCCGACTGATAATGAGACTACAGTTGGCATTCTGTATGGGTAATCTCTCTCACTAACACAATAAGAACGGACTGACATTCACTCATGTAATACTCATAACACTAACCCACTTTGTTAAATTTACCACCTGTTTTTTCCCCCCCCCACAGCATATTCAGCAGATTTCCCAATAAAACCATAATAAATGGCATCCACAAACTGCAATGCCCATATGCGTTTTCAAAATGTAATGCATTCGTCTGTTAAAACCTCACACATTTACTGCATACTGTAAATCTGTTTGAAAGCGAGCAGGTGGGGGATTTTACACGGTGTAAGACTCATGCAGAAGAACCACAAGCATGTGTCACACACACTTACTTCCCTTCGTTCAAACCTTGGTAAAACCTTCTGCCTCTGCATCAGTAGCTGTCAGCCCCCCTGGGCCCCTGCACCCCTCTATCCCTCCATCTATCCCTCCCTCCTTCCCCTTTCCTCCACCTCTAAGTCCATTTGAGCTGTCTGCTTTTGTGCTGATAAGCCGAAACAAAGAACACTTAAATTATGCCCACTGCACTGCAGTCATATATCATCCTGTGACATTCGGGTGAGCTCGCTCCCCCCCCCCCACTCAATTTTAACCTCAGTGTGACCTTTGTAGTCTCACACAACAACACCCCTCCAAACTAGGACCAACTGCCTTCAAGAGGGAACAACAGAGAAACAGTATCCCGAAGAATATAGTAGTCGTAGTCATTTATATACATTCTGGTGTGGTATTTCATGCTGACTAGCTAATTCCATTGACCATAAAAAAACTAAAGAAACACAGAATCTGAGGATTTAGCCACAGGACTGTGTCTGGATTTGTAGACCTTTAGTGAGCAGGGACATGTAACAAAGTTCTCTCTGTCTCTCTCTCTCTGCATACAATATGGGAATATATATATATATATATCCCTCTGTGGCATGGTTTGGGGGGGCGGATGCATAGAATTTGGAAAACAGGAAATTCATAGGAAGAGGGATCCAAAGGGATGGGAGAGGGTGGGTGGGGTCCGCAGGCCCCAGAGGGAGACCGGGGGAAGTGTCTGGAGCACAAGCCCCAGAGAGAGTGCAGACAGGGGCAAAGTGCTCCAGGACACTCCCTTGTAGTCCAACATAACAACAACACAGCCAGTTCATAGCATTAACAGCAAGAGCTCTGGTCAAATGTTCAACTGGCATAAACCCATCGACCTGACGTATTCTTTTAGTATTAGGACAGAATCTCTGTCTCGGAGGAAACATTAAAGTTAGCCCGTAAATGAATAAGGCTCGATTTAACGACTTCAATCTATTTCTAGCCAACGCATTCCAGCGACGTCTGTGCTGTTCCCAGGTCTGTTTCTGTCGAAGGACACAGACAATAAACGTAACACGTACGATAAGACACGGACTGTCCGATGCCCCCTCTGCAGAGCAGACCAGCTCGTCACCACAAGATTCTAGCGAAAAGATTCCAGGTGGAATAAGTAGATCCCGAGGATTCAACGTTGCCCTGGTGATTTCCCAACCAGGAAAACAGAACATCAGAATGAATCATTCCCACATGTGTCGTCTCCAGGCGGGTTATATGAGCTGCTCCCACCAGCCAGCGCCCTGGCAGTACTTAGTCAGCTTCTCTCCAGCTGAGAGAGCCTAAACACTGTGACCACACTGAGGCTTCCCAGCTGACCAGCTATGCTTCCCAGAACATTCCCCAGAACAAGAAACGATGATGATGGTTCCCAAAAGAGAATGGAAATCACACAAATGCCCTCAGAGAGTAAGGTCTCTTACCAAGGCATCAGGGACTCTTCTTTTGTCAGAACTCAAACAAAGCATCCATTGAACGTTTTTTTTTATTTTTCTCCCTCACTTCAGTGTTCTCTACTCCTCAAGCTTTCTGCGGAGTTGTGGGATGGAGTTTAAGTGGTGGGACTCTGAGACTGTGTTTGGAGACGCTCCCCTTTCGTACAGACTAGGGATGGTATCCTGGTGAGAACCGAGGCCTCTGGAGGGGCAAGAGAGGGCAATCTGGATGGGTTGAGAGGGCAGTTTGGGTTTGGGTTGAGAGTGCAGTTTCAAGTGGGTCATGGGGGCAGCTCTAGAGGGTTATGAGGCCAGTTGGGAGGGTGTTGAGAGTGTAGTTTGGGTGGTGTTGTGAGTGTAGTTAGGGTGTGGGAGAAATCAGGGATTTCTAATGTGCTTCCTTCCACATGGGTTGACAAGGCGGTGCAGAGCGGGCCAAGACCATGTTTATCTGACCGTGTTATCCCTCTGAAGGACCGAGAGTGAGGGAGGGGTGGCGGCGAAGGGGTGCAAGGAGCCACTTTTGTTCCTCAAGAGCTTGCAGATGGCTGTAATCCCCTTCCAAAAGCACACAGCAAATCAATCTGGAGCGGGTGGACATGGTGTGTGTGGTTGCAGAGGCGGGAGAGTGCGTCTCTCTGGGAGGGGTCCCTGAACACAAGAAACCCACGTCTAGGGCAGGCTGCGTCTTAGACCGTTTCCCGCCAAAAAGCAGCATTGTAAGGAAAGACGGGGAGAGTGAATCGCAACCCCCTCCGTGCGAGACACCCCCAAACACCCACAGCCCACGTTTCAGCTGCACACAGCTGCCATTACTCCCCAGGATCTGGGGGGTGGATGTAAGCGACCTGCGGGAGGCGTCAGATCAAAACGACCTGGGAACCCTGACATTACAAGCGAGTGGAGCCATTTGAACAGCCATTGAGGGCGTGCGAGGGTATGTGTGTGTGTGTTTGAGAGAGAGAGAGACAGAAAGAGAGAGCAAGTAAGGGTGTAGGACATGAGACCCACACCCATTCTGTTCTCAGGTTATTGAAAAATAACCCTTTTAGGCGGCAAGTGCACGAAACCTGTGCAACACAGAGGTTTCAGAGGCAGGAGCTGGTGCACACTCTCACTTTATTGTCTTGCTCTCACTATAGATCAAAAGCACCGGATAGATGACATGAATTGGGTGCCTTGTATATGGGAGGGTTCATGGTGCTATTCATAGCAACACTCATACGGCAATACAAAGGGCAACAAGGGCATTTCAGGCGGGCAATTTCAAGAGGACATCTGGTTCGAGTTTTTTGTTGATCGAAAACAATAACTTCACAAAGATTCTCATCTCCCAAGCAAATGTTCTGTGATGGTGCCCATGTAACATTAACATAAATATGAGTCAGTCCTTCTTTCACTCTGTATGCTTTGTATTCCTGGAAAAACTTCCCCCCAAAGGGGGAGGAAGTCTTCAAGATGTCTGAAATACGGTATCAATTGTTGTTGTCCTTGACAACACCCGGCGTAAACACACTGCTGTCGATAGACATGAAGCAGCAGGGGGCACTTATTTATAATCTTTTTTCATTTGTCCACATTTCTTGTATTGGAAGCGAAGGCAGTAGTATGGTTTTTACATTTGGTACAATGTGACGTTAAGAGAGATGCCGTTCTAATATTACATGTGAGCGTCCTTCTTCTTCTCACCATTCCACTCCTCCAAGGCTGAAACATTTGTCTTCCCTCCACTCCTCCTCTCCCTCCCTTGTTTTGCTTGTCTGCCTGACGTCAGTCTCGCTGGATGCCGGGCTAAGCCCCCGGCTGAGAACCTAGCCTCTGCAGAAGAACACACCTGTCTCTCCCTGGCCCCTAAAACCCTGCAATTAACAGCCAGGATTGTGGTTCACAGACAAAACCCACCAGAGTGCCTGAACAATAGAGAGAAACCTCCCTATGAGAAGGTACAGTCCTTTCACAACCATATCTGTCTCTCTCAATCTTTCTCGCTTTCTTCTCTCCCTTTCGGTCACACATTCGTATATTTCCCCCTCTTAATCCTGTAAATACTGAAGCATGGCCTCTTGATCCCCCTCTCTTTTCTCTCCTTCTCTCTCTCCCTCCCTCCCTCCCCCTCCCTCCCCCTCTCTCTCTCTCTCTCTCTCTCTCTCTCTCTCTCTCTCTCTCTCTCTCTTCTCTATCTTCAGTTAACCTCCACAGAAACTTAACGCACTGTGTCTGCTGTTCCAATTGTTCATGTCCAGTTGAGAGGGCGTGAGGTTTGAAAGAGGTTGGAACGAAACTGCCAATCATGTTTGTTTTTGTTACGTTTCTTTACCTGTGAGTATCTACTCTCTCTCATTTCCTTTCAGTGGGGGCCTGTGGGCCCTTGATTTATCAAAAGAAAATCTCTAGAGATTACATTTTCCTGAACGATTCAACCGTGATATCTGAGACCTATTATTCTCTTCGGGCCAAAGCTCTGAAAGTAACTTTATACATTTATTCACGGAGCCACACAGAAACTACAATAGTTTGATAACTCTCTTAGCGAAGCTAGCTAATGAGGTGGAATGTCACTAATAATTCCAAAGTGGTGTTTTACTTTTAAACTCTGAGGTAAGAAGGAAAGAGAGAACCTGCCAATGTCATTTAAGCAGGCGAGGTGTTGACAGTTGGGTGGCATGTTTTTCTAACACGGTGCACTCCTACACACGGGTGCAGCCGGTCTGGGCTGTGTCTCAGCGTGTTGGAGGGTGGCAATCCTCCGGCCTTCCCTCAGCACTGCACTCATTCCAGGGGAACATGTGTGCTGGAATTCTCTCCCAATTAAGACAGGGATTAGCTTCTCCACTGTGGGAACAGACCCCAGTGTGGGAAATTCTCTCCTTCTCTCTCTCTCTCTCTCTCTCTCTCTCTCTCTCTCTCTCTCTCTGGTTGCCCCCTCAGCCTCATTCTCACTCGCTCTTGTTCCTCTCGCTCCCTCCCTTTCTCGTCTTTCTCACCCTCTCTGCCCCCTCACCCTTACTGTAATTCTTCTTCTTTCACATTCTCACCCTATATTCAGTTCTTTCCCTTCCCTCTCGTCCTCTTAGACTTGCTGCTTAATTACTTTCGTTTTAATCCTGGGTCCCTTGCCTTTCTTTCTCTTTCTCCAACATCTCACTGAACCTTACTCTCATTTCACAAAATTCATCTCTCTTCTGTCAATTAATTGTTCCCCTCGGTCATTAATGACAGTCAGTAGACCTTTCATCTTGTTTTTCCTTACAGTAGCTTAAACTACCCCCTTTCTCTCTTTTTCGCTCTCTCTCTCTCAGCTCTCCAAAGTTTTCATGCTCCATTCTCTGAAGTCTTCTGAAGAGCACAGCTCATCTGTGCTCCAGTACCACCCACCCCCCCCTCTCCAGTCTTCAGATTGAAAGCTTGTCTAGAGGGGAGTAGGAGACTCTCTCATGAATGGTGTGGAACTACAGAGCTGGAAGGCAGGGCAACAGTGACTCAAAAGAAAAGACAGGTGCCTCAGAAAAAAAGGGTTTTCAAAGTTTAGATTTTAAAAGTCAATTTGTACATTTCTAAAAATTGATTCCACAGGAGCAGGAATATGTAAATACGGTTTAGGCAATGAATAAAAAATAAAAAAAATAACTCAACACAAACTATACAATAAATAGCACAATAACTGTCAGAATTCTGTCTGAAAGCCTAACTGACACCGTCGGCAACCCTTACGCGAGGATGTGTTTCACAAAGGCCCATGGGAAAGTACTCATTGAACCTGCGGTTGCCTCTGACCTTGTGCTCCTCTTCTTTCTCATGATATTGCAATAATTTCAGTATCGCACACTGAATTCCTCTCTCACCGCCTCCGCATTCCTCCCTTCCATTGTCACCTTCTCTTCCTCACCCCCTCCCTCTCGTTCTCTTCTCTTGCTAGCGTTCCCACAAATCCATTCCCTCTGCTCTCCTACACACAAGGCTTGTCGGTTCCAATTATAGTCGGAGAGTCCACCCCCCACCCCCCCTCCCAGCTCATACACCCTGGCTCACACACACACAGCCCGTTCTCATTAAGCCTGTATCAATTAGGCGTTAGACCCTTAAAACAAAGGCCCTCTTTACCAGCGGCCCATCGCATGCCATGTGAGCCACTTCCTCCTCACCCTGCTTCCCATCCAGGCAGGGACACATTCATCCACGCTCTTTCCCACTCCGTCCATCCTCCACCAGGCTGGCTCCTCAGCACTCATTAGCATATTCAGATGATAAAGGGAACCAGAGAGGTTTATTGCATGTAACACATTACGAACAGTATTAAGTACGTTCGTTCCTGTCATCGTGTGGTGGAGTAGTAGTTTGGAGGGGCCTTCATTGAGCTCTGCTGTTGATAACTCAAACTTTGTAATGGTATGCAAATTGGAAGCTTTTATGCAGAACTCACACAACTAACCGTTTCTATTTCGCCTGAGCCGGTCGCTGGCAGCTCTGCATGTCTGCAGCTCTGCATGTCTGCAGCTCTGCATGTTTGCAACTCGGCATGTTTGCAGCTCGGCATGTCTGCAGCTCTGCATGTCTGCAGCGCCGCGCTCATCTCCCTCGGTCTTTGTCGGCTCTGCAGCACAACACAACCTGGTTATGATTTTCCCACAGATCTGCCGGTGAGAGGAGTCGTGCCCGGCACCACAGATCTGCCGGTGAGAGGAGTCGTGCCCGGCACCACAGCTCGTTGGCACGGTGACCACGTTGGCACAAACCCAGCCTGTACCCCCCGCCCCCGCCTGATCCCCCTCCCTCTTTTTCCCAAGGTTCTGGGAGTGTCATACATTACTGACACAATCATTCCCACCCATCCTCTATCCCCCCTGCCTCCCTTGGCTGGCATGGCCCCTATAAAGGGGATTGGGGTGGATATGCCAAACATGACCGTTGCATCCTCTCTCTGTCTTTCTAGCCCCTCTCTCTTTTTCCATCACTCTCCATCCCTTTCTCTCTCTCTCTCTCCCTGTCTCTCTCTCTCCTCTCTCTCCCTCTCTCTCTCCGTCAGTAGAGTCAGTGTGTCCTGACACAGCTGTCATTGCACTCTCCAGTGTTGCTCCCACGTAAAGAGGAACTCTAGAGTCACACTAAACAGTTGGACCGCTGCATTATTCAAAGGGACGGGATCTTTATTTATATGTCAGCTGTAACGTGTTGGCGTGCCCTGAACATCAGTCATCAGACAGAGACTATAGTTGTTGGTGTCAAGGCCAGGGAACAAGTGCAGTTCCAGGGGTCTTTCACTGGTAAAAGGATTTAAAGGGAGTAGGGACTGGCTCACACCCGCACCGCCTATATGTCATCAATACGAGCCCACATTCTCAGAGATCCTGGGTCGTCTAGGTCACGGTTCTCAGCTTAGAGGAGTAGTATTCACATGTGTGTGTGTCCCTGGATAACATGTAATGACATTATTGTCACCCAGGTTACCGTTCGTTGTCAGCACGCTTTCTTCTCCCCAGCTCGTGAAATTGACATAAGCTTTCCAAACATTCCTGGCATTTTTTCTCAAGGCTGGATTTCTTTGGGCCCTTTTATAGAGGGGACCAGCAGCGTGAGCGCCCCCCTGTGGCAGGAGAGAACACGAGCCTGCAACGCCATCGTCCTGAAGCCCAGTCTGTGAAAACTATTTGCCATTAAAATGCTAATTTTGAGCCTAGATACCTGAACAATATTGTAAATACTTTTAATCACTGGAAAATTTCGAATGTGTATCTTGTACAACAACCATACTCCATAACTCATAGTCTCTTCACGTTGACAAATGTAGCATTTAAATAATTGCCTGTATGTGTATGCATATTCAAAAACATATTTACATTGATATTTTTACATTTGATCGACCCTTTGATCCAAAGCTTTCAGTTTTATACCTTGCTATCTCTTCAACCCCTCCATTCCTCTGTCCCACTCCAATCATCTGTTGCTTTAGTTCAGTTTGTCCACGCAGTGTTCTGACGCCTCCCTCATGCGAGAGGATCCCTCCCTCCTCTATTTCTTCAAGAGCATCAAACACAACTCATATGTGTCTTTCTTTTTTTTCGCTTCCCTCTGCATTCTCTCCTCTCTCCCTGCAAACATTTTCCATTGCCATCCTTTTGGCCTGGGCCTCTTGGTACATCTGACTGCTGTAAAAGCTCTCTCTGTTTCCAGCCACAATCTCCTCTATCTGGTTCAGCAGCTTTGAAACTTGAGTGCCACGGGTCCTGTCCTCGATGTTGAGTATGCAGTAGCTGTTCATACATTTCTCTATCAGCATTTGCATGTTCTGACTCCTGGCGTCCATCTTTTGTTCTCTCAGACTCCCAGCGTGGGTGAATAGAATGATAGAGTGTCCCCAGCATCCCTCCCCAAACATCTCCTCCATTACCTCCACAGCCCGCCTCTCCTCCCCCTCAGGGGGCTCCACAGGTACGACCAGGAGGAAGGCGTGAGGTCCTGGTGCTGACAGACGGACACACCGCCCCACATCCCGTCTCCTCTCCTCCAGAGAGAGGTCAGGGCAGAACCAGTCCGGAGTGTCCACCAGCACCAGACGTCTCCCACACACGTCCCTCTCTCTCCTCCCACTGTGGGTGACTTCAGCGGGGCTGTCCTGGGCCTCACACTCCTCTCTGCCCAGGAGGAGGTTTCCTGCTGCCTTCCTCCCAGCTCCTGTCCTCCCCAGCAGCACCACTCTCAGCTCAGACACACTTTCTGCCTCCACTGCAACACAAAAAACCCTGGGGTCAATATCCAACCAAAGGAACATCATGTAGGAGTTGTCCCTGTAGTTAACTCGTGTTTGTAAGAATTTTAAGCAGATAATTATAATGGAATGAATTTTTATTATGAGTTGCTGATGATGTCAAAACCTAATCAAATTTTAAGATGTGAATATATGAACTGGTTCTTACTGCATGAAGAGATGGTTATCCTCCTCTGTGCTGGAGCTTGGTTTATATCTTCCACTGCAACACAACACATGACACAGATCATACTACTAGCAATATCATTCATTTAAAAAAGTAAATGAATGTAAAAAGTTATAAAATAGTTATAGTTGAGTTCTAAATAAATAAAGAACAAGCTTGTTAGGAATACAAACAATGGATTGAATGAATAGAATCCTCTTACTGGTTCTGTTCATCAAATGTTGAATGGGTTCTGTCACTGCTCTTTTTCTAGGGATATCCTGCTTTACTGTGAGACAGACATTTGGAAATATTAGTAATACTAATACTGTTTTATGTTCTGTATGACTATTAAAATTGCCCTATGAATACATTCAGTACATGAGGTATACACTGATGTATACAATCAAAAACAACACAACAGAACAATATACACAAAATATTTTGCATTTGTATGCACACACAGACAGTGAACAACATTGTATTAAAAAGCTTGAGAGAAGCATCTTACAATTGTCTTTTTCCTCTTGAAGTTTGTCTAGTTGTCTAGGTTCTTTGATAATCAAATGATGTGGTTTCTTGGTCTCTGGCGTATAGATTAAATATTTTTTTTTACAAATAAAGTGACCTGCGATTTCCATGATAATTTCACTACATTGATAAAAAATGTAAACCCGCATGGCATTCTTAGCTTCAACATACCCAGCATGTTTGCAGATTCAATCCTTCTCCTCTTGTTTATCAACGTCTCAGATTGTAAGTAAGCTTTGGCGTCTACGTCAGATAATATAAAGGTTAGCGAAGTCTACTACTGCACATACTGTAGCTATGCAACACAATCCATTAATAGATACTCAACTAAACAAAAGACAGAAAGTTGTCGAAACATATTTTATTTAAATGTCTATGGATTTCATCTTTAAGAATTGATGTGCCCACTTACTGCTGACCCATAACCACACTGCAACCTCAAGCATCTGTCCCTGGCTGATGACCTGACAGATATAGACTCCACGATCTGAACTTGTAACGTTTCTCAACCTTAGAGACACGTTACCTCTCTCCAGTTCCTCTGGGAGCACACTCACTTTGTGCTCATAGCCCACTGCCTCTGTCACAAAGCCACTCCTGTACAAGTAAATGCATTCACTCTCCTTAAACCACTTGATTGTTACGAAGTTAGCGTTGATCTTGGGATCAAGGAAGCAGGGGAGTGTCAGCTCATTGCCAGAGTTTGTCTGGACAATATCTCCAGTGACAAGTTTAATATGACCTGTTAATACAAAGAGAAACTGTCTTGTTTGTATATCAGAAATACATTGACTAACATATTGTCTATATAAATAGGAAACATGTATATCCCCCAAAAAGCTGTTTCCTAATTACAGGTAGTGTATTTGAATTTAATTGAAGCTCACATAATTGTACTAGTCATAGAGCAGTCATCATGCACCGTGTAATGTAATCAAATGATTTCTTTTTTCAAATTTGTATGCAGTCAACAGCATACATTTCCAGCATCAGGTCAGCATTTTTGATTACCACTTCCTAATTTCGTGAAAAAGTTCAGGCCTGCCATCCAGTTCTCATAACAAAAACATGGCAATCAGATTTATCCCGTAACTTGACCCTATACAGAATCTAGTAGCTATTGTGAGTGTAGTTAACACATTACTCAGCAAAATAAGTTCATGCAGAATCATATACCAAAATACTAAACTTGTAGATTGCCAACAGAAATGTCAGAACTTTCTTCATCTCTAAAGCAAAATTCAGTTTATTCAAGATGTACACAGTAAAACTTACTTTCAACTTTGGAGAATGCCATTCCCCCCTAAGTTGTGAGGAGAAAATGTATTATATTTTGTCATCACCTCCCAAAAATACAAAAGGCTTTTTAATGTTTATTTTAAACTACGAACAACTTTGTACACATACATCTTACCTGCTATGGTGCTTTCTGTTTCTCAAACTTCAATAACAATCTAGCCAACTGACAAAAATGTAAGAAAACCACTTCCCCTAAATGATTGGCAGAAGTAGCTTAAAGATTTTCTGTGAGGCATTTCGATGTTTTGTGAAACTGAACTGATTTATGAAGTACGGCTCATATTATTATTAAAATAAGATCACAAAACTTTATCTGACAACTAAAAGAGGAAAATGTTCCATTTGATAATAAAAACGTTTTAAACTTTACCAAATAACTTATATTGACGTGTACATCATTTCACGTGATTGGACGTAAGGACTCACCTGATGTTTGGAACTATAGGTCGCATGTGACACGCTTTACTTCCGCATTCTTCGATAACAATGGGAGTCTATGGAAGTGTCGCAACTCTCTTTTTATATGGCTCTGGTTTAACCTAGCAAACAAGTTATCAACTCAACCATTGAGCATGTTTCACACAACTTGAAGGTTACTAGTGACTGAAACTTACCAGCTATTTATAGGGCGCTCCAAACTTTCAAGTTCAAGTCTTTTACTGTCAGATGCACAGAACAACACAGGGTCAGACCGAGCACTGATATTCTTAGGACGGACAAGACAACGCAACCTGGCATAGCATGACATAAGTACTCAGATCAAAGGTTACACCTATTCCCCTAGGTTTACAGCTTTTAGCGGCGGCAGGCGGGGCGACCATGTAGAGACATGGTTGCCCGACCATGAGACAGAAATGACACGCCATCGTGTAAATAAGATAAATAACATAAGACCATTTAGTTTGTTTAATAAAAGAGCAAGCTATAGACCTGTTTTATAGGAAAGTTAACCTTAAATGACTTATTTTGTGATCTGGTGCTATATATAAAAAAGTTAAAGAAAATGTTAAAATTATATATACATATTTTTTTTTGTCATTTAGCAGACGCTCTTATCCAGAGCGACTTACAGTAAGTACAGGAACATTCCCCCGAGGCAAGTAGGGTGAAGTGCCTTGCCCAAGGACACAACGTCAGTTGGCATGACCGGGAATCGAACTGGCAACCTTCTGATTACTAGCCCGATTCCCTTACCGCTCAGCCACCTGACGGCCACCTTTATTAAACAAACTAAAAATATATATATATATATTTTTTTTAACAAAATTAACCTTCCACATGGGGGGGGGGGGGGGGGGGTGCCATTGGGGGGGCGGGGCGCCCCCCTAATATAATGGTAGGGGAAACACTGCCTATGATAAGGTCACATATAATAAAAAGTATTTCTCTTCACACAGCATGGGGAAGAGCCTGTGCTCAATGATGAACGATCATTTTGGTGGACCACCAACACCCAGGTCATGCAGGTCTGCCTCTTTGATCAGATCGATTCGGTCTCTGTTGGCATTGTTGTGCAGTTACGACAAGTACACCACTCGGTGTTGTTCAACCTGTCAGTGTTAACTATATATCTTCCGACAAAACCACATCTTCTCGTGACGTCAGCTGTATACGTCAAGAGCGGCGCCCGGTTCTTTTTAAGTTCATAATTTACACACTAGAGATTTCGATTATTTATAGAATATGGCATACAGTTGTATGTTATATATTTTTTTATATCATTAAATGTGTACACTATTATAATATCACTGTGTCTAATCGCAATTCAGTTCCACTTTGCATTTGCATAAACCATTATTGACAGAACTGAAATGTTCAATTTGGTTGAATATCTGATATATAATATAGATGTAATTTTAATTGTCATTAATCCCATTACATTTTAACAAACATTATTCTAGATCTTTTAAATGCAACTCTGAATAATCCATTTTAGATGATGGTAGAGAGGGTGATCAGATTTCATGGCTGGGATTCCTGGTGGAGCGGCCATGTGGGCGTGGCCTATGGGCCTCAGCGCTATGTGAGCGTTCCTCCTCCAGCCCATGCAGTCTGCGCAGACGTGTCACTTCCTGTTTGTACCTGTCAGAGAATGTATGTCTGGTTTCAGCCTACTCTGAGATGATGAGATAATATTATTATCCATAATTTGTGACTAGACTGTACCTTCCAGTCAGATAGGCTTTTTTTTATGTCAGTGAAATGTGTTTTTTGGCTGGCCATTAACAAAGTAGTCAAGTTCTTGTTGTTACCTGCCCAGGTGTCTGTCAACATAATCTTGCAGTTCCAAAACCTGCTCCTCGGCAACAGTTGCCCTGGTTATCAGCTGAGCACGTTCTCTCTCATGAGCCTCCTAGTGAGGGAACAGGAACATTGGATGTCTCACTGCTTTGGCTACATATGCGTTTCCACGGAACATGGTATGGATTCATACAATAACACTAGTTCATTCTTTTTTTTGTAACTGTCTTGCTCTATTTGGGTTTTGGGATTTTGTGCAAAGATGAATTCACCTGTGTAGAGTTGGTAATCTCTCGTAGCTGTTTCCTGATGTCTGCCCAGGCCAGATCGGAAATTGGTCCAGATTTCCCAGCACTACACAAGTTCCCAGCATGATCAATATACTTTTACACCTAGTGTAAGTGTAGTTCTTTTCAGGTTCTAACAGTTTATTTTAAGACTCACTCTTGAAAGTTGACCGTCTGAATTGGTTTGGTGAAAAAAGGCATCTAAAAATAAGGAACAAAAACTTTAGAAGTATATCGGAACACAAAATCAGGTTAACCCTTGTGTTATCTTCGGGTCATTCTGACCCATCAGTCATTGTGACCCACCGTCGTATTGCGACAAATTTACCTCATACAAAAACAAAGTGAAGCATTTTCTTTTAACTGTCGGGCTGTCTCAGACCCCCCACATTGGAATGGTTAAAAGAAAATTATTTGTATTCGTTTTTGTATTGGGTAAAATTGGGTAAACACAACGATGGTTCGTTATGAACCTTTGGGTCATGTGACCCGAAGGCAGCACGAGGGTTAAGAGCATAACAGTTCAATTCCAAGCTAAGCTGACAAAACTAAAACGGATCGACCAGAGGCTCAGAGCAGACGGTCTCCCCTCGAGCTAGTCTCTGGAGGAGGGGATCCCTCACTGAATTGCTCCTCCCAAGGTTTCTTCCATTTTTCCTCCTCTAGTGAGTTTTTCTGGGAGTTTTTCCTTGTCTTCCTTGAGGGTTGAGGTTGGCTGAGGGGCAGTTCTATGGGCATATGTGAAGCCCCTCTGTGACATTGCTTGTAAAAAGGACTATCCAAATACATTTGATTTGATCTAGCTGTCTACCTGCTGCTGGGCCTCTCTGAGCCGGCTCTCCAGCGAGGCCTTGTCCTGGCGCAGGTGCTGCAACTCCCTCTCCGTCTCCCCGCTCAGCTCACTGGGCTGCAGGCTGAAGTGGGCCTCAGGGAGGCCAGGGTCCAGACCGCTCTCTGGCTGGGCCAGCACCTGCTCCCTCAGCACCCTGACACACAGCACTGGCTGTCAGCACACATCGCCATATGCATTTATCAAGGGAAAGGGCTCACCTATACGCGATGAGCAGGGCTCACCTGTACGCGATGAGCAGGGCTCGGTGGGTCTTGGAGGTCCTCTGCAGTCTCTTCTTGTAAGAGCGAGCGGCGGAGGCCAGCTGCTCCTCTCTCGCCCTGTAGGAGGAGCGCACCTCCTGGAGCATGCTGTCCACAAAGCCCCTCATCTTCACCCTCTCCGGGGGGCCCTTCCCCCCTTTTCCCTCCGCTAAGCCGTCCATGTACTCCTGGAAAGGAACACAGAACACCACACCAGATGTTTCAGCATGGGTGGCGTGCCTTTTGAATCCCCTCAATGTTCTAGATGTGGTTTGCGGCTGGCTGCCCTTGTGTGTGTGTGTGTGTGTTAGCTCCAGAGATGGGAACTGTACTTAAGGTTTGTTTTTCTGGTATCTGTACTTTCTACTTCTTACTCAAGCCAGGCTCGTTACTTTAGTTTAAATCTGTATTTGGTGGCATGATATCTGTCTCTCCTCTCTTTTCCTTTCACTGTGTGTGTGGAAAAAAAGTTTTGAAAAGTTGAAAGAAATATTTTGGGAAAAAAGTTTCGAAAACAAGTGTGCAGTTCACTCACAGCCAGGTCATGTAAGTAGCGCACCAGCCTGGCACGGTACTCCTCGTTCAGCTCCTTCACCTGCATCTGCAACTTAGAGTTCTCCTCCTCCACCTCCTTCAGCTGGCTCTGGGAGTTCAGGAGGGTCTGACAGAAACACACAATTCAAAACATATAATCAAGCAACACACAGATACATTCTTGACAGACCATCAAGTTGCAGACAATCAGAGTGAGTTTAGGTGAAACTGCGGCTGCGATGGACTTGGAGGTAGACGACTAGTCTGATGACATGATAATAGGAACAGGGCCCTGCTGCTGACCGCAGTCTGTTCAGACAGTTTCTGCTGGGTGTTTCGAATGCCTCTCTTGTTCTCCTGCTGCTCCTTGCCCATGGCCACCCTGCAGAGGGTTCAACCACATCCCAGAGGAACTCACGTCAAAAGGACCAAAGAGACCACATCACAAACAAAACCAAGCTAAAACCACAGCTTTTAACAAAACGACCAGGAAACCGACGCGGAACATTCCGGGGGCGTCCTGAGACGAGTTAGACCGTTTGATGCTGATTGAGGGGGTCGTATCCCTCAACGCTTCTGCTGTTTACAGTGCAGGAGTCTAAGAATGACTAAAAAATGACTAAATGTAAGACGAGGAGGTCTGAGGTGAGTGGAGACCCTCACACTCTCTCTTCCAGCCTGCGCTGCTGCTCCTCGTAGCCCTGCTTCATCTTCTCCAGCATGTCTTTGATCTCATCCTGGTTACCGAGCAACTGGAACGCACACAAATCAGGGAGAGATGTAAAGAGAGAGAGAGGCACACACAGAGATGGGGGAGAGAGAGGGGTAACCACTGGCACTTCTGGTAGTTAAGATAGATACACGTACACTCTTTTCCATGCTTTTACGTGCTTGGTCCATCACAGCCAGGTCCTCAGGCTGTTAAGAACACAGAAAAGTTATTCTCTTGACTTATAGATTGACAGGATACAAAAAAGGGGATGAATAACAGGAATACAAAAAAGAGAAATCAAGTATAAGAGTAAAAAAAAAAAAAAAAGATGGAATAAGTAGTTTGAATGGAAGTTCTCCCCTCTCACCCTGATTCTGTTGTGTGACATGCGGCTGACCAGCGCCCGCACCCTATCCTGCTCCTGCCCCTCCCCGTAGAGACCCTGAGTGGAGGCCCGATCTCGCTGCAGTTCTTCTAGCTTCCTGCGAAGAGCATCCTGAGCCTGGGCCATCTCCAGCAGCTCAGCACTCAGCTCCTCGTTCTGGGCCACTTCTCGCTCCTGGGCCTCAGTCAGGGCCAGGTGGTTCCTCTTCAGGGTCACGTACTCCTCCGCAAGGTCCCCGCTGGTCTTCTCAGCCAGCTGAAGACGAGCTGTGGCGGACTGGAGCTCCCTACCAAGCTTGTCTCTCTCCAGCTCCAGATCCATCACCACACTCTCCTGGTTCAGAATCTGTTGGGGGGAATTCGTTGGAGATCAGAATCCGAATTTGGTTTATTCACCATGTAAGTTTACACAAACACAGAATTTACTGTGGCAGGAAGGTGCATAAAATAAACATAGACATACATAGATAACGAGGGAAAAAAAAATTGAGCACATAAAAGCGGTCACCCTTATAGGCTCACACACCAAAGCAACGGGATACGTTTAGTTTGATCACCTTGTTTTTCAACTCAAAGGTTTCCTCTTCATATTGCTCTCGTATCTTGTTGCCTTTTATCTGCACCTCCACAAGCTCCTTTGATATCTAATACACACAAATATGGATATTTATTTCATGGCATCTTATCATGCACTGTTGAAGTGTTAAGAATATTCCGAAATACCTTCAGTTTCTCCTCTTCACTCTGAACCAGTTTGGAGGACAGGTCTGTCTTGGAGCCTGCAAGATGGCCTAATCTGCTTTCAAAGTAGCCCAATTTGGTAAAGAGGCGCTCGTTTTTGTCACGGAGCTGGACCTAAATGGACAGAGTTTGAGTTTCCAAAACAGTCGATGGCCTACACATTCATAAAAAACATTATGAGCTTTACAATATATCTTCTGTCTGTCAGACAAATGGGCCTATTGGAAACTGAACCAACATAACAAATCTGATAGTCGTAGCTGGTAAAATACTAAAATATTATACAGACTTACATTTTCTTCAGTTAAAGAACGTATTCGCTCCTGAAGCTCACTTAAAGAAGGTCGAAGGTCACGAGATTCCATTGTTTAATATGGAGTACTAATGTTCAAGTGAATATTAAATGTGCTTGGAAAAGTTTGACTCGGCTGTTAGTGAGCTTCAATCACTATCTACAGTGTTGCTATGGCTCCTTCAAACACTAGGAAGAAACGTTATAAACCGGGTTGTGTGTGGGTTTGCTTCAGATTGTATTTTTGAGACATGCTTTTATCTTTTATACTAAGAATACTAAGAAATACGCTTGTTTTTCTTTTGCCAGAATTCTTTTCAACGTTCTGTAAATTATATTCTCAGTGCACGGGCCCCTTAACAACGAGTGCGCGCGTGCTACGGCAGTTGGTAATGCTGAAACTTGATCACACCACATTTACACCTGGCAACCAAAATATTGGTTTCCAAAGAGCGAGTAGGCTACGGTTCAGTCGCAAGAAAACGTGTTCTTTACTTCGTACTCAAAATGTCTGGTGGTCGTCGAATGAGCATTGCGAAGGGGTTTCGCAAGGATAGCTACGCCGACAGACCTAGAGGATCAAATGTTGACGTTGACCCATATGACGACGATGACACAAACCAACTGAAAAGGGGGTCGTCTGTATGGAAATCAGGGTTCAAGGGCAAACTTGGCAACACCTACAGATTGGGACCAAAAGTACAATTCCTTCCCCATCTGATTAGGAAGAAAGGCACTGAGTTGATGAGTCAAGCTTTCGGCGAATTGATCTACGAACACGACAAATGTCGAAATGTGGCTGACAAAGTCGCCGCTGATATCTTGGCCTTCACCAAAGAGCAGGTGTGCGACCGCTACAGATACGTTGTCAGGGTGATTGTGGGGGAAAAGAGAGGCCAGACTGTGAAAATTGCTAGTCGAGCCCTGTGGGATGTTGAAAAGGACAATTTTCTGACTCTGAACTTTGAGAACCAGCACTTGTTCGCTGTTGGCATGGTTTTTGGCATTTATTTAGAGTAGCCTACATTAGTTCTAGCTCAGCTTTGAACTGTATTAGTAGACAAAAAGAAAACGTTTCAAGGATCTAGATTTGTTGAAGACTAATAAAATTTACCGGCTAACCACATTTTCGCATGTTAATTAGGCTACAATGCTGAGCCCTGAGTGCCAAGGCCAACACCCATGTCAAATCACACTAATCTGTCCGAGCAATGTACTAGTATAAACAGTTTATTTAAAATAGCAACATACTATACAGATCACAAAAATATATCTCGGGATTTAATAACACCAAGGTCATGTACAAAATCTTAACACAAACACACAAAAAAACAAATGATCATATAAATGTATAAAATGTATTTCAGCTATGGTAAAACACAGCTGCAGAATCTTTATTTAAATATTTATCCAAATGTTTTATATTCATTGTACACCTTAAATTCAAGACATAACAATGTATGTATTGTCTTTTCTTTAGATGTACTGACTAGAAAAATACATGTGTTCTGTAAGGAATTAACAAAGCCAAACAGATGCCTCAGATACAAATGTTTTGTCCCCAAAGGCAATATCCTGCATACCATACTGCATAAGGCAAACTGCAGACTGGTGTCAGCAAAATACATTAATTTATGAGCTTTGAAATGTAATAAGCAATTGTGTGAGGTATTCCGATTTTTTGTTCTCATCTTAAAGCTATACAGGCTTAGAAGTGTTCAAAACATTTGAAATGTAAGTCGGTTGATAAATAAATTTAAGTGATATTTGTGAGTATTTGAATGGATTTAAGTAGTATGATAACATTATAAGCTACTGATTACATTGTACTACTCATCCTCTCTCGAAGCAGAGTGTAAGTAGGTCAAGCCCCTTGTATCAAGCTGAATAAGGTGACCCTGTCGAAGAACAAGGCCACCATTTGGAGTGTCTGTGTGGTTTCTATAGCTGCTTGTATCCACTTTGTCATGGACCTCAACGTGTACAAGCTTTTGTCCCAGTCAGGTGCTCTACACCTGCCTACAGGTGCTACACACCTGCCTACAGGTGTAGAGGGTGTGGATCAGTCCCCTTGGTGTGACTCCAGGGTCTCATCCTCCTCCACCTCGTCCTCCTCACCCCCACTATCCCTGCTGTCTCCCCGGTCGGCCAGCGCCCCTCTCCCCAGGGGTAGGCCCACCGCTCTCTGCAGGGCCTCCAGGCTGCCCTGGCTCACATAGTAGCTGATGTTCAGAGACGGCAGCATCTTCTGGAGCTCCTCCAGTTTGCGGTAGGCCTATGGAGCACAGACAGGAGGGCACAGGATGATGATGATGGTGGGAGCTACTGGGAAAAAGTACATATACAAACACGAGTGTATGGGTTCCTCTACGATGTTTTGTCAGTACTGACCACCTGGAAGTTGCCCTTCTGACAGTGGTGTTCCACCAGGAAGCCATAGGCGTCTCCTATCCTGACCGCAGCGTCCAGGTCTCCCTCTTCCAGCAGGGCCTCGCACAGCCTCACCGCCTCACCAGCATCCTCCTCATACAGCCTGCAGGGGGCACAGCAGCGCTCAAAACCAATGGTTTTTCCACATAAAGTTCACATACAAGCGTAAAAATCCACATATTCTCGCTACAGTGCCGTGAAGCGGAGTGACTGGTGTGTCCTCACCTGCGTGCCTGGACGAACCTCTTGACCAGGTTGATCTTGTGCTGGAGCTCAGCCATGCGGCTCTCCTGCTCCTCCTGGCTGCGGCCCTTGGCTTTGGACAGGCACTTGCAGGCTTCCGTCAGAGCGCCCAGGGCCTTTTCATAGTTCTGGTAGTCATCGATCTCCACCTGAACGCATTGAACACATCAAGACCACGACATCCGAACTGTATACAATCTAAGTAGCTGACCGGAAGTTGTGAACTGATCAAGACTTTAAGTAATAACGTGTGTACAGTATATAGATGATTAATTGATATATTTATGATGCTTTACCTGGGCACAGGCTTCATAGAAGCCAGCCAGCAGGTCAAGGGCCCTGCCTTTAGTGTAAAACCCTATGATGTTCTTCATGATTTCCGGATCCTTCCGCCAGTCCAGAGACTGCAGGTAGTTGGCAGCCATGATGTAGATCTCCTTCTGACGCGACACGCCGGCGAAGAAGACAATCTTCTCTGTGTCACCTGACTTCAGCAGAGCCCGCATGGCCTGATGGGTAGGAGAAATAGATCAGTCAACTGTGTGACAGCGTGTCGGCTTGTGTCTGGTGTCCGTGACATACAGCACGTCAATGTGTTTGTGTGTGTGTGTGTGTGTGTGTGTGTGTGTGTGTAACTCCCCCACACCTTTATCTTGTTGCCGGCCTGTGTGTATTTCTTGGTGGCCAGGTGGTAGTTTCCCTGGCGCATGCAGCAGTCTGCTATCCTCTCCAGCAGGTCCTTGCGGGCCTCCTCGGACATGTCTTTGGAGTCCCGTGACACGGTCATGCTCTCAGCCAGGTCCTCTGTGATGGTCAGGCTCTGGTCCAAACACAGCTGCAGGGCCTCGTGAAACTGGGGGTGTTCACACACACACACACACGTTAACTTAGCACTGTGCATGTTGCTTCTCTGTCTATTTCTCTCTCACACACACACACACACACACTCAGGTACCTTCTTGGCAGCCACCAGGAGCTCCACTGCCTTCTCGTACTGGGCGTGTTTGATAAAGAAGTCGGAGCAGCGTGCCAGCAGGGCGGGGTCAGAGTTTTCATTCAGGTCCTCAGCGATGAGCTGCAGGGCTGTGAACTGCTGGGTAGCGAAGGCCAGCTCGAGCGCCTTGGAGAAGTGGCCAGCCTGCGGGACAGAGATACAGAGAGAGAGATGCAAGGGACAAATGGTCATCTCAAGTGCCTCCCATTAAGATGCATCAAACATAAATGAGTGAGTCAAACGTAAACGTCAAGACCGGGGCTGAGGAAGGAAGCTGTGTATGTCTGCCTGTCTTTTTACGGCAATTTCAGAACAGGAGCTCCCCCTTGTGGCACACAGCTGAATGCACGGGTTGTTGTTCCGAGCGGACAGTCTGTAAGGTCAGGAGTGGCGTGCCCCTACCTACCTTGTGGTAGAGCATGACGGCACGGTCCATGTGAGTGCCCTTCTCCTCGTAGTAGCAGGCGGCCTCCATCATGTCCTCAGGGTTACTGAGGAGGGCCAGGTTCATGAGCTGGTCGTCCACACCGTTCTCCTGAACAACAACAACAACAAACATGTCAACACCAGCTACTAAACACTTAACGGCTCGACAGGAAACAAAGCCTCAAGTTTCATTCTAAATAAAGCCTAAATCGCTAAAATAATTATAAATTATTAAAAAGGACAAGCATTTGGTCATTGAGTTTGATAAGTAGCATGTTGACTGTGGAGGTATTCTGAGCAGCGTCCAGCAGCAGGACAGTGGAGCACCTTGCACAGGCGGATGGCGTTGTTGTAGGCCTGTGCTCGTGTGTAGAAGTGGACGGACTGTTTGATCTCATCCTGACTCTCATACTGACGGGCCAGGTGGTACGACGCCGCCCGGTTCCCCGTCTCATTGGCTATCTCGGACGCCTGTCAAATACGGAGCAATGGTTACGACGTTACCAGACTACACACGCGAACAAACAACCTATATTTGAACTCTTCCCGACCCCTGACAGTTCTTTCGTGATGTCAGAAGTGTGTAACTTGATAAACCTTCCCCCGGGCCCTGTCTCAGACGGGTGTTACCTTCTGAATGTTCCCCAGGTAGCAGTGCACGCGGACCAGAGAGAGGTAGTCCTGGGCGTGCTCGTAGTAGCGCAGCGCTGACTCCATGTCTGATTGGCTCTCCAGGTACTGGGCCCACCACTTATAGATGCTCCTGCAGCAACACACCAGATGGCAGCATGTCACAAGGCTTCTCAAGGCATGGCATAGGGGGTATAGTACACTTTCTAGAATGTGCAACACAGCATCATCTTGTAAAGAACAACATGTTAAATAACTGCCAGTTTGCCAGTCTTCTGGTCGAAAGTTTCCAAAAACTCCAAATATTCCCTAAATATGATAACCTGAACCACATGGTCAACATGGTCACATGGTCATCATGGTCACATGGTCAACATGGTCACATGGTCAAACAGAGCATGGCCTGAGCCCCATACTGACTTGTCCTTGGTCTTGTTGACGTAGATCTCCAGCGACTGCGCGTCATCCAGGAGCATGCGGGGCACCTCGAACCTGTGAGTGTCTGACTTCTCATAGCTGCAACACACACACACACCACACCACACCACACACACCACACACACACAGTCAGGAACCAAGTACTGGACACATCCGCTGACGACAGCAGAAGGCCCTTCCTCTGACACACAACATAAGGCATTTACACACATCATAATCTGGACATTTACAGTCATGTTCAGTAACGTGCATTGCCACTGTAAAAATATAATAATTTTTTTATTACAATAAAATAAACAGATGTAACCCAGTAACTTCAGCGCGGGCGTGTCTCTTACTAGACGAGCGCCGTGTTCTTGTCTCCCACGGCCTCCAGGTACTTGGCGTAGCTGTAGTAGGTGGTGCGCAGGTGGATGCGGTCCTGCGTCTCGGCCGTCTCCACCGCCTGCTGCCACTGGCCAGACGCCTGGTAGAACTTGTTGAGGAGGTCGTAGCGCTGGCAGCTCTTGTACAGTTTCTCTGCATCCTCCTGCTCAGGGGGTCAGATGGCTGAGCGGTTAGGGAATCGGGCTATTAGTCAGAAGGTTGCCGGTTCGATGACGTGCCAAATGACGTTGTATCCTTGGGCAATGCAGGTAGGGTCATTTCACACAATGTGGATGTTTCAGTTACCTCAGAACGCTGTATGTTCTTTCAACGGAATAACAAACAAACACGGAATTCAGTTATGGTGGGATACTCCCATCCAAACTTGACGCATCTATCTTCACAGACGAGGCATCTCTAACAAGTGGACGAAATGACCCTCTCTATTCAAGTTTTTTTACTATATGAAGCTCATTGTGTGGTGTTGGTGTGATGTGGTGGTGTGATGGTGTTGGTGTGATGGTGTTGGTGTGATGTGGTGGTGTGATGGTTGGTGTTGGTGTGATGTGGTGGTGTGATGGTGTTGGTGTGATGTGGTGATGGTGTTGGTGTGATGTGGTGTTGGTGTTATGTGTTGGTGTGATGTGGTGTTGGTGTGATGGTGTTGGTGTGATGTGGTGGTGTGATGGTTGGTGTTGGTGTGATGTGGTGGTGTGATGGTGTTGGTGTGATGTGGTGATGGTGTTGGTGTGATGTGGTGTTGGTGTTATGTGTTGGTGTGATGTGGTGTTGGTGTGATGGTGTTGGTGTGATGTGGTGATGGTGTTGGTGTGATGTGGTGTTGGTGTTATGTGTTGGTGTGATGTGGTGTTGGTGTGATGGTGTTGGTGTGATGGTGTTGGTGTGATGTGGTGTTGGTGTTATGTGTTGGTGTGATGTGGTGTTGGTGTGATGGTGTTGGTGTGATGTGGTGATGGTGTTGGTGTGATGTGGTGTTGGTGTTATGTGTTGGTGTGATGTGGTGATGGTGTGATGGTGTTGGTGTGATGGTGTTGGTGTTATGTGTTGGTGTGATGTGGTGTTGGTGTGATGGTGTTGGTGTGATGGTGTTGGTGTTATGTGTTGGTGTGATGTGGTGTTGGTGTTATGTGTTGGTGTGATGTGGTGTTGGTGTGATGGTGTTGGTGTGATGGTGTTGGTGTTATGTGTTGGTGTGATGTGGTGTTGGTGTTATGTGTTGGTGTGATGTGGTGATGGTGTTGGTGTGATGTGGTGTTGGTGTTATGTGTTGGTGTGATGTGGTGATGGTGTTGGTGTGATGTGGTGTTGGTGTGATGGTGTTGGTGTGATGTGGTGTTGGTGTGATGTGGTGTTGGTGTGATGTGTTGGTGTGATGTGGTGTTGGTGTGATGGTGTTGGTGTGATGTGGTGTTGGTGTGATGTGGTGTTGGTGTGATGTGTTGGTGTGATGTGGTGTTGGTGTGATGGTGTTGGTGTGATGTGGTGTTGGTGTGATGGTGTTGGTGTGATGTGGTGTTGGTGTGATGGTGTTGGTGGTGGGCGGCCATGTTCACCAGCATGCCCAGCTGCACGGCGAGCACTGCCACCCTGGCCTCCAGCTCCGGCTCTGACTCCGCCTCCCGCAGCGCCCGCGCCGCCCTGGCGTTGCCCATGTTCCCCAGGCACACCCGCGCCACGTCCAGGCGCCGGTTCTTCACACACATCCTGGCCATGTTCTCCCACACCGCCTCGCTGCGGAGAGAACAGGACATTAGTTTGTTTTACTCTCAACACTGGCATCTGGTTGGCTCATACTTTAGCTAGGGGATAGATTAGAAACACATTGGATCGAAGAGCTTAGATTTTATGCAATGCATAGGGTACATGAAAAAATCTGCTTGAGAAATGTTGGTAGAAAATAGAAAAACCTTCTCATTCCTATAAGCTGGTTTGGAAATCTCATTTGGATCTAAGAGTTGTTGTATGACAATTGAATTAATTGACCAATGCAAACCGTTTTCTAATGTCTGAGAGAAGGGATAAGTCTTATACTGTGCAGTATAAACAATCAACATCAAACACAATCAGATGCCAACCAAAGTCCTTTGACACAAAAGCACTGATTTAATCACTGCATCAATATGTGTGTGTGTGAGAATCCAGTCTCAAAGCCCAAGGCTGTAGGCCAGCCCTTAGAAGTAGAAGTACACCATGGTAAAGCTCTATCCAACACACACACACACACACATTCCACACCCATCTGGTCTCTATTTGCAAGGCCCTCCCTCCCCTCCGATGCAGATGTGGGATGTTTATTAAAGTTAGGCAACAGGACATTCCCAGAATCTTTAGGGGGCCTGGATCAGGCCAGGGAGAGAAGGCCAAGCAGAGAGACCAGCGTAGCCACTGGCAACCGAAACTAGGCTCTCCACAACCTCAAAGAAAGCAGCCCTGAAAATCCCCACCGTCACAGGCCGACTCCACACAGCCCACATCTTACAGGGAGGCTCACAAAGAGAGAGAGGGGGGGGAGAGAAAGAGAGAGAGAGTGTGTGTGTGTGTAGGGGGGAGGGGGGTCTGAAGAACAGACAGAAAAAGAGACTAAGAACGAAAGAACAAACAGCAGAAAAAAGGGAAGAGAGACATTGCTGTTCCCCCTCTCTTGCCCCTGTTCCCCCCTCTCGCCCCTTTTCCTCTCAGGAAACGCATCCTGTTGCTGGTTGGACTGCAGGGGCCTGTGTGTAACACACACACACCCACCCCCACACACACACGCTGCTGCTTATAGGCTCTCGGAGGAAGAAAAAAGAAAACACTCCCCCCAGTGGGTCTGCTCCCAAGCACAAGCCCTCAGCAAGCAGAGGGAGGAGGGGTGTCTCCTGGCCTGGGACCTGCTGCAGACACAGACCCTCCACTACCAAGCAGAGGGAGGAGGGGTGTCTCCTGGCCTGGGACCTGCTGCAGACACAGACCCTCCACTACCAAGCAGAGGGAGGAGGGGTGTCTCCTGGCCTGGGACCTGCTGCAGACACAGACCCTCCACTACCAAGCTGTCCCCTCCCCACTTCAACTCTGACCCCTGGGACTGAGCTGTGCCAGAGCCGACACTGTTTCCCACAGAGAGAGAGAGAGAGAGAGAGAGGGATAGGGAGGGGAGAGACAGAGAGGGAGGGAGAGAGAGAGGGGAGGGAGAGAGAGAGAGATAGGGAGGGGAGAGACAGAGAGGGAGGGAGAGAGAGAGGGGAGGGAGAGAGAGAGAGAGAGAGAGAGAAGGGAGGGAGGGAGGGAGGGAGGGAGGGAGGGAGAGAGGGGGGAGGGAGGTAGACTACAGCATGTGCAGTAGGAGCTCTTCCAGTTGAGAGAGCGGTTGGTTGGGTTAAGCTCCAGCGAAGCCACCAGTGATCCAGCCCTCAGCAGCACTACCTAGTGGACCCACGCTACCGTCTCCTCCACTCCCCGCCACCCCCCAAGCCACCGAAGGGGAAAGAAAAAAGAGAGTCGAAAAAAGAAAAAGAGCGAAGGGAACGACAAAAAAAACGAAAGACGGAGACGATCTACCCAGAGAAGCTCAACCCCGGCTGCAGAACCAAGCGGAAAAAGAGTGTCGGAGAGGGGGAGCGTCTGACGAGAAGAAGACTGAGAAGACAAGAAGGGAGAGCGGGAGTGATCTAAGAGCGCCAAGCTGCAGCCGGTCCAAGCCAGTGGAATGGACCCAGGTGTCTGTAGGATTAACCCACTCCTGCCCACCGTGCAGTCCGAGGAGGAAGGCTGAGACGACTCCGCTGCCACCATCCGTCCTGAATGAGGATGAACGGAGATGTTCTCTAGCTGAGCCGCAACACACCACCCGTTGGCCCACCCTCTCCCCTGCGCCCAGCGCTGCAACAAGGAGTCAGCCGTCGCCGCTAGCTCAGTGGCCGTGGAGGAGGAGGAGGAGAGACGGTCGCTCCCGACCACGGGCACCGACGGCGCCGTAGCCGGCGAGGAGCAGCGGAGCGCAGGAGGAGGACGGGACGCGGAGGAGGAGAGAGGGGAGGGAGAGGTGGCGGCCGGCCAGCGCATGGCCGTGCAGAGGCTGGTGGTGGCGGCGGTGGCGGTGGCCCTGCTGTCCCTGGTCCTCAACAACGTGGCGGCCTTCACCCCCAGCTGGGTGCTGCAAGCCCTGGAGGACGGACGCAAGCGCAGCGTGGGGCTGTGGAAGATGTGCCCCGCCGGGGGGGAGCGGGGCCGAGAGGACCCCGGGGCGGGGAAGAAGGGCCAGGGACAGTGTGCGGACCTGGGATGGGGCTCCGAGTTCGCAGGCTACCAGGAGTCCCGCACATCGGTGAAACGTAAGTGTGGTGGAGAGGTGGGGTGTGTGTGTAGGCGGAGAGTATCTGTGTGTGTGTGTGTGTGGGTGAGTGTTGGTTTTCAAAGAAATGTATAAATTCACACCGTTGCTGCAATCGAATCAAAACAAAGTTGATACAGTAACCATGCCTAACACAGCTTGAATTGAATGTTTCTGGTATAAACCTGCCCCCCCAGAAAGTCCAAACTGTGAGAAGTCTATGGAAGATGTATAGCGATGACCTAAAACCCACAGAGATGATCTCTTGGCGTGTATGTGATGGATAAATGACAAACCGTTAAGGGTTTGAGCAGGAGGAACCACAGTTTACTGTCTGCTGACAATGATGGATCATTTCCATTAAACCCTACAGGTCACTGTGGGTTAACCAAACAGTGTAACCTGATCTCGAACATCATAGCCCCAACATCATGATGAAATCATGATGAATTGGAGCTTTCAGCAGGCACAGTTGGCCTGCCATGAACCAAAGGATGTTGTTCCAATCATTGGCACCTCTCACCTCAGATATATGATTGTGTGTGTGTGTGTGTGTGTGTGTGTGTGTGTGTATGTGCGTGTAGATACATGTAAAATGTTCTAGCTACAGTTACTGTTTTCTCTCTAAATGATTAGGCTGTATTAAGGGCTAAATATAGGTCCTACATAAAAATAATATTTGAAAGAATGTACAGAACATTATATTAACTTTTTCAATTGGTATAACTTGTTGCATTCTAATTCTAACGAAATCAAGCACTTGTCATATTTGGAACTTCTATCTGAACTCGCTCTCATAGTTCATTCATTAATTTATTGGTCTCTATATACATAGTAGGCCTTCAGTTTGACTTCAGAAGGGTCATGACCTTTGTCAGGTGTTCAGGGTTAAGTCCTAACCCTCCCCCCCCCCCCCCCCCCTCCTGCAGTGCAGTTCGACATGATGCGGGCCTGTAACCTGATGGCCACCGTGGCTCTGACGGCGGGCCAGCTCATCTTCCTGCTGGGCCTGATGGAGCTGCCCTTCATCACCCAGGACTCCCAGTGGTGGGAGGAAGCCATCGCCGCCCTCTTCCAGCTGGCCAGTGAGTACCACCAACACCCCCGTCAGCAGGATCTGTACTCCACAACCGTGTCTCGTCTCCCGTTCCGTAGCTCCCCCTACTCTAGTGGTGTAGTCTGGTGTTGTCCGTACAGCTCTGTTCTGACCAAAACAACACTAGCGCTCGTTACGTCACCAGAGACACGGTGGGTTGTTGTCAACACCAGTTACATCAAGCAAAAGCAGAAAGGTGAGCAGACAGGCTGAATGAAATCACTTTAAAAAGAATGTCAGGTAAGCATTAAGCGAGTGTTTTTGGAATGCAACATCACAACACACAGTTCCTCTCCTACATCCGAAAATTGAAATACTGTTGCCACTGAACAATAAAGAGACCCTCTCCCACCGGGTTCCCACTGAGAGAAAGCAGGCAGAGTTAAGAGACTGGGCCAGGAAAAAGACATGTAAATAAATCCCTGAAAGACCAAACAAATCAAACTCAGAGTAAAAAAGGAAAAAAAAGGAAAACCAGGAAAGGCCTTATCAGTCCAAGACGGAATTGTCTAAGAAAGTAAATTAAAGCTTAGCACCACCAGGAATAGCATTGTTAGTATGAGTGTGTGACTGTTGGCAAGCCAACCCCCCCCCCCTCTCTGCACCTCCCTATCCTTCCTCCTTTATCTATCCCAGTGGGCTGTAGGTCAGGGTGGGCGTGGCCTGTCCCAGTGCCCCTGTTGGGTAGGTGTGGCGTCGTATCTTAGCCGCTCCGCGGCGTGTTGTTTAGGAGGCGTCTGGCGCTGGGCAGCATTGTGGCACGGCCAGGCAAGGACGGGGGGGGGTCCGAGCTAAATTTAGCGACGTGTTCGTCCGTGTTGTCGGACCGGAGCTGCAGCGAGCCAGAGAGCGACTGTCGGGCGCCAGGATATCCCTGCTCAGGACGAGGAAATGCCTGCGACTACCTGTTATGCAAACCCGCGCAAGAGGAAAGACAGGGGGACGTGGGGAGGGGGGGAGGAGGGGGAGCGGACGCAAAAGACAGCTCGACAGGGACTGTGTGTTTGTGTGTGTAGGGAGGGGGGGGGGCTGTGTGTGTGAGTGTCCTGAGTGTGCAGCGTATGAGAGTGTGTGTGTGTCTGTTGGGTGGTCCTCTCGTACACATCACAGTGGGTCGGAGAAGCTGCTGTGCTGGAAGCTGTGTTGGCTTTCATGCCTGTGTTTACAACATCTCCAGGAACAGGGGCAAAGAAAGAGTCCCCTCAGAGAAACAAGATAAAAACCTATCTTCTTCTGCACGCAAAGCCATCCTGGTCAAGGTCTTTTATCTGAAGGTTCTAGATAAAGAGGTCGACCCAAACGATTGATTCACGGTCATACAGTTTATTGAGACCAAGTATGAGCATTAATATATTCATAAATAATAATTATGCGTATGGAATATTAATCTGCCCTGTCAATGTAGGGTGTATTCATTTGATGTAAAAATAGGTCCTTAATATCCTGTTACTCAGTTTTATGTAGATGGTCACCGCACTCAGCTATTTTCATAAACAGACTAAAAATGAACCTAAAACACCCTCCAAACATGTTGACATTAGGTATGAATAGAAACATGACTAATGAGACTGGTACACACCTACTTCCCTGATCTCTAAAAATACGCTGCTCTTTGGAAAAAATGACATATTCCTTTTACCGATATAGCACTCTGGGAATGTCTTACCGTATTTGGTGAAGAACAGCACATGATTATATTTAGGCCCTTTGACAGACACCAGGAAATCTGCACAGGAATATATTATGGTGCACATTGCCAAGCGTGTTTGTCACTGTGGTGAATAAGCCTGAATTTCAAAATTTACAATGTTGATTTTATATTTAAAATAACTATGGCATTTTTCCCAGACAAGTGATAAGCAGTAAGATCCTTGATAACTGAATGTGGAGGAGATTGTAGCTGTGTTTTAAGACTGTAAATGCAAAGACAGCTAGCCAGAGTCTTGGTAGAGAGACAGTCAGTAACGGGCGTAGGCTCAGCTGTCTGCTAGCGAGCTCAGTGATTTTCCAGCACCAGTCCTGCTCTCACTTCATCTATACATAAGAAATTCATTTCCTGAGGATGGGTCATTTCATAGACCTCAATCGCTCCGCAGTTCATCCCTCATAGCTCCCCCGCTGAGCCACTGAATGAGCCTGGGCCCTGAATGAATGGAGTTATTTTTACCCAGCAGCCTCTTTCTCAGGAATGGGCTGTTTTCATTTTCGGACCCTGGCCAAAAAAACCTCGGCTATCACATTCAGACAGTGGAATAACAAAATCCAATTCCATTCAGTGATATGAACACTGGATCCAAGTCTAAGTCTGGATTGTCTCAGTGCTGGAAGTGTCTCTCCTCTCCGACGACTCTGGAATGTCTGGCTCAACAGACAGAGCTTGCTAGGTCATAGGTCACGGATCCAAGGGGGTTGGAGGGACACATTTACACTCCGATGCTTTTAAGTAAGGAGTGAGGGGAGTTTGGAGGATTATGCAGTGGGCGCCGTGCCCAAGTCGTGGCCTTGGGCTATTGTGTCTGTCTCATGCACAACAGGCAATGAGCACTTCCAAGAAGAACAATACAGACTGAAATATGTGCTTGTCCTTGAAGGGAGAGAAAACTAGTCAAAGCACTGGGGCTGAGAAGTCAAGGAATGTGAGCAGAGGGAGCCTCAGGACTGAGCCTGACCGAGCACAGCTGGAGACCGTTACTGATTGGCTGAGACGCTTCAGCGGTCTGGGTATTTTAAAAGATTTAGAGACCATAAAAGGAATGGGAACGGTCTAGGTATGACCTGACCATTATCCGTTATCTCTGCTGTAAAGATAAAGCCGTTTGGGAGGGTTCCAGTGGATTTTCAGGACGTGGTTTGAGACCAGGCGGGTTTACATTGTCTTTTATGAAGGTCAGACTCTCTTGGTGGATAATATGAAAGGTTCACTGAATATGTTAAGCTCAAGCAGGGGGTGTGGAGAGGAGGGAAGGAAGGAAGGATGGAAAGAGGAAGAAGGGGAAGGAAGTTAGAGAGATTAAGCCGTGCCAAAACGATGGTTCACACAGCACACCCAGCCTGGAACCAGGAGAGGGACTGGTCATTCTTAGAAAAGGAGTCAGGCAGGTTAAACTGATGCAGACTGACAGGCTAACACTTGCACGCAACCACAGGACGCAGGCAGGGAGACAGTCAGGGAGACAGGCATGGAGGCAGACAGACAGACACACAGCAAGACAGACAGGGCAGGGAGACAGGCATTTAGGTAGACATACAGACACACAGCAAGACAGACAGGCAGGGAGACAAAGACACTTATTCAGTCAGACAAACACACAAGCTTACATTGTGAACCACAGGCACAAGTAGCACAAACACTGCACCAATTATCTATCACATGAACAATAGACGGCCCCTAACTAATGCTGAGAGGGAAACACACACACACACACAATTTGAAGAACACAGCCAGAGCACTGGCTCTGGTAAGGTAGAGGAAACAAACTGATTCATATCCTACTGGCTCAACATCCCTCCGTTTCTGGGGAGTATTTTTGGTTCCTATACTTCCACCGGTAACCCTGAGAAACGGCTGTGTGACCAGTTTTTTGTTGCTAAACTACTGACCGGCTCCTGATATCATCTTCTGTGAACAGAAGTTTCTCTTGACCAGCAACGATCAATCCATTCTGAGAGATAATGAGTCCTTGAACCAGACGTTATGCTACTGTGGACTGCAAAACAGGATTACAGAGAAAACCAATGATCCTGTCAATCTACTACCCCAAGGCTTGACACAGCAGAACCTCATTTGATTGGCTCTCACATGTTATTTGTGCAGGTAGTTCTGAGAAGCACGGATTAAGTGATATTTATACACAGAGGAACACTTTCATCCTGAGATCTCTGAAGTTCACCCTCAGAGGAAACTCCAGTCAAAGACCCCTCAAGGAGGGCTTTGAACTTCTATCACATCACTGATACAAGAACATCAGCATGGACACGATAGGGGTGGAAACCTTTATATTAAACCCTTTACATATGAAGGACTCTCTAATGAACCCCACCACCTGCTACTGTATCAATAATGAACTACTGAACCACAGCTGAAGTAACTAAACATCGTCGTATTAGTAATGAGTGTATGTAATGAAGATAATGCGTAATTAATTAATGTGTGTAGTTGCAGTTCTGTGGGCGTATGTGAAGCCCTCTGTGACATTGCTCATAAAAAGGGCTGTACAAATGAAATGTGACTCGATTTTGACGATAGCTCCTGTCTCTCTCTGTCTCTCTCACCAGGTTTTGTGCTGGTGATCGGCCTGGTGACCTTCTACAGAATCGGCCCGTACACACATCTCTCTTACTCGTGCTACGTAGACATCGCCGCCTGTCTGCTGGCCACCCTGGCGGCGGCGATGCTCATCTGGAACATCCTGCACCGCCGAGACGACTGCCTCACGCCCCGGGTCATCGTCATCAGTCGCTCTCTAGCGGCGCCCTTCCACGCCCGGCGCGACAACGACTACGTGGAATCACCCTGCTGAGGTGTGGTCCTTGAACACACACACCGCTGAGGTGTGGTCCTTGAACACACACACGCTTCACAGGCCAGAGAAAACGGACTATGCTCTGAGCTGTGCACACAATTTCATTCCTAAATATCTGGAAGCAGGGACGCTGCTAAAAAAAGTTGGACCCCATGAAGAGATTCCATTTTGGTTCCCCCTCCCTCCCCATTTTGGTTGTCAGTTTTTTCCTTCAAGTTCACCCCCCCCACCACCCCTGACACTGGGGCTGTGGGTAGTCAGTCAGGCCCACTTCGACGCCCCTGTCTGGAAGTGTGGAGGAAAGGACCCCTCTGCAGCTCTACTGGTGCTGGACTGTAATCTGGTGCTGGACTGTAATCTGGTGCTGGACTGTAGTCTGGTGCTGGACTGTAATCTGGTGCTGGACTGTAATCTGGTGCTGGACTGTAGTCTGGTGCTGGACTGTAGTCTGGTGCTGGACTGTAATCTGGTTCTGGACTGTAATCTGGTGCTGGACTGTAGTCTGGTGCTGGACTGTAGTCTGGTGCTGGACTGTAATCTGGTGCTGGACTGTAGTCTGGTGCTGGACTGTAGTCTGGTGCTGGACTGTAATCTGGTGCTGGACTGTAATCTGGTGCTGGACTGTATTCTGGTGCTGGACTGTAATCTGGTGCTGGACTGTAGTCTGGTGCTGGGCAGATCACCTTCTCCCTTCCCTCCATCACAAACCACGCCTCACAGATCTCCTCTGCTTTTGTCTGCTTATTTGAACAGACGTTGTGGACATCCCGTTGTTTTGTTTCCCGTTATGTACAAACGGAATCCAATCCATACAGCAAACATACATCTCCGAGATGACAAAACAGTTATGTATCAATCAAAACATAGGATGTGGTGAATTTATTGTTTGGGTAAACATGTTAGTCACTGAAGCTGAGATGTGATGAATGTTTGTTTGACCTGGAATCTTGACTGGCATTTCCTGTATGTCTGAAACGCCCCTTCTAAGGAAAAGATCAAGCTGGATCTTGACATGTTTTTGTTATATGTGCACTTACGTAATGACACATACTTCCTGCAAATTGTTTATCTATATTATTATTATAAATATTAAAAGCGACCTTAGAGTTATAACCTGAGATAGCATCGACTTGAAAAATGAGTTAACCCCATCCTGCAGTATCCACACAAACACTGTCTAACGTAGTATTCTCAAACTGACCTGGGTGATTTGGCACAAATTCAGTAATCCTTGTTTACTATTCAAACCACAAAAGCTTGATAACAATGTGACACGTTCTGAAAAGTTAGGAATATATTAACTACTCATATTAAAACCACTTCACATGCTCAGTGCTTAGTCCAATACGCCTGTTTTCGACTAGGTTTGCTCAAAATGGCAGTGCAGCTTGTTGAACAGTGGTAGTAATTACAACAATTACCTTGAACCTTTATGCTCATTTATGTAGTGATGCTTTCCTTTTGGTAATCTGCTCGCTTGTGGTACATGTACTGAAGTTAATGTCATACAATTGTATGGTAGTGTTGCTGTTATATTGTTATCATATTACACCGCTGATAGAAAAGTGTGACAGTCACTTTTTTATAAACAAATGGAGGGTGTGCATGAAGGAACAGATGACTGACACCAAAACAATAAATGTATGGATACGCATCCAGATATATTGGACACTGTGTGTGGTGTGGGTGTGATTTACTTTGTGCTTTGACTTGCTGCGTATAACATGAATTGAACAGAATCCAATCCATTATTATGCAATGCTGAGATTTGTTGTTTTTTGTCATTGTAGTCGCAGTGCTCGATTAGAAAAACAAATCAGATTCTAGATTCATGTTCAAGTTGATTGGTTTCCACGGCAACGTAGCTCTAACTGCAACATTGAAACCAAAACACTGTCAAGTACTCAACACCTTCCACCAAACCTTAAGTACTGAGTTTAGGACCCTGCGGCAAAAACCACCTCCTCACTGAAAAGCCACAAGCCATCATTCCTACAGCCGATATCATCCAATAAGATTGATTCTTTTAAACTGGGCTGGTATATTCTGGTACCAACTACTGGTAGTTTTAAGATGTCCCTGTCTTGTGCTGGTGCAGTTGTTCTTCCTACTATGGGCTTGCGCCCCAGACCCTGTGGGCCACCTGGTCTGGGTGACCCAGTGACAGCTTCTACCTCTGTCCCTGATGTGACTGACCCCCTGGTCCTGACTCACTACAACCTGCACCTGAGGATCCATGCCCTGGTGAGACATACCGTACGGCTCGACACTTCTGCTTCCACTAATGCCTCAGTACTAACCCATGCGGAAAAGTATGACTTAAATTATACCTACAAAGTATAACTACAAACATACTAACATATGAATACAAATTGTCTTTTAATGATGTAGGAAAAAATTATGATAATAAAAAATAATAATCGAATGGAAATGCTAAGACTCAGCAGTAGTTTTCCATGTCAGACTGGGTAGATGTTTTAAATGCTTAGTCACTGCACTCTGCGGTCTTGCAACCCACGCAGGAGACAGAAAACGCAGAACTGAGGAAGAAACGCGACCGGCTCCACATGAAGGTACACAACCGTCCTAAAGACCCGTTCACACCGAGGACGATAACGACAACTATAGCTATAAAGATATCGTTTTAAGAATCTATATTTAAAACAATAGCAGAGTCCACACCACAACAATAACGACAACTATATAGCGGAACAATATCGTTGGGGATCACTTTCAAAATCAAGCCCTGCCTCTGCTCCCCAGGTGCAGAGGGAGGAGAGGGCCCTGCAGAGGGCAGAAGAGTGGGTCGTGGTGAATGAAAATAACCTTCCCAGGCTGGAGGTACAGGCTTGTGGTCTCCACACACTCACTGATTGGTTGAGTTACTAATCGTGGATGTCTTAGATTTTTTCTTCTTCTTACATTTACATTTAGTAGACGCTCTTATCCAGAGCGACTTACAGTAAGTACAGGGACATTCCCCCGAGTCAAGTAGGGTGAAGTGCCTTGCCCAAGGACACAACGGCAACCTTCTGATTACTAGCCCGATTCTCTAACCGCTCAGCCACCTGACTCCTCTTCTTCAAGTATTCCGTTTCTCTCTCTCTCCGTTCTAAAAGAGCGTTCTCTTAGCTGAGGAGGCCAAACTAGACCGATGCACTGCCTCCCTCTTGCAGGTCATGGAAGAGATGAAGGAGTTTCAGTCAAAGGGAGACACACTGTTTGAGGAGACCCAGGTAAGCGCGTCGACTGACAAACATCCTAACTCTGAATGCAGTGTTTAGACGAGCACCGTGGCCAGTAGCCTCGGGTTGTGACTATGCTCTGTGATGCCAGAGGCTACGAGCCACCCTGGAGGGCAGGCACCAGGAGGAGGTGTGTCAGGAGGAGGAGGTGTACCAGGAGGAGGAGGTGCACCAGGAGGAGGTGTGTCAGGAGGAGGTGTACCAGGAGGAGGAGGTGCACCAGGAGGAGGTGTACCAGAAGGAGGAGGTGTGTCAGGAGGAGGAGGTGTACCAGGAGGAGGAGGTGCACCAGGAGGAGGTGTACCAGGAGGAGGAGGTGTGTCAGGAGGAGGAGGTGTACCAGGAGGAGGTGTACCAGGAGGAGGAGGTGTACCAGGAGGAGGAGGTGCACCAGGAGGAGGTGTCTCTGTTCCGCAGAACAGAGACAAGAGGGCAGAGAAGAAGACACCCAGATGCCTGTCTGCATTGAGGAGATGGAAATGGCCATAGTTTTACCATTCATATTCTGTGTACACGTTATTTATAAAAGACAGTTTTTCCTCTCAGTTCGTTGATCTCTTGTAAACAGCCACTCAGGTAATATTCCAGTCTGGGTTTGTAGACTAGTTACCTGGAGTTCCAGCCTATCCAGAGAGGCCAAGAATGATGTAAAAGTATTGTAGCCTTACTGATTCCGGAAAGTTTTTTTTTCATTTTGAGGGCTGTGCTAATAGTTAATGAGCATTTTCTTAGGATGACAATGAGGTAAATTATAATTTTGTTTGGCTACAAAACGTATTAATTAGTAAAGGTTATTAATACAGAACAGGACTTGACAGCAGCAGCGCTGTATTCAGTACAAGTGACCGCTGACATGCACAACATACTCGAGGCTGCAGCCCTGGAAACTTTCAGAAGTGTTTTGTCTGACTGGGAAATGGAAAAGATGAAGTATTATCCTTTTAAATAGAAGGGCTGATGGCAAAGTAACATTTGCAAGTGAAGGTTTGCATTCATTCAGACAGATAACCCTGTTGCGTGTCGCCTTATGTCAAGGACAGCATGAATGAGAGGAAATAGCACTGGAGGTCTGGACTGAGGAGAGACATCCCACATGGTATCTGACATACCGCTTCAGGAGAAACAGAGGAGAGAAAAAGAGAGAACCGAGAGAGAGAGAACATATAGAGAGAGCAGTGTTTCCCCTACCATTATATTAGGGGGGCGCCCTGCCCCCCCAACGGCACCCCCCGCCCCCCCTGGAAAGTCAAGTAAAAAATGTTTTAATATATATATAGCACCCGATCACAAAATAAGTCATTTAAGGTTACCTTTCCTATAAAACAGGTCTATAGCTTGCTCTTTTATTAAACAAACTAAATGGCCTTATGTTATTTATCTTATTTACACGACGGCATGTCATTTCTGTCTCTACATGTTCGCCGTCCCGTCCCCGCCGACCCCCGCCGACCCCCCCCCAACCGCCGACGCCCCCCCCCCCCCCAAAGCTGTAAATCTAGGGCAAACACTGGAGAGAACTATGATATATAACACTTTGCTATGAATAAAGAGAGAATATGAGAGTTGCCTGGGTTACTCTGTGTAGTTAATAGTTCTCCGTGCGAGGCTGTGTCAGTCTGGGCTGTGCAGAGGCTGTGTCAGTCTGGGCTGTGCAGAGGCTGTGTCAGTCTGGGCTGTGCAGAGGCTGTGTCAGTCTGGGCTGTGCAGAGGCTGTGTCAGTCTGGGCTGTGCAGAGGCTGTGTCAGTCTGGGCTGTGCAGAGGCTGTGTCAGTCTGGGCTGTGCACGGGAGAGCTGATGCTGGTGTGACACACAACAGGAAGTGCATCATCCTGTAGGCAGGGATAAACGGGAATCGAACACAATGCCTCCAGGCTTCTATCCTTTTGACGAAAAGAATCAGCTGTAAAAATAGCTGTCAATGAGGAACTTGCTAAAGCTGTCATCACACCTATTAAGCTCTGAAGCATATCCGCTCAATGGGATTCAGTATTTTCAAGGGATGTGCTATTCTGACATTTTTTGGTTTGTTTTGTTTTATTTAAAGACGCATTTGCGCAAGTTGATACGTGCACTTTGTAACCCAGCAGCAGGGGGAGTTTAGAGACTTAGTCCCTAAACTCCCGTATAAGGGTCCGGTAGTGTGACATGGAGGAGGACTCACTGAGGTGAGCCTCTCTGTCACATACACACATCCTCAGTACAGTCATTCACATTTGATACCATCAGCCTGCATGGGACACCGGAACATCCCCTGTTTGACCTTCTGTTTGGTTGAATGGCTCTCCTATTTAGAGCAAACAGACAGAGGGGATTTATGTCTGTGCCCCAGCGTGTTTAGATAGGCACATCCCCTCAGGACGATGTAGGCTACAGTACAACACACACACACACAGTGTGTGTCCTGTGTTTAAAAGTTCACTTAACATAAACAGACAACGTTATTTCTGTGGGGTGTGATCATGTCACAGCAAAGCCAGCACTACACACTTCATCCGCCTCATAAATAGGGAGTCAGATGGCTGAGCGGTGAGGGAATCGGGCTAGTAATCTGAAGGTTGCCAGTTCAATTCCCGGTCATGCCAACTGACGTTGTGTCCTTGGGCAAGGCACTTCACCCTACTTGCCTCGGGAGAATGTCCCTGTACTTACTGTAAGTCGCTCTGGATAAGAGCGTCTGCTAAATGACTAAATGTAAATATGTTCAAAAAAAACTAAAACCGCAACACTAACTGCATATTTCCACTTGAGCATCCAACTGCCTTATCCTTAACAGACAAGGGCTCAACCTCAGTAAAGAAAAAGTAATGGAGCTCAGATATCCGTGTTCCGAGCGAGTTCTGAGAAAACGGCTCAGAGTTCCAAGACTCATAACTGAGTGGAACGTGGAGGGTCGGTGGAACGTTCTGACCGTGGGTGGAGGGTCGGGCCTGACCTCCTTATCCCTCGCCACCTACACAGGCCTTGGCGTGGAGTGATGCGAGAGCCTGATCAAAAGAGCGAGGGTCAACAATGGCCGCTGTCCACGTCAGACTGCCCTCAGACCTGCCACCAGGGTCTCCTGTTACAAACCCTCCGAGGGAGTCGGCCAGGAGTCAAGGACGGACTAACAATACCATCCCTGAAGTCTTTCCTGAGCCTGGGACGCCCTCTCAGGCTTTTAACTGGCCCCTGGTGAGTACCACCGGAGCAGGAAGTGATGACAGAAAACAGAGGAAGTGGCGACGGCATAGCAGCCTGCATGCCATCCTGCACGTCTCATCCCGCACTCTGATTGGACACTCAGAGTTACGCACGCGCTCAGTCACGCTAGCGGTGATGGATAGCATTCCTGTACACTGCTAGGGATGGGCTATCCCGAGGCACACACGAACGATGTGAAACACAGACACACGAGCACACACACACCCACAAGCACACACACACAAGCACACACACACGAGCACACAGTTCTACAAGTGGATCCAGAAACTAGCACAAATACAGCCCATGTGTTTACCAACAGGCTCAAGTAAAACTATAGGTTCTAGGGTGTACCGTTGTCGAGCAACTGTTGCTGTATGTCAAGGCCGGGGTAAACTGCAAAGGCAAACAAAACAAAAAGTGATACCTTTTGATGAGCTTGATGGATTTGAAGGCCTCATCCATGTCCCCGATGGTCAGGTAGAAGCTGAAGCTGAGCATGGCGTCGCGGGTGGCCTTCTCACAGCCCTCCAGGCCCACAAAGTCCCGGAGGGCTCGTCTGGACACCATGTGGGGGGCCTGGGGGGCCGGGGGGGTCAGGGCCTGGGCCTGGGCTGGGGAGGTGGAGGAGGGGGGCGAGGAAGGGACTTCCTGCACCTCTGGATCTCTCTCACCAGGCTGGGGGGAGGGGGGTCAAACCAGGGTTAGTCTCTCAGTGCCATCAGCTAACATGACCATCAGACTCAGGGCCTGTCGTGGGGAGAGCTGAGGTTCAGAGGTACACAAAGCAGCACAAGCATGGGAGAAGCCATCTAAGAGAGAGGACTGGCCCTAAGGAGATACAGGGTGCCTAGCTTACAGGCTGCATCTCAATCCTGTGTTATCGCTTCCTAACTGGGGGTAGACTGTACTGTATCCTCCTAACCCCCTAGGAGGGTTCTATTAGGACGACAGCATCATCCGCAGGCCTGCTGATGATGTCACTGGCAGGGCAGGGTATAGCTGGCTCGGCGCTGGGCTAAGACGACCTACCTCCGGTAGAAAGACAGCACCCCTCCGAAACAACAGCTTCACAGACGGTGTGATTGGAGACCAAGCACACAGATAATGCGCGTGACATGAAATTAATTTTGCACAATGTTGAAAAAAAAAAAAAAAAGGTCAAAATATGAACGTGGCCTCTGATATACTATGAGAGGGAGGCCCTAACCCGGACGAGGTGATGACCTCACAACCCGCCTGGCCTACCTTGCATGTGAAGTAGTAGTAGGGCACGTCCAGGGCCAGCAGGGCCTGCAGGCTGGCAGACCTGGGGAAGGAGTCCTGCAGGAGGAGCCCATGTTCCTGGGTGCAGAAGAGCGTCACCACCAGCACATCCACCTGGGAGGAGAGAGAGAGAGAGAGAGAGAGAGAGAGAGAGAGAGAGAGAGAGAGAGAGAGAGAGAGAGAGAGAGAGAGAGAGAGAGAGAGAGAGAGAGAGAGAGAGAGAGAGAGAGAGAGAGAGAGAGAGAGAGAGAGAGAGAGAGAGAGAGAGAGAGAGAGAGAGAGAGAGAGAGAGAGGGGGGATGACATCATGATAGGCCTTCCCTCAGATCCAACATCTGTCTGGATCTTCACCCCCACGTGTCACACTACTAGGGACAGGGTTTCCCGCAGAAAATGTGTTAGTTAAGGTGGTAGGGTGAGGTCTGGTGGTTACATTCAATGCTTTAAATGTCCACCTTAACATGTACAGATATATTTTGTGTGTCTGTTTTATGAAATGGATATCAGTTTTATTAATCTGTTTTTGTTCTGTTGTTGTTTATGCTGCTATTTAACAATCAACCCCTTATGTTTTTATTTTTATTTTTATGGGTCACAGACACTCGTCCATTCAAAAAGTGTATCTTGTCGGTTAACGGTTAATGGTCGCTAACGAGCGTCGGTTATCGGCCAATAATTTTTTTTCGAAAATGAGCATCCCTACAAGCAGCTTGTCAGAATGAGAGGGAGCCCGCCACAGACATCTGTCTGGAGCTGAAGCGGTGGCTGTAGGCCCTACCTCGTCTGTGTCGTCATGGCGAGAGGAGCTGTAGGCCCTACCTCGTCTGTGTCGTCATGGCGAGAGGAGCTGTAGGCCCTACCTCGTCTGTGTCGTCATGGCGAGAGGAGCTGTAGGCCCTACCTCGTCTGTGTCGTCATGGCGAGAGGAGCTGTTCACAGGAGCCGTCTCACACACAAACAGGCGGGGCTCGCTCTCGTCCCAGCAGTGAGTCACGGGACACCGGCCACTCAGCTCCGAGGCCTGGGAGTGATGTCTGGAACACAACCCCAACAGGAATTACACACGCTTTCCCACACGTACACACACACACACACACACACACACACACACACACCGCAGGGAAGTACCTCTCCATGTCTTCAGCCAGGGAGATCCCACTTGGTGGCCTGCCAGTGAAAAAGTCAAAGTATGTGACAGTGTCCATCTCCACGTCATAGAAGTACACCTTGTTGTCTGGTCTCCCATTCACCTAAAGGGGAAAAGATGGAATTATAACAAACAGGTGAGCCTACAAAACGTGTTAAGATTAGAATTACAATCCAAGAGTCACTTTTAACTTCCCTGAGAGAACAGTCGAATAAGCTAAGTGTCTGTCTGTGTGTGTGTGTGTGTGTGTGTGTGTGTGTGTGTGTGTGTGTGTGTGTGTGTGTGTGTAAGTGTGTGTGTGCGTGTAGTTATGTCAGTGTGATCATCCACCTACCTGTGTGACTAGAATGCTGACTTGGTTGCCGTTGGCGTTACACTTGACGGAGCGCAGTGCCCCCAGGTTGGGGATCTGCTCCCCCAGGTTCTTGGCACTGCAGTGAGCCTTCGCTTCCCTGCGGAGACACGGAAATCAACAGATCTGAAAGAAGCAGCCTTGTTAAGTACGGCAGGAGCCGGGTTAGCTGTGACTGCGCCATGTGTAACCATGTGTGGCTTCAGTAAAGCTGTTATCCGGAGTTTGACTGACCTGCGGGTCAGATCGAAGACTTTGATGTGGGCGGTGTCCGTGCCAACCACCAGGTAGGCCTGGCACACACTGAGCAGGACAGGGTTGCCCTCCGCCTCAGAGAAAGCCAACAGCTGCTTGACTGTTCCCTGGGCAGCAGGCAAGAAGTAGACAGGTATTAGAAACAAGACTTCACCTGGGTGGAAAAATATCTGTGCGTGTGTGTGTGTAAGTAATCCCACAAACCAATCATGTGACATTGTGGTACTGACCAGGCAGGCTACCTTACCACATACCTGCGTGTGTGTGTGTGTTAGTGTGTGTGTGTGCATTCATGTCTACAAACAGTGTGAGTGAGCGTGCATGTGTCTCTGTGTGTAGGAGTGGGGGGGGGGACAGTGAAGGCTGGGTGGAGGACTCCAGGAGGGGTACTGACCTGAGGGGTGCGGACCTGCACCCTGTTGGGCTCCACAGAGTAGATGTTCTCATCGTGCACGGCCAAGACCTGGGACTCACACTGGAAAGACCCTGGTGGAGGTGGAGGTGTGAGGGGGGAAGGATGGGAGGAGGGTAAGACTCAGGCGTAGACCGCAGGACAGAACACCAGCCTCTGGTTTGGGTGAGTGTCGCCCAGCGAGGGGGTGTCTCCTCTGCTAGGTTTGTCACCTGTGCTAGGTGCGTCTCATGTGCTAGGTGTGCTAGGTGTGTCTCCTGTGCTTGGTGTGTCACCTGTGCTAGGTGTGCTAGGTGTGTCTCCTGTGCTTGGTGTGTCTCCTGTGCTGGGTGTGTCACCTGTGCTAGGTGTGTCACCTGTGCTAGGTGTGCTAGGTGTGTCTCCTGTGCTGGGTGTGTCACCTGTGCTAGGTGTGTCACCTGTGCTAGGTGTGTCACCTGTGCTAGGTGTGCTAGGTGTGTCTCCTGTGCTGGGTGTGTCACCTGTGTTGCGCAGGACATCTCCGGCCATCTCGTGGACGGTCACCTGTTTCCCGTTCCACACGGTGACGGCGTTCTGAGGACGAGGCGATCACACACACACCACACACACACACACAACCATGTCCGTTAGAACCACACACGCATGCACGCGTGACGCTACGACGGCCCAAAGCCTTGCTACGGCGAACGCCGGGGGGGGAGCCCCGGTTACCTTGGTGACGCAGACGCCCCTGATGTGCATGTCTGAGCGCAGGGTGAGCTGTGTGGTCGTGCTGAACAGGGTCAGGCTGAGCTGGGACGGGGTGAGCTGCACCGCCGCCACCTGCTGGCTGAAGTGGGCCGACATCACATGTTCACACAGGATCTGAACTGAGCTCTCACTGCTGGCAGCCAGCAAGCTCAGGCTGGAACCCCACTGGAGACACACACACACACATTTACATTTTACATTTAGCAGACGCTCTTATCCAGAGCGACTTACAGTAAGTACAGGGACATTCCCCCGAGGCAAGTAGGGTGAAGTGCCTTGCCCAAGGACACAACGTCATTTTGCACTGCCGGGAATCTAACTGGCAACCTTCAGATTACTAGATTACTAGCCCGATTCTCTAACCGCTCAGCCACCTGACTCCCTTCACACACACATTTTATTTGTTAAATGCAGTGACACCGAGCTGAATTGTCAAATTCCCCAAAGGAACAATAAAGTATATTGTACATGTCACAAGGTGTGCTTTGCTGTGGGGTGTACTTGTAGTTTGGTAAGGCCTATCTTGATGAGTCACATGTAGCACGGTGTGCTTTGCAGTGGGGTGTACTTGTAGTTTGGTAAGGCCTTTCTTGATGAGTCACATGTAGCATGGTGTGCCTTGCAGTGGGGCGTACCTGCAGCTGGCTGATGCTGCCCTCCAGCTCAGTGGGCGTCTGCAGTTTCCACTGGGTCCTGCTGTCGTTCCGTGCATTGGGCTGGACCAGCATCTTCCACAGAGCAATACGCCCACGGTTTGTGCCTGCAGCTAGGATCTCTGGGACAACCAGCACAGAACAATCACGATCCAATCACGATCCTTCCCATATCCAGAGTGATCCATTGAACGTTTGGTAACACATGAATACCCTGATGCAGCATCAGGAGACATCAGCAGTATTGACGGTACCTTTGCCTGGACAGTAGGAGACACAGTTGAGCAGCTCTCCTTTCTCAAAGCCCAGACGTTCATCCAGAGAGAGGACGTAGTTATCATCCCTCTCCAGGTCCCAAAGCCTGCCAGGTCACATACACAGAAGGTCAACTGCATTGTCCTTATGTGTCCTGTTGTGTGGGACTGTATATTTATGTGTGTGTGTGTGTGTGTGTGTGTCTGACCTGATTGTCTGCTCTCCTGTTGCTGTGATAAGCAGTCCATTGTCTGTCCAGACGATGTCTGTGGTTTGACCACTTTTTCCACTTAGCTTGACCTGTTCACAGAAACACACACACATCTGTGAATAACAGTATAATGCCTGTTAGACAAGCAATACCCAATAAACAGTATTAGATAAAGGCAATAGTTGAATGGGTTGATGATTTATTCACATAATCGTATGAAGAATTCATGGCGGCAGTGAAGCAGTACCTTCATCAGCTCTTGGGCTCCCCCCTCAGGTCCCAGAGTGTACTGCGACAGCATCAGTGTCTCCGTGACAACCCCCAGAACATCCCTCCTCTCCAAATAGAAGAGCTTCTGGATGGAACCTTCCACACTGAGGACAGAGCTGCTCCGGCCTCGCTCGTCCACACAGTGCACCTTGCCTGGGGAACGCCAGGAAACACAGTCACATGGGGTTAGCACAGTTAACATCAAGCCCACCCTCACATCTTTTAACAAAACAGCAGGAAACACAGGAGTGAAATATCTCTTTCACACCACACAGACGCGTAAACACACACTCGAATACTGACACACACACACAGACACACACAGACACACACACAGACTTTGAGGGTGTCTCTCAATAACATATATCTGATCTAATCTAACCATCGGCCGTGCTGACGTAGAACAGCAGTCCCTCCTGGGGGCCCATCTTGAGGGGGACCCCCTTCCCAGCCTTCCTCCAGGTGAACATGTCCAGAGCACTCTCATCCCCGCTCACCGCCGCTCTCGCCATCATCGCCACATCCCTGCCGCCACACACACACACATCAGCGTGACACTACTGCCTCTGCTGCAGGGGGAGCGGGCTGGAGAGGGTTAGGCAGACTGTAGTTAGCTTGAGGGTTCTGGAAGTCAATGAGGAGTTCTGGTGGGTTCTTGTTACTCACTCTCCTGGTGGAGCTGGTCTGAAGATGCAGTAGGTTAAAGGTTTGCTGTATTCGTGCTTCACAAAATGACCTCCCTGCAGTCGTCCTCTGGCGTCCATCTTCCAGACCGCTAGAACTCCCATCTGTGGACGTAACCAGTGACTTGTGTGTGAGAAGTGTGTGTGTGTGTGTGTGTGTGTGTGTGTGAGAGTGTGTGTATGTGTGTGCGTGAGAGTGCATGTGTGTGTGTGAGAGTGTGTGTACGTTTCTACAGCGTTCCTCCTCACACCCACCTGATCCCCAGTGACCAGGCGACTGCCAGAGCTGCTCCACTCCAGCAGGGTGATGCAGGCGGTGTGTGTGGTGGGCAGGGACGTCTGCTCCCCTGAGGGGTGAGGCAGCAGCAGCACCTCGCCCGTCTCCCAGCCCAGCGCCAGCACAGGCTTGGTGGGGTGCCAGGCCAGCACCGTGGGCTGAAAGGGACGGTCCACATGGCAGCTGCTCACACACTCCCCCTGGATGAACAAAGCAAACCGGGAATCATCACTGGAGACATTAAACAGGTATAATAGTAATACTTTTAAATATATATATTTCTATAAAAGTTTTACTGTTATCTGTTAATTATTATTATAACATTTTAGTCTTTATACATTGAATATGAACACATCTATCCTTCTTAAGTGAGCTAGTGTTTTCCGAGGAGGTTCGCCCACCTGTTGAAGATAGAGGTCTATGTTACCTCCGGTGGTGGGGCTGTTGGATGCCACAGCCAGTACAGGCTGGGTGGAGTGCCATGCTACCTGGGAAGGGGCCCCGCTAGACTCAGGGGCCTCAATACGGTGATCAAAGTACACCGCCATGTCCCGGCTGCCCTGCTCTGTGGAGCAGAAGGATGAGGATGATAGAGATCATGAAAGATAAGGAGCAAGCAATATATTATTGTTGACCAAAATAAAGATAGAATTACAATTTTGTTTGTTTGATAGAACATGTAGAGCATGGACTTTAAACTTAACGTGATTATGTACAGATCTGACTTTTCGTTACATGTTCAGATTTGGGACTGAGAAGTAAGCCTGGCAAATATACAAACAGAAGACGAGCTGTAACCCATCCTTATTAGCGTGCTTGGAAGTAGAAAAAATAGCTAGTGCCATCTACTGTACCTGTCTCCCATTGCTAAGTGGGTAACCAACTTGATAGCAATGTTACATGATAGCTTGATATTACAACTAGGTTAAGTATAACATATGTATTCCCATTTTGTGGCCCATTCTGTAAACGTGCGTGAAACCATACAACCACACATGCAGTAAGCAATGGTAGTACATCAGTACCCCCAAAAATCAGCTAACTAGCTAATCAAGCTCGCTCTTGCCTTGTGCTAACTGCTAATCCAGTTGATGCTACCAGTGTGTGCAGAGGCCTGTGTGGAAAAAGCTCAGCTAGCTAGCGTATAAAGGTTTTGCTAAGCTTATGTTGTATTATGTTCGGAATAAGGAATTACCTGAAGAGCTTCCTAAATGCTGCAGTCGTAAACCTGATAAATACTCCTGACAGCATAGGATTGTTACAGTTGAAATCGCTATCTAGTCTAGTATTGTGTTTGGTACCTCTTGCTCTGTGCGGGTGGAACTTAAGCGTCCCTTCCAGTTACCCCGACAACGTCGCGAAGACTCGAGAGGAGGAGTAACGGAAATCACCGAGTGCAGAAAAAATGCCACCGTGTAGTTCGCACAAAAAAGTTGCTAGTTGAGCTTTGGTTATGGTTAACATTTTGCAACGGTTGAAAAATTCAAAACTAAAATCCACAAATATTTGACCTACACAACCGAAATCAGAGGGGAAAACACTACAAAGCTGCTTTCCAAGGCTTTAAATGTTTAATAAGACTGCTCTCCTGTGGGCTCAGGTAGAAGTTCAGTTACGTATGTCAACCATCACTCCAGTAGGTTTGAAGTCTGATTAACTTGCAAATAACTCTTGCAATACATAGCCTACAATTGTCAAACAAACCAACAAAAGAAAAAAAGAAAATAATATTACTGCTAACGATTTTATTAAAATGTCAAATGAATAATGAATCAAGGAGCTCAGATGTCGTTCCTGAGTGGAGATGAGATGGTGTACATTTACATTTAGCAGACGCTCTTATCCAGAGCGACTTACAGTAAGTACAGGGACATTTCCCTGAGGCAAGTAGGGTGAAGTGCCTTGCCCAAGGACACAACATCAGTTAGCATGACCGGGAATCGAACTGGCAACCTTCGGATTACTAGCCCGATTCCCTCACCGCTCAGCCACCTGACTCCTGTAGACCTCCATGTCCTCATTGGACACGTTGCAGCAGCAGGCGAGCCCCCCCTGCCTCCCCCTGCCTCCTCCCTCAGGCTGGGCCCAGCCCCGGGACTCAGAGGAGGAGCTCAGGTCAAACTGGGTGGCTGAGCGGGACAGCCGAGGCTGAAGGTGCCCCAGGAGGTTAGACACCATGTTGGCCGGCGCCACCAGACATCTGTCCTGATCCTGGGAGAAGGTCACAATCCCCAGGGACTGACCTGAGAACTTCTTGCAGTACTCCCCATAGATCTTCTAGAGTTCTTCTGCTTCGCCAGCTCCTGACGGAAGGTTCTGCTCTTGTGAGATCTGGCCACGATGTTCTGGACTAATGTGCAAAGCGAACATCATGAACATCTTGATTTAGGAGAAACAATGCATTCGTATTTTATTTTGTATTATGCCTACAGATAAATACTAAAATCAATTTATCGAAAACGCTTACCTGTAGGATGGAGGATCGATCACGGATCTTGTATTGCCCATGGTCGGTGTATATTTGCGTGTAATTAATGCTATAACTGAGTGCAAATAAGGGTAATCGTTTTGAGTTTGGCGCAAATTAATACATTCTGCGAAACCAAACATGTAATCTCAATACATTAAAACCAAACATTCTATGTTAAATGATGAATGATAAATAATACATTCGATTTGTGAACATGGGGAGTTCAATCTTAAATGTGGCCATTGTTTGCAGCAATGATAGAAAAATATTAATTTGGGTTTAAAAAGCACTGATATAATCATTGTTTCACTCAACTGATTCACACGGTTTACAAATCATTGGGTAAGCTAGGTCATACTCAACTTATGAAGCAGTTATTTTATTATTTTATTAATAGCAAGTATGCCATATTTGAAAAGTTCCGACCTCATTCTACCCTTTCTTGCCCGATGCTGGGAAATAGGACTATTTATGTATACAAATCATAGCACATAAATACATCAATGAGGTATTTCACCAAGGGAAGGATGCATAGTATTTTCATTGTGTGTGTGTGTGTCAGTCCATTTACAGGACATCCTTGTGTAAACAAACAGCCAGAGGTACAGTAAGGTTCCCACACAGGAAAGAAGAAAAAAAAGACATCTTCCTTAGGTACATTTAAATCCTTTTATTTTGGTCCGATGACATCCTCTTTACTGCCTTTTAAAGGCTTCTTCTGGTAAAGGAATCAAATAAATGCGTGCGTGTCAGTCCTCCATCTGGGCACGTGTTCCAGGATATGCAGTAGTAAGGCTAGCACCTGCAGGCCAGTACAAGGGCACTTCCACACATGTCCAGGGTCCTCCACATCCTCTCACCCCTTCTGCCTGCCCGTGTCCGGTGGTCCTCATCTGCTCTCTGCCTCCCTCCGTACCAGCCTGTGTCCCAAGGCCGGTGCACTCAGAACCAGCTAACTGAACACTGGCCTTATCCGACCAAGGAAGACTCTGGCCCCATTGGTATACCCGTGTGGTGGTCATGACTGTGAGCCCAGGGCAGGGTTCTCCAGACCGGCCTTCAGACTCTTCTCAAGCAGCACCAGGCTCTGTACAGCCAGACTCCTGCAGTCCGCGTCAGGGTCGCTCTCTGCCACATCTGCCAACAACACAACAGCAGGTCAGTACTGCTAGCATCGGCGCTAACCAGAGCATTCACTCTGAAAGGCTACACAGGCCATGTGTGCTGCTGTAACAAGATTCTGATTCATGATTTTGACAGTTTGACATTTGTAAACCAGTTGGGCCCTTTGTGGGTTGAGATTGATAGTGTTGCGCAGATCACATCCCAGCTTTTACTGTGACGAACATCCTGGATCTACACCATTTCCCAGAAATGTTCCTACCAGCTGTGTGTGTGTGTGTGCGCGTGTGCGTGTGTGTGTATTGGGGTGTAATAGATATCTCTGACTGACGCACACGATACAGCTGCAACACCAGAACAAGGCCTATGTAGTTATTCCTGTATAAGATCCTTTATAATAACAATAACAGAACTGGAACACCCGTGGAATGCAGCTGTCTATAATGCGACCAAATCCATATAGTTTCCAGAGGTAAAGAAAAACCAGTGAAACCGTCTTCTATGCCAATACACCAACTTCAAAACCCTGACGTGATCCTAATTTATTTCTGTCTACTACAAGGGACTCCCATCTTAATCTGATTCCATTAACATATATTTTTATAAAACGGCACGCCAGATCGTTTTCTGAGGACAATACATGAGGGACAGTAATAGCTCAGTGGTTAATGACTGCAGATCTAGAGGTTGCAGGTTCACATACCCCTCCGTCCGGCCGCATTGGATAAAAGTGCTAAACAAATACATGAATCGCTTCATTAAGGTTGAGGTCTTCCCACCTGCGAGCCACGCCCTGGTCTCCAACAGCTGATCACTGAGCTCCTCCAGCAGGCTCTGACTGGGCATGCTCAGGAACACCGAGCAGACAGCGAAGAGCACGCCTCGCCGCACCGTCCTGTTTTGGAAACAGAGATTGTTTGTCATCACCGTTGTGGCTGATACAGGTTCAGACTTAAGACAAAGAGATGAGAAAAAATTATTTCCTGTCGCCGTATCTAAAACATCTTGTTATCCGACAGCTTTCTGTATTATATTTGGGGTTAGCAGGATATTAAAGGATAGCGGGACTTCATAAAACCCTAACAACATATTTTTTTTTTGCTTTCTGTACTGTACGTTGCTTTATAGGTACTCACTGGTCGACGTGGTAACGCACCGCCCAAGCAAAGTCCAAAAGAGCGCGGCCCATCTGAGTGGCCACCTGCAGCCAGTGACGGACACTTCAGTCAAACACATTCACTAGCCACTAAGCATTTCACAAGGTGACACCAGATTAAAGACGAGGCCTGTGTTTTAACTTACGGGAGCGTTGACAGCTAAGTGCATCAAGAGGCCCAGGGTTTGAATCAGCCTTCCCAGAACCAGGTGGTCCCCCCCCATGAGGTCAAAGGTCACCTGAAGTCTAGGGAACGAGGTGGAGTGTGGCTTTACAGTGAGGAGACACTGATGGTAGTTCTGTTACGACATACCATGTGCATAACAGGCTGTAGTTTCCCCAATACAGACACAACCTTCTACCATCGGCCCTGCGCACACACATACACACACACACAGACAAAAACACACACACACACAAACACACACGAGACGAAGAGGGATGAACGCTCACCTGTCATAGTTCCTGAGCAAAGGAAAGAAGAAGTGCCCAGCCACAGGGGCGTAGCGATTTGGGGTGGCCTTGGCTGGAGGGCGAGTCACTCCCTGTAGGCATCACAACAACAGAGTCATCCACCGTCAAATAGGTCCCGACATGAGCTGTGGCTTGAGTTTGCACTTCCGAATGACTGCCCATCAAACTGTTGTTTGTAACAAACAAAACCAAGAAGTTGAGATGCAACCTACCTTGCTGATACGCGTCGTCTTACTTTGGATTCGCCTCTCTACCACTTGTCGCCAGTCAACAGGGTCGTTGCCGGGGTAAGGGATCATACCCATGGTAACAGGAGAAACTCCCTTGGACAGGCCATCTTTAGCTGTGATTGGTTGAGAGAGTTCTTGGGCTGACATTGCCAGGACCTGACATACAAAAGAGACAGGTCAACACTTTGAACACCCCGTAAACAAAGGATGTCACCTGAGTGTGGTTTGTGACTACTGAAGACGTGGAGAAGCATTCGTTTCCCTCACCTCTAAGATATCCAGGCGTTGTCGGATACTGTAGTTCATGGAGAAGAACTCAGTAGTCAGGTACTCTGTCACCTAGGGGATGGAGAGTTACGGTTTGTGTGTCAATTTGGCGACTAAAGCTAAATAAAAAGAAATATCAAACGTATATGAAATCTTAAAATTCAGTTACAGTGAGGCCATGGGCTATTTTGGGCTGACAGTACGTCTACCAACTATTTCGATTTCACGTTGAGTGGATTTCAACAAAGACAGCACATAGGAGGTGAGGCCTCTTACGGGGACACAGTCGGTGACGACGAGGGCGACCATGGCGCCCTGTCTGAGGCCCCAGAAGCCAGCTGTGTTGTAGCTGTCCTCCATGTGGAGCAGCACCTTGGTGAGCTGCACGCCCACCTGGACACACACACAACCAGGTTACACACTAGCCATACACACCATTGGTGTGTGTGTGTGTGTATGTGCGTGTGAGAGAGTGTTACCTCCTGGGCTGTAGAAGGGTTGTTCCTAACCAGGCCCTCCACAGCTCTCAAACAGAGCTCCACACGCTCAGGTTCCTCAGATGTCAGGAAGGCTGGACAGGGAGGAGGGCGGATGAATCAATAGATGGGCGGATGTGTAGGTGGATGGATAGACGAACTGATGGATACATGGGTTCTGACCAAAACAGTTGCCGAAGCAAGTGATGATTAGGACCTACCCTCCAGGCAGTCTCTGAGGTAGCGCGGGGGGGCAGTCTTGCTCATCTCCTGGTCAGCTGACATGTCGTAGGGGGTGAGCTCATCATCGCTGGTCCACACACACACACACACACACACACACACGCAGCATTAGTAGCATATTGTTTTCCATGCACATACTGTGTGTGGTACACAGAGATCAGTGCTCATTCTCACCTATCCAGATCTGAGTCTGGTCCTGCTCTGTGTTGCTGGGTAGCCGTGGGCGGGGCCTCCTGAAGGGGTGAGGTTTGCCCTTTGACCTCTCTGTCAGGGCTCATCCTGCCAACGTGATGAGAAGAAGTGTTGCAAACAGGTGAGAAAAATAAATATCGCTAGCTCTCCAGACACCAGAGAGAACGGCTGTGTAGGTGGGTGTGAGCCGCCCGGGCCTAGCCCTGTGGAGGAGGGATGATGATGGCTGACCTGTGGGGAGATGGCTCCTGGTGTTCATCAGGAGGAGGAGTCATGAGAGAGAGCAGCTCCAGGGTGTCCTCATTCTGCTCATACTGGGAGGAGGAGGCAAGACGATGACACCCAGGACACAGAGCAAGACAAATCCAAGTTAGGGAGTCAGGTGGCTGAGCGGTTAGGGAATCGGGCTAGTAATCAGAAGGTTGCCAGTTCGATTCCCGGCCATGCCAGATGACGTTGTGTCCTTGGGCAAGGCACTTCACCCTACTTGCCTCTGGGGGAATGTCCCTGTACTTACTGTAAGTCGCTCTGGATAAGAGCGTCTGCTAAATGACTAAATGTAAGTGTTTTCAGTCACAGCACTTAATAGAAAGGTTTTACTCGAATGTGGGTTTTAGACAGCCTATAATCAATCATCCGTATGGCTATTGAACAGGGTCATTGGCATTGGTCATTTCTACCTCAAACTTGAGCTTGGTACCGCCTAAATCCATCCGTGAGCTCAGACACTCTCCCACCGCCATGCCCATGCGCCTCACCCCCACCACACTGCAGTCCAGATGGCTTTGCATGCCTCCCAGCATGCACTGCAGCAGCTCTGGCAGGAGAGGGGTCACAATAACAAATGTGTATCATTATGCTGATAAAAGGAGGGGAGGGACATAACTCAATTATGTTAAGGAGGTAAGACAGTTTTGAGCTACCTTCAATGAGCTTCAGCATGTTTTCATACAACAAGGCACACTTTCATAGGGAATTAATCAATAGAAACATTTGTTTGCAGCTTTGATATTCAGTGTTCATCCTGTACTGATTTGACTGGCGGGGACAGTAGTGCTGAGTCACCTGCCCGTAGCTCCTGCAGCTCTGCGTCGTTCAGCAGGCCCACACACAGCAGTAGGGCTCTGCTCACGTACATCTGCTGCTCCAGGGAGGTGTGTTTCACCGCACTGGGGTTGGCCCAGGTCTGGCACAGCGATCGCAGGACCTGAGCACACACACACAGTCAGTCAACAACAAATACTGCAGGTAATACGCTGCAAATGTGTAATTTTTTTTCATCGTTATTGGGTGTGCTAGCCTCTTTGGCAAGGGCACAACTTATTATTCTCGCTCATATATATATTTATTTATTTTGTATTATTTTCCACCCTCACTACTCGTCAATTTTTTCATTACATAGACAATGTCGGTTTCAATATGTTTGTCTTGATCCAGAAAGCGTTGCTTGTAGCGGTAGCTAGTAACTGTAGAGATAAATAACTAGCTAGCCACAGTCACAAACCTGTGCGCGTTTACCTACAGTACTCAGTTCAGCTAGCTCGTTAGCTTCTGGGAGATGGGAGCTGAAACTGCGAAAAGAAACGCCACAGGCCATGGTTCATGCTGCAACTGATGCAAGCACACCTCAACAAAGAAATTGTACCCTCTCGTTTTACACAGCCTACTGTAAATGTTCTAGAAACACACCTGGGTAAGTAGTGGCCTTCTCTCTCTGTCCTGTGCAAGATAACCCAGAAGAATCCTCAAAACACGAGTCTAGAAGGAGGAGAAAGCTGTCAGTCACAGACATCTTTGTTTTTGTCATGCATTTTCATGTTTTCTTAAATTGTGTGTAACTGTACTGTCACTAGTGACTCTATGGTACCAGCCAACCTCTCTCACCTCATGCCTGTACTGAAGCAGTAACAGTTTATGAGTGATAACAAACTGGGCTTTTTTATTCTTCAGAACAAGGTTTCCCATGATCCGACCGAAAGCATCTGGCCTGTGGAAGAGACCAGTTTGGGATTATTTTACACTAAGCATAGAAAGGCAGATGTTACTATGGACACACACAACTGGATATCCAGTCAGTTAGGCATCTATACCCATCCACAGCTGGTATTAGCCCAGTGAGCACGGCCTCTAACCAGCGTTCCGGAACATTCTCCAGGAGTTTCCAGCACACCCTCTGCCACACCATGTCTGAGCGAGTGTAGGAGGAGAGGAGAGGGGCAAGATCCCTGAACACCAACTCTGCAGAAAAGAGAACACAGATTTTTTTTTTCAACTTCTAAACTTTTATTTAGAAACTTTTTTTGGGAAAATATTCTTTCAACCTTTCGAATCTTTTTTTCTAAAACTTTCCCCAAAAATATTTTCAACCTTCAAACGAAGTATTTGTATTTTGTTACTTCCCATCTCTGATTGGGCGTGCATGAGTGGTGCAGACACTGATGATTAGGATTACTAGTCTCAACATTGAAGACATGAAAGTAAATCTAACTTACCACTGTGTCCCTGAACGCACACCTTCCCCAAAGTCTGAGACAAAAATGTCAGAGAGCAGTCTTTTCCATCTGAAAAGAAACATGTAAATGACCCAAACGTACTTGTTACCCGTGAGGAAAACATAAAAAAAAAACATTGGTGACTTGTATGCCAACTCCCATTTTAAAGAGGTTCTAGTATAAAATGGACATGACCTGTACCTCGGAGTGCCTTGCAGGTCTTCTCCAGTGCTGCTAGCATCTCTCTGGCCAGTAGAGGGTAATACTGCTGAGGCAGGAAGAGGGGTTTGTTGTTTGGGTGCAGGCGGTTGGCAGTGAGGTCTGGCAGAGCCACCAGACGGCCCAGCAAGGTCTCTCTGAGCTGGGGAGAGTCAGAGGGTCCTGCTCCCTGGCAGTACGACCACAACAAGTCCATCAGACGACCGCTCTGTAGGAACTCCACAAGGATGCTGACCAATCGGTCCAGACCAGCACTGGGGTTGCTAGGGGTAAAAATAATAATGTATTAATTTAGAAGATCTATACATCTAAAGCGATGTACAGTAGAGGGGAACTTGCACCTGCGATCTCTTGATCTGCAGTCACACACACACACCAGAAAAAACTAAGAAAATCTGGGAAATGTACAGCCCTGCATGCACATTTAAACTAATAGACCATGTTGGAACAGCTCTCACCTCAGAGAGCCTATGCCATCCATCAGTACCATCAGAGCCTGGTCAGCAGGACCTTTGAGAAACAAGCCATCCCATAATTCAGTGCGCTGAGCAGCTGTGAGAAACTGGACCCAATCAGCACTGATGCTGCTGATGAAAAACTGCAGGGTCCGTGTGTAGTGGGCTCGACTGAACTCATCTCGCTGAACTGTGGTAGTTGTAGTTTTTGGCTCCTTATTCAGATAACTGTTGAGTGTGTGGAGAGCAGTTACCACCTCTTCCTTGTTCCTGGAGGTGGTGAGAGTTCTGACACTTTGGCCCACCGCTAGGCGAACGTCAGTGTCTGGGGTGAGGGCCTGCATCATTCATGTGGCCAGGTACCAGCTGGGGACAAGAAATGTTGCCTTATGTTTCAAACTGTGCTTTCTTAAAAGTGGAAGGCGCCTGGCAGCATGATTTCTTAATGAGATGCTTTCAAGAATGGTAGCAGAGCACGTTTACATGAACTAGTGCTAGACATCATGACATATAAACATGACAGCTAGACAGTTAGTCAAACCTTAATATCTTTTGACACTGGCTGGTACGTGGTAAACGTGAATACAATTGACAAATACATTAACATAGTGCGAGATTGACTGTAAACATTTGATAGTGTGGATGGTTAGCTACCAACCTCTAGCATGCTCTTGTCTGAATGGCTTATGTTGCCTTACTACTGTATAGCTGAAAAATTAGCTCGCTAGCTATCGAACTTTTTAAGGTAATGTTAATGATCATGGTAACAAATGCTTACCTGTGCCAAGTAGCTAACAGAACATTTTTGATAAATGCCGCCTGCTGTTTCTTTGAGTACGCTGTAAGAACATGTCCGTGTTTGATGACACGATTTACGTAACGTTCCGGTGTTGCACCGTTGCAACGTTTTTTCAGCTGATATAATGTGTACTCCCTCCCCTAACATGCAAAGGGTCTGTCCTGCTCTCGTGTGTGTTATTTTCTCTGTTCTATTGGTCACAATAAACAACCTGAGATGATATGGAGATGTCTGCTCTTTTCTATCAAAAGTTACAGAGGGGATACACATTATATCAGGCCGTTTTTTTCACCTGATATAATGTGTACCCCTTCCCCTGACATGCAAAGGGTCTGTCCTGCCATCATGTGTGTTATTTTCTGTGTTATTTTGGTCACAATGAACAACCTGATCAAGGAAAATTCATAAACATGAAAGTATGTATATGAATATGTACGAACTGTAAATATGGATTGAGAAAAATGACTACACATATGTTTACAGCTCCAATAAGTAAAGTTTGTTATTGATAAATATGCTCAGTGCAAAATCTTTCTGTACTTCTACTACTCATCGAAGTATTGACTGGCAGTATTGTTTTTATGTCGATTCACTGCAATTCTCTCAACGATCCTGATATCTCCTCCATCTCAGCATCCCATACCGTATCCATCCCTGGATGCGATCTTTTGAACCATTTCGCTGTTGCCAGCACACTACCCAAGCCCACCCCTGGCACAGGGACAATGGGTATACCCGCCACTGCCATAGCCACCATCAGCGGGCAAACAGCGCCTTCTTCTTCCAATACCCGCCTGTTTATGGTGGGTGGCTGTGGCACAGTCACAACAGGTGTCAATAGCATCGTCTGAAGCTGCTGGTTGGGTAGGTTACGGTAGTGTTGACCAGAGGACGGATGGTGGAGGCTGACATACTGCTGGTCAGTGTGCCTATGGACAGGACTGTACACGTCCCAGTAGAAAGAGGTCATTTCAGGGCTGTGGTAGTACATATTCCTGGTCTGCAGGTGGCGCTGTTTGGTTGGAGATGGAGGGAACCAGACGTTGGGGGACTGGTAGTAGGGGTAAACGTTGTTATTGTTGGGGGCAAGGAGGCTCTTGGGCAGGACAGGGTGCCCACACCCCTGTGAGGTGGATGATGTAGAGGAACAGGAGTCCTCTGAATTGAATATGGGATAGAAGGGAAAAGCTTGAATCCTTTCAACACAAATAACTCAATAAATAGCATTTTCTTTTTATCTGTCAATTCTAGTATCCTATCAAAAATAAAAGTTCATGAATATGCAGTTATGTTGATACCGACTTATTTGAAATAGAAAATGTGTAGAACGTGTTTAAAGTAGTATTTATATGCCTGTAACTTACCTTTTAAGTCCAGACTTGTTGCATTCATGATTAATATGAAGTATAAATATGATGAGATTAGATAGTTAATTTATCTTGAAAATAGAAAAGACTTCCAAAACCTATGAAAACAAGATATTCTGAAAGTAAAGAATGAATCCAGAAAACAATATTTTCTATCACAAAAGTATCTTAAAGAATACTGCATTCTTTATCCATGGAAACCAATATTTTTGCCATGGTTACTAGAACATCTATAGACAAGAATGCAACATAAAAGGCATCATACACTGGGTCATTTTATTTCAGTTTTATTTTTCTAATCTTACTTCACTGTTTTCTTTTACCTTTTTTACAATGACTTGAAATTATAATTCCCCAATAACGATTAGGATTACATCTTTCAGGGGATCTTCAAAAAAAAAAATGTACAGCAGTAAACAATACTGTTATTATAATTTATACATTATCCTTCAGTTTACAATTTTAGTTTTTATAATGTTGTCTTTTTTTCTTCCCATTGTGTCATTTAAACGGCAAGCCATGCACTACTTCAGTAGTGATGTGTGTGCCTTAAGCAAACTCTCTTTGGACATCGGAAGCTAGTTTGAGAGCAAAAGTTCACAAAAAAAAGACCATTTATATTTACACATTTCAGTTATTATAATCATAATTTAACAGACCGACAGCTCCCGTCAGTCAGCGCTTTCCCAGGACTCCTCGGGTCAGTAGGAGTGTATGAGACAGAGGCACAGTGATAAGACTAGCAGGCCAGTATTTTCAGGGCAGAGTCCAACTCAGTCAACTGCGAAGGTAGGAATACGTTTCTGTGATGAAGATATAAAATTTAAGCGAAACAGGAGAGACTGAGAGCAATGTAGGTAAATGGTCTGTTCAAAGTCAAAACATCAAGTCTTTGGTCATTTTGAAAGCAAGGGGTCAAAATGAAATTGGAACTTGTTAAAGTGCATTTCGAGAATACCATTGAACCCTGCTAGGGAATGTCTGGACTGGATTTTGGTCGAACCTGACAGCCAGTAATCAGGTTTCACACTCGCTGTCTGACAAAGACAAACTGGGGGGGAAACAGTAAGTATCTGTTGCAGTGGCCAGATGAAAGTACAGTATAGATATGTTTCAATGGTTTCCTGCTCCTAACGCACCAATGGCTGATGGGAAAACAATTGGCTGAGGTCCTGTATCTGCTGGGCCAGATGGAACATACCAGACGTGTCCTATATACGTGGCCTCACTAACAGAACAGCTACACTGCTCTCCATTTGGATAAGTATTTACTCATTGATCAAAACTGTGATATTCAAGGATCTAATAGTATTAGTTGTTTTGGTCTGTGAGGGAGGAAATAACCAGGCCCTTGTAGCGATCACCACAACACCCACACTATCAGAGTAAGGCAGAAATGTTATGATCTTAACAGAAAAGGCAGACATTTTGAATCGATCAGACTTAATGCGGAGGCATGTCAATGCTCGTGAATTCAATTAATTAATCCAATTTGAATAAAGAAAATCATGACCTTGATTATATATTCCATACTGTAATCAAATTAATCTTCCCTCAAAGAGAATTCCCGTTAAATCCCGGAATGTGAACTTCCCTTTTCAAATCTCCACAAAAATACTGTTAACAAACATCTTTAGGGCAGAAGCCAATGGAATCGTTAGATATTTATACAAGTGTGACTTCTGTGAGACGGTGAATAAATATCTGCATGTTGATTCAAACACGTGAGAGTCTGACATGTACACGCCACATGCTGGAGCGATATACAGGCCACCCCTCACGGGAGAAAGGATACCTTCCTCAGCAGAACACACAAAGAAAGAAAACATCTCTTTTTTTTCCAGACTATAAAAATATCTAGAATCTACAAGGATAGAAAAAAACTTTACAATTCATTTACATCCAAGGCCGTTACCCATGGAGTGCCGAAGTGAGAAGAGCAGTGATGCAGCGAGTCTGTAGGGTGTAGAAGGTGGAGGTTCCCATCCTTGTAGCACAGCTGTGTTTGATGCAGGATGCCATGCTGTTCGGGAACAAAGTGCAAGTTCGTCTTTCTGAACTTTACAGCCACTGAGGAGGTTAAAGGTCAAATCCATCCGTACATGTCCAGTTTGTCCCAGTGTGCACTAGTGGAGAGATGTACTGGTCTCTGGTTTAGAGAGATGTTCAATGAGTATGTCAGTTATTATGCCAGTCCTTCATCAAAGTCCACTGTTCCGTGTTATTGCTAAATCTAAAGTGTTTTTGCTATGCTCATTCAGACCAAAAAAAGCTGTTAAGTGAAAAGGAAGAAAGCTAACCTCTGACATTCCCCTTAGACACAAGTCATTGTTTTTTTATCCAGAATTCTTGATTTGGGCCTTATCCTAAATATTTTACTTCAGTTTTGTATTTCATCCCTTGACAACTAGCAGTTTCTTTTGACAAACATGTGAGAAACTTCTCGTCTTAATAATAAAATTTAAAAAAAGGTTGAGTGCAAAGTACAACCCATTTCATTACTTACTTCATACAGCATGTCAAAACATTTCTTTTTCATTGAACGTCAGTCACTTATCCAATGAAAATGAATGGTAACGTACAACCTAGGATTAGCTGGCTCCTTCTTACTTTCACTCAGCAAGAGAATACTACAGTACTGGCGAGACACCTCCAATCTATGTCTGTAGTGTCTATAAAGCACTGTTGTTAGAATGATTTACATCTATTGTACAGTATGTCAGTGTTAATACCAGGTAGAATTACAATACCCAAACACTTCCCCCTCTCCATGTCAGTTTTGAAGTACATCTGGAGGGAGTGATGGGAATTGAAGTCTTCAGCCCACCTGAACCATAGCAACTCTGTTTCATTGCAAAAACTAAATGGAGATGCAGCAAATAATAAACAAACCCAGTTTCATCAGAGACCAGTAAGGCTCACAAGAATGAAACAAGCATGTTTAACTCCTTCTGTACTCACCAAACAATCTAAACTCAAAGCACAAATGATAAAAACAAAAAAACACAAAAAAACAACCACCTTGCATACATGACCCCTCAGGGCATCTCCTCCCCTCCTCTCCTCCCCCCTCCCTTCCCCTCCTCTCCTCTCCTCTCACCTCCCCTCCTCTCCTCTCCTCCTCCCCCCTCCCTCCCTCCCTCCCTTCCCCTCCTCTCCTCTCCCGCAGGACACACAGGGAGGAGACTCCAGGTTATATAGGTGAGACACACTGCAAACAGGACACCATTAACTAGAGGCAAGCCAGGCTCCGATCACCTCCCAGCCAGTGCTTCATGCGGTTTAAACGCTCAAGGCGGTTCAAACACGATTCAGTCTGGTACTGGGGAACACGGCCTCAACCACCACGAGGTTGGTTAGAGAACACAGCTGACTGTAAGGTAACAATCAGCTGCTGTGAGTCTAAGGACTGGAAATACTTAAGGTAATTTGAGCTTTGGACAGATTTGGTTGGATACATTTCATATCTGAACCAGGCCGGATTAAGAGATTTTGTAAGGGGTAAAGAGACTAACTCTGAAAACTCACACACACACACATTACCTCAATCTGGTTCCTCTACCCAACTACATGGAAGTCATCAGAACCAAAAACCTGTGCTGGCCAGTCAACACACACACACACAGATGAGCACTAGCATCCGACGGACATCAAACAAAACATAGCTTATTTAAGATGGATGCCAACAGTGATCAAAATGCTGATAAATCTTCTTTTTTAATCTTCTTTAAATCTTCAAGGGTAATTGGAATTGGATGAGTGCTTATTTTCCACCTAGTCAAATAATCTGATATATATCCTTCAGAGTTTCAGTAGCTAGTCTTTCTTGGTCTCTGCCAGAGCTGCAGTCCATAGAGCCCGTGATTCAGGCCCACAGCTGCTGTTCAAGACAGCCTCTATTTGACCTCCAAGATTGAAGGGTTGGACTCCATGATGGCCACGATGATGCGATCGATGTAGTCCTGCAGCCTGTAGTTAATCTCCTCCTGTTTGTGGATGGCCTCCATCAACTGCAAAAGCACAGAGAGGAAATAGACGCATCTTTAAACCTCTCGGTCATTCCAGACTGCTAGCCTACCAGACCGGAAACTGTGGTCCATTGCCCCCCTTTTCTAAATAAATCACACAGCATAAAAATCTAATCTGATTCCTAGTGTTCTGCTTGTGATTCTCCCCTCAACGACAGAGACCTGTGTGTTTGGCTGTTGACCATGTGGGTGTCAGTAGAGACCTGGTATGTGTGTGTGTGTGTGTGTGTGTGTGTGTGTGCGAGAGAGAGAGAGAGAGGGAGGAGTCTCACATTTACATTTATTCATTTAGCAGACGCTCTTATCCAGAGCGACTTACAGTACAGGGACATTCCCCCTGAGGCAAGTAGGGTGAAGTGCCTTGCCCAAGGACACAATGTTATTTTGCACGGCCGGGAATCGAACTGGCACCTTTCTGATTAAAAGCCCGATTCCCTAACCGCTCAGCCATCTGACCCCCAGTCTCACCTCTCCGCGGGACACAGAGTTGATCTCAGCGGCCAGGGACTCGGAGAAGGAAGCCGTCACCAGGCTCTTGGCTCCCTGGATGCTCAGGTTGATGATCTGACCGTTCAGCTCGTCGTTCTGGTCTTTCAGGCTTCGGTTGTCCTGCCGGAAACAGAGGGTCAAAGGTCAGACTCACAACCAGGACCAGGACAGCCTCTGAGAAACAGATGTGCAGTATTCTCTCTCTAGGGGAGAGAGAATTTACAGCACAAACCTCTAACACCAGAAAGCCTCACCAATTTAAATGGAGAGGCCTGTATAGCTTTATAGATGTTCTGTTCAAAAACACTACATGGCAACACTTCAGAAGTGTTTCTAAAGGAACCCTGCAGTACCTGCGCTCCTACAGGAACCGTGCTGTATCTGTGCTCCTAAAGGAACCGTGCTGTATCTGTGCTCCTAAAGGAACCGTGCTGTATCTGTGCTCCTAAAGGAACCGTGCTGTATCTGTGTGCTCCTACAGGAACCCTGCAGTATCTGCGCTCCTACAGGAACTGTGCTGTATCTGTGCTCCTAAAGGAACCGTGCTGTATCTGTGCTCCTAAAGGAACCGTGCTGTATCTGCGCTCCTACAGAAACCCTGCAGTATCTGCGCTCCTACAGGAACCCTGCAGTATCTGCGCTCCTACAGGAACCCTGCAGTATCTGCGCTCCTACAGGAACCCTGCAGGGGGACCTCACCTGTTTGAGCCGTCGGACCTCCTGCTCCAGCTCTGCCTCGCGGGTCCTGCTCTGGTACTCCTGCAGGCCGGCGCTGGGCGAGCGCCCCCTCCTGGCCTCCGCCTCCAGCTTGTACAGCTGCAGGTGCTCCAGCTGCTTACGCAGGTCCTCGATCAGCTGGGCGGGGGCAGAACAGCACTTTACAGCACAACGTGCTTCAACAAATCAAACACTACTGGCACACAACAACAACAACTTTCTGTGGCGTCTCCAGCCTTGAGAGAGACCGGGTTCGCACTGGAAGAATCCTAGTACGAGTGCATGTCTGTCGTGATTTGATTGCTGGTGTAGGTGAGGCTTCGGGCCGTGACCCGGGCCGTGACCCGGGCCGTGACCCCGGGGTCGTGACCCCTCACCTCCTGGGTGCACTCCTTCTCCTTTTGGTTCTGGTGGCGTTCGTGGCTCAGCCTGTCGGCCATCTTCCTGCGGGAATCCAGCTCCTCGTTCAGCCTCTCCGTCACGTCCTCCACCTCGTCCTGCAGCTTCCCCTTCTCCTGGGGGAGGAACGGCCGGAGCCAGGGGTGAGACGGGCAACCAGGGGTGAGACAGGGAGCCAAGGGTGAGACAGGGAGCCAAGGGTGAGACAGGGAACCAGGGGTGAGCCAGGGGTGAGACGGGCAACCAGGGGTGAGACAGGGAGCCAAGGGTGAGACAGGGAGCCAAGGGTGAGACAGGGAGCCAAGGGTGAGACAGGGAACCAGGGGTGAGCCAGGGGTGAGACGGGCAGTCGGAGGAGGGGATAAAGGGTGGGGGGAGAGTGCGGGTGGAGGAGGGTTGAACGAAGGAGTAAAAGGTCAAAGATGTAAAAGGAGGGTGAGTAAAAGGGGAGAAAAGGACGGGGGATGAGGATTAGAGGGGGGGGGGAAAGGGGGAGACTCTGCTCACCTCCTCCAGCCTCTCGATGTTGGCCCGTAGGCATGGAACACAGGACCTCAGCTCACTGTTCTCCTCGTCCAGCTGTTGCAGTCTGAGAGAGAGAAGGAGAGAGAGAGAGACAGGAGAACATAACCCTTCACATTCACTGATATCCTGTGGGCTATACACACACACACTATACCCATACAGCATCATACAGCATCAATCAACTCAACAATCAGCGAGACATGCGCTTGGCTTCATCTGATGTAAGACATGCGCCACCTCTGACCACCAGGGGGCAGTGGTGATGCCTCATTTTGTTTAAATGACAACAGTGAACTACTAACCACAAACACTGCATGTACTGTAAACTAGTCAAGGAAGTACACTTTGTACACATACATCATGCGGCTTAGCTAGCTGAACCACTTTTCTCACACACTCACACCTAACATCCTGACAGGCACACACACACACACTCCCCCATCCACCTGGTCTGCAGGTTCTCCAGCTCCAGGCCCCTCTCCCTCTCCAGCTTGCCCAGCGCGTCCTTGTGCCGGCGGGCCTCCTGGTGCAGCTGCTCCTCGGCGCGGAGCTCCAGCTCCTTCAGCTGCTCCTCCAGGGCGTTGGCCCGGTGCACCAGCTGCAGGTTCTCCTGCCGCAGCCGAGTGTGCTGCTCCCCGCTGGCCTCCGAGTCCTGCTCCAGCTCCGCCACGCGACGCTCCAGGAGCAGCACCTGAGGAGGGGGGGGGGGTGGGGGGTGGGAAGGCTGTTACATTTACATGTATTTCTTTCTTACGAGTGTTCATTTCATTCTCAGTGAGTTTTCCCTGGGGGTTTTTTTTCCCCCTTTGTCTTTCTTGAACCATGCAGTTATGGTTATGATTCAGTTCTGATTCCAGGAAGGGGCGGGGACTGTCATAATCGCTCACCTTGTCTGTGATGTCACTGTCAGCCAGATCCAGTATGTCTCTGGACAGCTCTCCCATGCTGTCCAGCGTCATGGAGCTGTTGTGGAGCAGGTGTCTAATCCAACACACACACACACACACACACACACACACACACACACACAGGTTACCACTTCACCCTCCAGCTAAAACTTCCTTAAACAGATGACCTCTCACACACAGCTACTCATTTAGTACTAATTTTCATAAAGACAAAGACATTTTTGCTATCGTCCAACCCTCTTCCCTCCCGCGCTTCCCTAAGAAACCCCCCCCCCGATGATCTGAACCCACCAGGACTCAGACTCACCACCAGGACTCAGACTCACTCACCACCAGGACTCAGACTCACTCACCACCAGGACTCAGACTCACTCACCACCAGGACTCAGACTCACCACCAGGACTCAGACTCACCACCAGGACTCAGACTCACCACCAGGACTCAGACTCACCACCAGGACTCAGACTCACCACCAGGACTCAGACTCACCACCAGGACTCAGACTCACCACCAGGACTCAGACTCACTCACCACCAGGACTCAGACTCACCACCAGGACTCAGACTCACCACCAGGACTCAGACTCACTCACCACCAGGACTCAGACTCACCACCAGGACTCAGACTCACCACCAGGACTCAGACTCACCACCAGGACTCAGACTCACTCACCACCAGGACTCAGACTCACCACCAGGACTCAGACTCACCACCAGGACTCAGACTCACCACCAGGACTCAGACTCACCACCAGGACTCAGACTCACCACCAGGACTCAGACTCACCACCAGGACTCAGACTCACCACCAGGACTCAGACTCACCACCAGGACTCAGACTCACCACCAGGACTCAGACTCACCACCAGGACTCAGACTCACCACCAGGACTCAGACTCACCACCAGGACTCAGACTCACCACCAGGACTCAGACTCACCACCAGGACTCAGACTCACCACCAGGACTCAGACTCACCACCAGGACTCAGACTCACCACCAGGACTCAGACTCACCACCAGGACTCAGACTCACCACCAGGACTCAGACTCACCACCAGGACTCAGACTCACCACCAGGACTCAGACTCACCACCAGGACTCAGACTCACCACCAGGACTCAGACTCACCACCAGGACTCAGACTCACCACCAGGACTCAGACTCACCACCAGGACTCAGACTCACCACCAGGACTCAGACTCACCACCAGGACTCAGACTCACCTCGCTACTTTCTTGCTGGACAGCCTCTTCCCCGTGCTGCATGGAGGACAGAACAACAGGAAACCAGTCAGGAAGAGGGAAAGGATGGAGGGAAGAGACACTATCTCTCGACATCCCGCCCCTCTCGCTGCCAGGCTGCTGACTGACTAATAGCCTGCTAGTGAGAGAGGCAGAGAGGACCAGACAGGCAGCTCTTCCTGGTAAATATTGTAGTAGTACAAAAAAGAGCACAATGTAATTATTTACTACACTATGTTTAAACACTTACGGCACAAACCACACGGCCACACACACACACACTCATGAACACAGCAACTAGCTACACAACCAACACAGAATTAGGCGTGCAATCACGTGTATCTAAAAGGTTTGTTTTGCCGCGAGCGCTTATTCTCCCTTATATCTTACATCTTGTCTTAACTCAACGATGGCGAACTAACTGGAGAATGAAAGCCATTACACAAGCCCTCGCACTCCCTAATGTTCACTACTTACTCTACCTGGAAATGTAATTATAGGGTTACATAGAACATATTTGACATTAGTTTTCACTTTCACTCTCTGTGAGGTTCACATTCTATCCTTGAGCATGACACTGAGACATGTGAGATGAGGTGTGCATGTAGGTACGCATGAACACTCAGCCCCCTGATACATGCAGACACAAGCCATGGAAACTCAGAGCAAACCTTCTGTTGGTCGTTCAGGACCAACAGCTACAGCGAAGCACAATCGGTTTGGTCAAACTCACCGTGCTAAAACTACAACGCGACCTGAGATTACTACACACACACACACTTGAAGAAGTCTGAGCTTGAGAAGGGGTCCCAACACCAAGCCAAACACTGCAAGTCACACACAGATGTGCATAAGGAGGGTGAGGGTGAGGTGGAGGAGGAGGAGGAGGAGGGTGAGGTGGAGGAGGAGGGTGAGGTGGAGGAGGAGGAGGGTGAGGTGGAGGAGGAGGAGGGTGAGGTGGAGGAGGGTGAGGTGGAGGAGGAGGAGGAGGGTGAGGTGGAGGAGGAGGGTGAGGTGGAGGGTGAGGTGGAGGGTGAGGTGGAGGAGGAGGGTGAGGTGGAGGAGGAGATGGAGGAGGAGGGTGAGGTGGAGGAGGAGGAGGAGGGTGAGGTGGAGGAGGAGGAGGGTGAGGTGGAGTGACAGGGATGTGTGAGACTTGGTCAACAAATGCACACCATCAACCACACTCCGTGTACATGTGTGTGTAGATGTCAACAGAACACACACGGTAAACACAAGGTGTGTGTGTGTGTGCGCGCATGTTACCAATAGCAACACAGCACACACACGGAGAATGGGAATGAATGTTTTGCTGCATCTACAAGGCACTGCAGTCAGAACACACACGCACACACACGCGGGGACAGGAGGAGTGGGGGGGTGTTACCTATTCATCTCTAGGAAATTGAGACGAGTGGAGATGTCCTCCAGACGACTGATTTGTTTGTGACACTGGCTACAGAAAAAGTCCAGCACCTCCTCTCTGAGGAAGCTCTGAAAGCTGGCGGGGAGAGAGGGGGCGCTGAGGAGGAGGAGGAGGAGAGGAAGAGAGGAGAGAAGGAGTGAATGACGGAAGGGGGGAAAAAAGTGAGGGGTGATCAAGGTGCGGTGTGGAACAAGCTTTAGGGATTGTAGAAGAGTGAACGAGGTCGAGAGCCAACACGTGTTTCAGGCAGGAGAGGAAGAGGGAAAGGGCCTCGGTGAGACAGAAGGGGCCAGGCAGTGAACGTTGAGCCAAGTCTATTCTGATTGGTCGGAGAGAGCTGAAACAGGTCACATCACTGTGTGGCTTTACAGAACACAACGCTAAGCTCACGTAGAGATAGTGTTGTTGTTGACAATGTAGGAGTGCACTATCAGTGTAGGTTTGAAGCTAGTGCCCCAGGAGGTGGGCTGCAGGCTGCAGGGTGTTTAACGGGGGCTGTGTGGGCAGCTGCAGCGGCCTTCTCCTGACATCACATCCTGACTGGTTAATCATTCAGAGAGCTCGTCTGCTCCTCGTTACGCAACACGCTGCCCTGCTTCCTGTGTGCGAAGGCAGGAATGGCATGTCACGTGGTGTTTTGTACGTGTGTGTACTGGGTGGAGGAGTGTGTGTGTGTGTGTGTGGGTCACACTGTCATCACTGCCACCTAAGAATCATTGCTGCATCAGGCATTTTTTGCAGGCCAGCGTGAAGGACTCTGAGCATTAAGTAACATCCACAGCGGTGTGTGTGTGTACTGTGTACTGTAGAGGTGCAACAGTCTGAATCTGTATTCAGAACATTATGTGGGTGGCAGCAGTTTAAGCTCCCTCACAGGGCACAGTGGTTTAGGGACACACTGATGTGTGTGTACCTTCTTAAAAAGGTAGTCCGAGCAGTTATCCACGATTCAGTAAAGGGTCTGGCCCAAATAGGTGCACTGCACTAAGAACCTTCAGAAGAAGACACCCTAGAGAAGGAGGCATGACAATGACACATCGCAGAACCACGCAGATTCCACAAGTACCGCACTGCCTGCTCCTGCTCGCCAAAGGGGAATGTTTGTGGTGCTTTCGGGCTTTTGAGGTTGAATGACGAGACAAAAAAAATATCAATAGGCTTCTGTGTATCTGTAACTATAAACAAACCAGGGAAGCCTAATCCAGTTAGGCAGCTTATTTGCATACTGTAAAGAGAGCCGAGAGCGCTAGGCAGTTAGCATCACTAAGAGCTTCTTGGCAGGAGAGATGGGGAAACATACATCACCCAAAAAGGGATTAGGAGCGATCCGGCTTCGGAGGTTCTGATGAAAACAGAGAGCGGTAGCAGAGGTGTGGTGGGGGGAGAGGGCTGCTGTACGGGGCGTTCACAGGCAAACGAGCGAGCAGTGAGAGAAGGGACAGTGTTTCAGGTGTAGCCCCACTGCAGAGGGTCACAGCTCCTCAGTTTCACTCTCAGATCCGCTTCAAAACACAGTGTGTCCTCTTCCGTCGAAACTATCTCAATCTCACTGACATGGTTTTGTTTTGATTAAAAGAGGCCTGGATTGGTGCAAGCATACTCTATGCCTTACCTCCACCCAGTCTCACCAGGTCCCTCAAATGGAGCATCTGTTTAAAACCCCTCCCAGTGTATTATGAAGGTGTGTCATTAAGGGCCAAATAAGTGAGTGAGCAGAAGGAAGTAGCGTAGTTACTGGAAACTGATCTTTGGCCTTGTTCTGTTAATCTCAACCCTCAGGAGGAGCTGGCAGGAGGAACTGGAAAGGTGACTCCACTCTCTTATCAATGTGCGACCTCCGACCTCTCCTAACACAGCTGGGGGGGGGGGGGGGGAGAGAGAGGGTAGAGAGAGAGAGGGTAGATAGAGAGGGTAGAGAAAGAGAGAGGTAGAGAGAGACAAAGAGGGTAGGGTAGAGAGAGAGAGAGAGGGTAGAGAGAGACAGAGAGGGTAGAGAGAGACAGAGAGGGTAGAGAGAGACAGAGAGGGTAGAGAGAGAGAGAGAGAGAGAGAGAGAGAGAGAGAGAGAGAGAGAGAGAGAGAGAGAGAGAGAGAGAGAGAGAGAGAGAGAGAGAGAGAGAGAGAGAGAGAGAGAGAGAGAGAGAGAGAGAGAGAGAGAGAGAGAGTGTGGAGGGTAGGCTGGAAGACTGCGGCACAGAAAGCGGCTGACAACAATGTCACCACTTCCAGACACCATCTCCCACATTCTATCAAGTGGAACCACTGTAAAAAGCACCAGTTAAAGAGAAGTCTGTTTTTTTTGTTACGTGTAGCAGAACCTAGAACAAAACATACTGTTACAACTGAAGGCACTTGCAACTACATGTCCTTGAAGAGGTCCTTTCTTTACTGACTGTACATGTCAACATTTTCTTTCACTGCACAGATATGAACCCTGAATCGAACGGGTCTGCGGTGGATCTGGTCGACCCGTACCTGGGAGAGAGGAGCAGGGAGGAGCAGTCCACCTGGTCGGGGGTCTGGAGGTGAGAGGGCTCACCCTCGCTCCCCTCATTGGTCTCCAGCAGCTCCGAGGTGTTGCTCTCCCCAAAATCCTCAAAGTGCTCTTCTTCTCCACCAATCACCGTCACCAGGGAGTGGTCATGGAGCTCAGAGTTCAAGGAGAACCTGGGGGTGAGGAGGGAGGGAGGTAGGTAGGGAGGGAGGGAGGGGGGGAGGGAGGGAGGGAGGGAGGGAGGGGGGGAGGGAGGGGGGAGGGAGGGAGGGAGGGGGGGAGGGAGGGAGAGAGTTCAGACACATAAGCGATGAATACACTTCACAATGTTGGCCGATCCGCAGTTTGGCGAGTCATCGTCATAACTGGACACCAGAGGAGTACGAGAAGAGGAGGATGAAATATCCACTTCTGGGACACCACCAGCCAGGTCAGTGAGCTGCACACAGACGGTGTGTTGACCAAGCGTCTCAGTTCAGGTGAGCTCAAGTCTGTGTACACTGCCGCCCTTCACCTGCATCACCGGCTGAAAACCGTGGCTACGTCTGGAATCTATTTTCCTACCTAGCCTCCATCTGTTTATCACTGGGCTATTAATACAGATCTGTGTCCTTACAGTTCCCAACATACCACAGCAGAGGCCTTAGCCAACAAGCAGCATCTCTATTCTAAACAGTTTTCAGACGGTGCAGGTATTTCAGGCTCCCTGTGAGCTGTGCCAAACTCCATATTAAGATGGCACACTGTCTCGGTGTAGAATTAAAAAGCCTCAAAATAACTCAATCCTGAAAAGAGCATTTGGACCGGAGAGATTAAAGGGTCAGGAAACAATCTGGATGAGTTTTTTTTTTTTAATCAGTTTGTCTTAAAGGGTAATCTGTTAATTTACATTAATCCCCTGAGTCTGCTTGGCAGAAACAAAGTGTCTGCTTCAAAAGCATAGTGCCTGGGATGACAGCACTGGATGCATGTCAGCGCTGGCTTCTCTGGGGGGGTGGGGGAGAGAGGAGGCCTTCATCTAGGCTAGGCTTCAGGAAGTGGCTTTAACTAAGGACAGAAACACACCGACAGTTGTCGAGTTTAAAATTAGCTGCCGGCTAACTTTCACAAATGGATACAGAGCCATCGTTAACAGGCAGGTTAAGACACCAGGCTAGACACGTTACGCTTATCTGTGGTGTTATTTTAACAGGGTCGTGGAAGTTGAGTAAATATGCGAGGGGTAACACTTACTCCTGTCCCTAGAGAACGGTGGGGGCAGATAGTCCTTCCTGTTAGCCCACAGGATGAGTGATGGCTCTGTGGTGCTTACACAGGATATCCGCCTCAGGGTCATCACCATACAATGGCATGGTCTCTCTCTGGCGTTTATGAGGACGGAGGCCAGAAACATGAACCCTTTGTATCCCACCCAGACGATCAGCTGTCCCTCACTCAGCAGAATCCTAACCTGCTGCGCTCGTCACCTCCTCCAATACGACACAATCAACTCTGAGTCACGTTCACAAACAGCCACGTCGAAGGTGAGGGGAAACGACGAGAGAATTTCTGACAGGATCTGACCCCTTCAGAGTGGATCTGACCCCTTCAGAGAGGATCTGACCCCTTCAGAGAGGATCTGACCCCTTCAGAGTGGATCTGACCCCTTCAGAGTGGATCTGACCCCTTCAGAGTGGATCTGACCCCTTCAGAGAGGATCTGACCCCTTCAGAGAGGATCTGACCCCTTCAGAGTGGATCTGACCCCTTCAGAGAGGATCTGACCCCTTCAGAGTGGATCTGACCCCTTCAGAGTGGATCTGACCCCTTCAGAGAGGATCTGACCCCTTCAGAGAGGATCTGACCCCTTCAGAGTGGATCTGACCCCTTCAGAGTGGATCTGACCCCTTCAGAGAGGATCTGACCCCTTCAGAGAGGATCTGACCCCTTCAGAGAGGATCTGACCCCTTCAGAGTGGATCTGACCCCTTCAGAGTGGATCTGACCCCTTCAGATCCACGTCACCACCCCATGTCACTTACCCCCTGCTGAGGCCCACACTCAGGTCCCCCACGTGAAGGGCGGGGGAGGACAGAGAGCGCATCTTCGCCCGCCGCCCGCTGCCCTGGCGCGAAAGCCTCGGAGCAACTGGAGACAGAACCCCAGACAGCCAGAGAGGAATCCTGAAGTCTCGCTGGACACGCCCACTCCGTACTCTCAGCCGTGCCCCAACCACGGAGACAGCGGCAAACCGTTTGTCCCTGGTCGGTAAAACTCCCCCCTAAAACGTCCTCTCAAACCGTCAGTCTACGCAGCAGTTCCTCACAAGTCACCCGTGTCTCGCTGTTGCCATGACTGCAGTCGGGCAGGCTTGCGGCTGGCTGTGAGGGGCTGAGGGTTAATCAGATTTAGGGCTCAGCAGGGCCAACAGGCCAGTGTGCTGACCCGCCCAGGCCGACACCATGTATGGGTGATGGGCTTTGCAGGGACCGGGGAGGGGGGGGTGGTTAATCCTGTTAATAATCCTAATCCCCCTGATAGGCGAATGCACTCATACATGTAACGTCCGTCTCCTCATGGATGAGATGCTAGCTAAGGCTACACTAGGCCAGATAAAGATGTGTTGCGAAACCAAAGCTCTTGTGTTATCTGTTCCTGACAATATAGAGTCACAATGTGGACAGGAAATGAGTATCAGGTTCCCCCCCCACAACATTTAACCAGCAGGTCTTATTGTGCCTGCACACAAAGTGCAGTTAAACCCTGTCATGGGACCTTTCCAATGACAAAGAAAACGTCCTAATCCAGGAAAGAAACTTTAATTGCTAATGTGAACTTACCTTTAAAAAGTCAATATTACATTAAATGGCTCTAAGGTGTGTATTGACAAAGGGAATCTACATGATGTGTTAGGTGATTCACCCGCAGTAAAGTTGTGCTTTATTGTTACTTGTTACTTGGAGGAACTATAGCTTTGTAGATGACTGGTGAGGACCAGAACAGAAAGGTTTGAGAATACAGAATTGTTTCTCTACAAAAACGGAGGTATTACATCGAAATATAATTCCATTCAGTAATAAAGCAGACCTTTATCTGTCCCCAGAGGAGGAATAGTTTGTGCATCAGTAAGAACAATGATACAGAACATATATAAAAAAAATACCACATGCCATTTAGTGGCAAGGCTGAGCCACAGGGAGGTCAGAACAAAGTATGAGTTTCTGGGAAGTTCAGCGAGTGACGACCTTCCAATTTCCTGTCAAATGTACAAAAAGAACAGGACTGCTGAAACAGGGGAATGTAGACGTCTGCGTGTGGGCTGGCCGTTTGGCTAACCTCAGCATGAAGGAAAGAGGTGGCAGGGAGCTGGGGGGGGGGGTCGGGCAGATAGACCCTCACGAAAAAAAAGAGCTAACTCCACACTTCCTAGAATTCAGGGCCCAGCTGAGGAAGGGAAACACACATATATCCCTGTCAGCCGGAGCCCTAAGAGCCGTCATGAAGCCCAGGAACCAGGTCAGACAGTCAGCTAGATAACACCTCACCCCCCCTATACTTCCTCCCTCGTCCCTGGCGTGAGCACCAGCCCACAGGCACGCGCAAAAACACACACCTCGAGCAGGTTATCTGACCTGACAGTCAGTCAGTCAGGGATATGGGGCATCTATTGAAGACAGCTTATAATGCCATGCACCAGGAACGCCTGATACATTTACATTTAGTCATTTAGCAGACGCTCTTATCCAGAGCGACTTACAGTAAGTACAGGGACATGATGACTCCCTGATAGCTCCCTACACTTCCTATATGTCCCCATGTACACACCCGACACTAATGAGAGATTTAGGACTCGCGATGTTCACGGAGTGAGAAAGGACGTGACAGAGTCGGAGTCTGGCCCCCTGCGCCTGCTGTGCACCAGCTCCTAACAGGTGGCCACTTCTAATCTCTCCTGGGAGGAGGAGAGGAAAACACAGGCCAAAACCCACGGCTAATCATCTCTGCTTCTCTTCATCAGGTTACCCCATCACCCCCACCCCCACCCAAACAAAGCCTTAGACAAAGAGCACAAATTAAGCTAAATTGGGGTTTAAGAGTGGCCATGATGAAAAATATACAGTGGCAATAGGCATAGTACGACAGGACTGATCATGTCCAATAGGAAATATGAACTTACTGTGATCATTGCGGTCAAAAACACAGATTTAATGAGCAGATATCCAAAGTTCTGAGTTAGGTTCAAATGAGCCGTGGTAGAAGCAGAGAACTGACTGCTGCTAGGACCTGCTACTGATCTCTGTCTGAAGAACCCCTCAAGGTCTCAGGCTGGAACATTGTGTCTGAGTGGTTTCTGATTTGTCAACTCTATCGTCGTACAACTGTAGGAAGAAAAAAAAAGTGTCTAACCAGTGAAAACTTTTCTCTGGCTCCATTATCTTTATCTTATCAACTTTTTTTTTTTTGGTCTTTTTTTTTTGGTCTTTGTCAGTATTATTTCATGACAGCCCTGAAAAGCCATAAAAAAAATCTGGGATAACCACTTAATCAATTGAATCCTTGCTCACAATAAGCACCAAAGCTCTCCAGGCATTAGTTATAAATGATCTGTTAGCCTTACATTCCTCCCCTCGGTTTACTTATTTTTCAAAGCCAGAAACTCACACAGATGAGTGAAAAAGCTCTACAACTTCTTAGAAAGCTATCAGGCTGTGGGCGTGCAGGGAGTCTGAAAGCGTGAGGTTGCATGAGAAAACAAACCTAAGAGCACCTTCAGTTAGATTGGCACCGTTGTGCTGTATCTGTGAACAGAGCACTTACAGAGCTAGGCCATTGTACCTCTGGTGGCTGTTATAGCCTCTCTTTAATCTCTATGTCTGGTGACCCACATAGAATCCATGTAGTCCAGTGCCAAGAAAGAGCCCGAGGGCTGGTGCACTACAGTACCCAGGGGTTTGACCTACAGTGGCTGAATGGATCATCAAGGACTCCTTCCTTCCATGCAGGGCCTGACTTCAACCGGTATGATGGAAGCTCTGGACCGCCGGCCTATCATATTTTACATTACATTTAGCAGATGCTCTTATCCAGAGTGACTTACAGTGCAGGGTACAGGGACCTTCTCCCTGAGGCAAGTAGGGTGAAGTGCCTTGCCCAAGGACACAACGTCATTTGGCACGGTCGGGAATCGAACTGGCAACCTTCTGATTAATAGCCCGACTCCCTAACCACCATCTGACCCCCCTATCAGCTCAGACGATCCCTCAACTTCTTCTCTAGGCAACGCTGCCCCACAGCTGCAGTTATGCTTCGCTCAACAGTTCATGCAGAGTTAAACTTTAAGATACAGGTGCTAACCCTAACCCATTTAACTACAGCCAAGGGGTATGGCCTAGTGGCCTGTAGTTGTGGTTTGAAGTTCTCTGGTCCTAGGCCTGGGAGGGGGGGTAGGGGGAGACGGGCTTCTGACTGACCTGTTGCTGCCATCCTCATGGTCGTGCAGCGCCGCCTCGATCCCGCTGTCCGTCTCCACGTCCTCGTGCATCTCCGGGGCGACCAGGGCGCCCGTGTCCTCGTCCGTGAACGTCTCGCACTCGCTGTAGGTGCTCTCCGAGCCCAGGTAGGCGCTGTCCGTCACCTCGTTCTGCTGTGTGGGGGGGGGGGGGGGTTGGATGGTTTAACAACATTCTTGTAGACTAGGCCACCTGTGACATACTATTACAGCGGTAATCATGGATGATCATGGTGATCATGGATCATTGATACAGTATGGGGGGGGGGGGGAGCCAAGGAGAAGATTTCAAGACGAGACACGTAGTTAGTCGTGTGTGTGTTTTGACCGCACCGGTTGAAGTATTCAGTGGACTTATTAACAAATGACTCAAATAGAGGCTTGGAGCTATGTGTTAAGTCTTACCAGTTGAGAAAGCCTGTCTAACTAATGTTTACCTACACAGAAGATTTACACTGCCTTTTTTCCTAGCCTAGTATTGCTGACAAGGATGAAAAGCGACTCTACAAGACACTCATTTAATCCAGAGTAGATATGGGAACAAAAATATACAAGATGTTATGCAATTATAGATGAAGAGGCAGCCAACAATGAATAAAGAAATGTGTTACATGTTACAGTCCATTACATGAAATTTGGCTGTACAGGTATTCATCTACTGACATCAAGCTGCGAAAGTGGAAAAGAGCAAAGGGGCAACATGCATGGCTCAAAATGGCAATTAGAGAAAAGTCCAAACAAAATCCTACAGCTTAAACATGTTTCAGGCCCAATCTGTTGAGAGTTTCAGATCGCTGTGCCAAGCAAAATGGGCTGTGCCGTCAACACCTCGAGTCAACAACACAGACCAGTGCCTCGACACACACACAGACCAGTGCCTCGACACACACACACACAGGCCAGTGCCTCGACACACACACAGACCAGTGCCTCGACACACACACACACACACAGGCCAGTGCCTCAACACACACACAGACCAGTGCCTCGACACACACACACAGACCAGTGCCTCGACACACACACAGACCAGTGCCTCGACACACACACAGACCAGTGCCTCGACACACACACAGACCAGTGCCTCGACACACACACAGACCAGTGCCTCGACACACACACAGACCAGTGCCTCGACACACACACACACAGACCAGTGCCTCGACACACACACACACACACACACACACACACACACACAGACCAGTGCCTCGACACACACACACACACAGACCAGTGCCTCGACACACACACACACACACACACACACACAGACCAGTGCCTCGACACACACACACACACACAGACCAGTGCCTCAACACACACACACACACAGACCAGTGCCTCGACACACACACACACACAGACCAGTCCCTCCATGCGGATGCTTGCTTTTACAACACAAAGTCACCGTTCGAACTTACTGTACAAAAAAAATAGACTTTGCACACCCTTATTGGACTTTAACAACCAAAACCTCACTAGCCATTAAACTGTACACAAAGCCTTGTCAGTCAAGTCAAGCGTACATCTGGTGAGTGAACCGGATCCTACCTGTCTGTCTGGAACTCCAGCAGGCGCAGGGCCCAGAGGGCTCGCCATCATGCCCAAAACCATGCTATCTGCCTGGGTCTAACAGGCAGGAAGACTGGCCTGTCAGGAGACCACTACAAATCCGCCTTGTGGAGCTTCCTCCCTTTCGCTCTCAGGGAAAGAGAGAGTAATAAACAGGGGGACGTGCAACACCTCGTCCAGCACCAGAGGGGCGGAGACAGAGGGAGGGAGAGTCCTAAGGACTGGGACACAGAACGGTACATCCTGCTATGCTGCCACCCCCCCCCCCCCCCCCCCTTAACTCCCCTCAGCACCCCCACACCCCCAAGTCCACTCCCCTCACTGAATCGTGATTTTTTTAAATAAATATATATCTATATGTCACGAGATTGTCCCTTTGATCTCTTTCCTGCTGGTGTAAAACCAAGCAGACTGGACCAATATGACAGGGTGAATCATTAAGCCAAGCTGACTGGACCAATATGACAGGGTGAATCATTAAGCCAAGCTGACTGGACCAATATGACAGGGTGAATCATTAAGCCATGTTCTGCCTGTTGCTCCCCACAGGCATTATGTAGACTGAGAGGAGGCCATATACTATACAGCCCCACCATAAACCGACTGGGTGTTTACCTTCAGGAGGAAAAGCAGCGAGACGTCATGTCAGAACCACAACCTCAGGCTGTGAGAGGTGACACAACAGGAGAGCAGCTCGACAAAACTCAGCTCTCCTCAACAAGAACAGGTAGAGCAGCTACGGCCTTGAGCTTCCAGAGAAACGCACATGTGACCGTGACAGGAGGGAGGGAGAATTGTTGTTCAGCGGCTTCGGTTGGAAACCTCATCAAGCGGTCTGGGAAGAGGGGGATGAGTTACAGGAAAGGCTAAAGACGGAGGAGGAAGAGGTGGAGGTGGGGAAGGGGGGGTGTTTAGTTTTCACAGCGCATGCCTCCTCCCGACAGCCTCGCCTGTTTTGAAAGCAAACAGGCATGGAACAGCGCGGCCATTGAGGAGAGACCCTTTACTGCCAGGAACCCAGGGGGAAAAACAACGGGGGCAGCGACACAGGTGTGGCGACGACTTCAAAAGCATCAACTACCCTACTAAAAGTCTTACTGTAAAAACTCTGAGCTACGTTCACATTAAACACAGTAGCTACCACTGTTTCGAGGTCGACCCACGAAGAAGAAAAAAAAAGCTGTTAGAAGGAACGTTACACACACACACGCACACACGCACACACACGCACACACGGTAAAGCGTGTTTGTAATTTCCTTTCACGTGACCACCTCCAGAACATTATAGTAAACAACTGAATATCAATAGCCTACTTATATTTTTCATGTTACTGTTGGTCTCATTAGGAATGAATCCAAGAACCAGAGTATGGGCACTCTGCCATGTAACCAGCATGGTGGTAGCTGATATGTACTGTACACACGCGCCTGTTTGCAAACAAACTCTAGTGCCTCACTTCTACACCACACCAATAGGGGGCGCTGATACTGCGTGGCGTGGGGGTGCAGTGCAGGATACACTGCAATCGCCCAAACAAGAGCTCAGAAGGCACGTAACTGAATTTAAAAAGCAATTTCAACTCGCAGACGCCGCAGAAAATGATACGAAGTCCGTGTGCACAATAGAAGCCAGTAATTCCAGGAATTCTAACCACAGCTGAAAAAACAGAATGCCGCACACACACGCACACACACACACACACACGTAAAAAACAACCACATTCCAGCCATTCGATATTCCTGCATAGGAGAAGGAAGTTAAATGTGAAAATTCAGCCAGATGTAAGGGGACTGTGCCAAACCCTAGTGTTCAGCAAGTGGGACATGCAAGCACTGGTAATCACAGCTTCGCTGGCCATTCTGTGAATGACTGTGGGACGTGCGGGTGCACAGAGAGGTCAGTCTGGGAGCTGGATACTGCCATGTGTAGGCCCCACAGCACATCAGGGCAGAGGGGAACCCTCACCGGACCACACAGACCTGAGAACTCACTCAAAGTAACCACATAGGCCTGTTCGTTCATAGTCAACCACCATGTTAGGTCAGCCGCTTTGACATACCCTGTTATATACTGAGGCACATTGCTCTTGAGGTAGACGTCAGTTCACTTGTAATTGGATTTGTCTGTTACTGGCAAGATTACATCGTACAAGATGTGAGACTGAAATTTGATTCTGAACAGAACCCTTATTTAGGTCAGACAGAACAGCACGCGGTTCCAAACAGCAGCTTTCAGAATGTACACAATTCTATCAGGAACCTTATACCCAGAGGAATTCCCTATAGTTCTATGAAGCATCTGTGTTTATGGTGTGATCTGGCACATCCCAGGTGCATCTAAAGAGACTAGTGACTAGACGTAAGCGGTGAAAGGGTCGTGGTGAAGCGTGCATGTGAAGGCCCTTCCTGGTGCTCACCTCGTCGTACTCCTCCTGACGTCCTCCCGCAGAGTCCCCGGGACTGAAGTGCACATCGTACAGGTGTGGCTCTGGACCTGCAGGGGTCACACCATCACAAGGTCAGCAAGCGGCGATCAAACACTCACTGAAAACATGTGCAGCGCCCGTTAGGCTGTTCAAACACACAGAAAAACAAACAGCTGCCAAGATACGGGGGAGGACACTGGGAAAAGGACGTCATTAACCTGATACCGTTAAGGACACAGCTTAGACAGGATTAAAATATTGAACATGTTTGTGGTCCTTGGATTCGAGCGCTGTAGGTCAACATGAGGAAAATGGCGGCTCCGGTACTTACCTCAGGGAGATACAGTCAGAGCTGTAGGCCAGTTAGGCCGACAGAAGTAGTGAACCCTTGCATCAACATACAACACTGCAGTTGTTCTGTTAAATGTGCTCCAGTCACACCAGCTGAGTCAAATATTACATGCGAATACTGTCAAATACTGTCAGATACTGTAAAATACGGTGAAATACTCGGGTTTGCTTCATTTGTCTCTCGAATTAAACGGCCCTCAATTCCTTCCAGATACTTCGATCTGTATGTGTGTTTCCAGCAGGCCTGCATCCTCCCACCTGTCTCTCTCTCTACGATTGCAGAGAAGATAACAAATCAACGTAACACGACACGTCCACGCACAGTAGCTTTGTGGAGCGTGCAACGCGACTTAAAAACGGCCAAAATAAAACCGTAAACGAACAAATGACACAAGACACGTCTTTAAATCATATTTGTGAATAAAACCCTTTTTTGGCTGAAAGCACCTGCAGACAAGCAGTGGAACCTGATACGGTGCAAAGGTATCCCATCAACCACTGGGGCCGGAGGGGCTCGTAAACAGAGCTGGGAAAAAGGCACCCTGCTGAGAGAAAAGAACACAAGCAGTTCTCCTGACAGCTGCCGGCAGGCCCGTGGGGAAGTGGTACCCTGCTCTTGCGTAACCCCGCTGCAGCAGGACTGTTGCAAACTACTGTGCAGTCGGGGTGGAATAAATCTCATTCTGAATTGAACTCAGAGCATGGAGAGGGGGGTCAGATGGCTGAGCGGTTAGGGAGTCGGGCTATTAATCAGAAGGTTGCCGGTTCAATTCCCGGCCGTGAGAAAATGACGTTGTGTCCTTGGGCAAGGCACTTCACCCTACTTGCCTCGGGGGAATGTCCCTGTACTTACTGTAAGTCGCTCTGGATAAGAGCGTCTGCTAAATGACTAAATGTAAATGTAAGCTCACTGAAGAAGCCCCCCCGAGTGATTCTGTCAGAGCACCGCAGTCTCCTGAACCATCTCAGAGAGCGCTACTGGCGAGAAACATCCTTCATCCATTCACCCTGTTCTTCCACTCAGGGGCCTTGGGGGGCATTTCCATCCCTTAAAGGGTTGCTCTTCCCTAAGGGCAGCGACCTCTGACATGAGTAAGTGAAACTGGAAAGTTTGGAACTGGAAGGCTACATTTACATAAGTCTCATATTGAAACATAAACACCCTAATATTGTACGTAGGTAGCTGATGCTGGAGTAAGGGGGAGGGGGGAGGGGGACAGAGGTGGGTGGACTACAACTGAGGAAACAAACAGCCTGCTTAGGCACTGAACTAGTGAAGCTGAAAGGCACCAGGATCTTTATGCACACAGCCAGGTTATGAATGATAGACAGAGAAATTGGAATTCTGGCAGAATAGTGTGAAAAGTCTGGGAAGTTCGTGGTCTGATCTTCACAGGCTGACGCCAAAACAGAATTAGGGAGAGGTCTGAATCAAAATAGTTACCAGCTAAGACGTTCTCATTTAAAACAAATACATTAGCTATACATAATAGACTAAGACAATGGCAAATGAGGCCTTCACAGGGCTATTCTAGGGAGAGAAAAAAAAAGTGTTGAGTCATAGTGTATTCGGTACACAATAGGAAGTGTGCTTAGCTTGGCTACATAGGCGGACCTGTGGCTTACCGGCAGTCAGGTTATGTGAAGGCTTGTGAAACGTTTTTGGGGACTTTTATGGACGGGAAAAACAAATCAACTTGAGCTAGAGAACCAGAGAAGGGGACAGCAAAGAGAAGACACTGAATTATTTAGGCAAATAGGACTCTTTGCCTCCCTCCTCTGCTCCCTTTCTCGCTGAAATCAAGCCTAGCGGCCCATGTGCCTATGGGTCTCATGTTTTCCAGCACATAACTTATTAACGGTCCGGGTAACTGGAGACGTGTAGCCCAGAAACACCAGCGTAGGACTCGACAGACCAGCGACCAGAAAGAGGCTTTGCTGGTTGGATGACGCGCCATTTGCGCAAGATATCAACAAACAATGTGCAGTGTGTGTCAACAAAGCAGGGGGGTGCTGTCAACACTGTCTATGATGTCTCCGTCTCAACCCAGTCCAAGTTCCCTGATGGTAACGTCAGCACCATGAGCACTGCGGCTGCCAGTAATAAACCAGTCGCCTGGTTTACAGTCAAGTCATTTTTCGGTCTGGCAGGTTTTCGCTGGCTCGTGACCACAGGTGTTTACCACAGGTGTTTACCACAGGTGGAGTAGGATGAGGAAAGAAGGAGGTAGAAAAACAAACAAGTTTCTGGTAATTCTTTTTTTTTTTTTTTTTTTTCATGTAACATTTCCACTCCTTTTCCAGAACTGGCTGAGATCAAATCTGAGAAACCTGAGGACATGGTAGTCAAGGCTGTGTGACTTTGTAATAAACAGCTTGTTTTGTTTCCACAGGCTAATGCGTACATTCCCACTGTTCAGACCTCACCAAAATGGGACAGTGGGAGGGAGGAGAGAGAGAAAAACATTCCGTAGAAGAAGAACGATATTTTGAGTGCGGTCTCAAATAAAATGGGTCAGTCTTTTCTTCTCCTAGCACCCTCTTGTCACCTCAGTTTGGAGATGAATGTAGACATACTGTACACAGGACAAAGCCCGCAGCCTCTGGGGAGATCCTGGGACTGATAAGGCTGCTGGGCCCTACAACTGCCAGCCAGTGCAAGTTCCTATCATCAGCATAATTATGTGTTTTTTTAAACAGTTATTCAAACTAAAAATTTACGAATAAAACATGTGCACACTATATGTAGATATCTTAAAATGTTTTTCTAAATATAAAAAAAATGGCAGAACAAGCCCTGACTTACAAATAATACGTTACAAAATAAATGTATTATTAATATTATGACTAGGAGAATGTCAGTGAAATACTGAAGTTGTAGGGTGAATCTCACGCTCACCTCCACTGCTGATGGCAGAGACTCCACGATGGAAGTCCTCGAAGCTGATCACCCCCAATCCGCTGGGGTCCAGAAACTTGGTCAGATCCTTCACCTGAAAGAGACAGCAGTTAGAACGCTTCAAAACTCGATCAAAAAGAATTGCATAATCCAAATCAGGCTTTTTCTGGCCCGAGAGCTTCATAAATAAATTAGATTGCATTCTGTCCTAATGAATATGATGTAATGGGGAGATATAAGGGCAAGTAAAGGGAATCTCATGATTCAGTTTCTAGGGATTGACTACCACTCAACTGCCAATTCAGCTGTTTATCCCCGGCAAGAGACATAACATCCGAACTATGACCTCCACTGACTACACTGTCAACATATTTTTTATTTTACAATTCTTTTACAAGGTACGCAGGTCAGCTACCATTCTAAAAGGTTGAAGAGTGACTTTTCACAAGGAGATACAGATACTGTATTGGGAGTTTAGCTTACTCTCCCCTACCCCCACCACACAACTAGCCACTTCATATGACAACCCCACTATTGTAAAAACACACACACACACACACACACACAATTGAAGTGTCTGAAACTGGCACCCTTAAAAAAGCAAAAAAACTCAAACTTCATCCAGTGCCCCTTCAGGAGCACTCAAATGACAAGATGCAATCAGTGGTGTTCTGTCCCAGTATCCATTCACTAAGTAACCTGGCAACAAGAGGTGGTATCCAAGCAAGCTTTGTGTAATGTTTCACCATAAAACACAGTTAAAAGGCAAGCAACACTTTCCAGTAAATAACTAGCATTGTCTCGGCTTCAAAATCAACCAGGAATGGCTTTGTTTCTTGGAGAATGGGGCTAAGTAAATCACGCCTATGACCTCATTTCTACAATTGATTAAAATGAGCCTAATGCTACTTTATTAAAGTTAGCCTAATGATATATGTTTCCAAGGAACTAACCTAGCCTACATTGGGAGCCCACCAGCACTGATCCTTCCAAAAATATAAGATGTGCTTCTTATTTAAATGACAGAGGAGGCTACATGTGGTGTTTCGTAACATTTCGCTTCTCACGGACACTGTCATTTTGAGCCTGTATCATTTGCAATTAGGGAAGTTGATCTAGCATGGGGTTTCAGTGGCTCAAACACAAACTGAGGCCTTGGGAAAGTCAGACAAGGCAAAGGAAAGATAGTAGTTCGGGGGGAATAAAGTTAAACAAGCCAATAAGCTAACATGCAGTGAATAGGCCTGCCTGTTAGCCTGTGCTTTTGTATTGGTTACACACACAACCAAGCGGATCAGCTTACCAAAGTTGAGCTCTGATTCGCTCAGCTTGGAAAAGATCTGCTGAAACTCTCAAAAAAAACAAACTCTGAACTGACTGATCTGAAGACTGTCAGACCCTACAGACGCCGAGCCTGCTTTCTCTGCCCTGTGAATGAAACCCAGCTGAATGTTTTGACAAAGATTGTGGCTACCACTGAAATGTTGACAGAGGAGTTGAGGCTGAATGTGGCGTCGAGCTGTTCCGTTGTTGGCTCCTGCTAAGCAAATATTCACCAATTTAGGAGGTTGGGATTTTTCATCAAATTAAAGTGTCATGGAAGACCGGGGGTGGGGAGGGGGGGGGGTTCAGTGGTTTCATCAGTCCCCTGCCTGCCTGCGATGGAACTTTCGTTTCGCGATCCACCTCAAAACGTGACATCACGGTATACAGTGCACACAGGAAACACAGTTTCGTTCCAGCCTCACAAGAGAGGTAACAGCAAAGTGTGTGAGAGGCCTGAGCATTCAAAGTTCTACGTCAGAGAAAACCCCTCCCCCAACCACCACACTGTTCCACAGACCTCATCAAGAACATCAATGAAGAGCACTGGGACAACAGGGGTCACAACACCAGCACCAACCTCCTACACCGTAATGGCAACGTCCTTTCAGTGCTTTGCAGGGCAGTGGTGGGGTGGTGGTTTTCTAGGGTTCTTCCATGTGAGTCTAATCAGGGTTTGGGCATGCCTGGTCGCCCCCACACAGACCTCAGTTGTGCACAGCCCCAGAGACTTGGATGCTGACGGCGAGAGGCAATTTTCCCCCTACGAGGGGGTGGTTCCATAATGACTTCAACAAGGCCGTGCATACTTCAAGAAGACGGTGCATTACAACGTTGTTATTATGCTATTATGGACGCTTCATCAGCAGCAGATAGGAAGATCTATCATTGTCTAATAATGAGAAAGCTTTTTGTGAACAGCAATATGTCCGAGAGGGATGGGGGAGGAGAGAGGGAGAGAGAAAGAGGGGGAGAGAAAGGATATTTCAGACTACACAGGGGACATTCCATTGAGGATTAGTGGGGCTGTACATAAAAGAGGGGCAGGGCAGGGAGGCTGGCTGGCTGGCTGCAGGGGTTGGATGGATGGACAAGAGCTGTCCGCCACAGAGCAGAAGACAGGGCTTTGTGTTGAATCAGGGTCAGAGCCCCAGTGAGTGTTTTTTTTCACAATACTCCCTTCTAGATGACCCTTCTCCGGGGGCAGTCCTGACCCCAGTCAACATGCTAACGAAGACACTGAGTTAAGGGTCACGATGTGTTTACTCCCTCCTAAAGCCTCCCAGATGAATTTTTAGTACATTTACATTTAGTCATTTAGCAGACGCTCTTATCCAGAGCGACTTACAGTAAGTACAGGGACATTCTCCCCGAAGCAAGTAGGGTGAAGTGCCTTGCTCAAGGACACAACGTCAGTTGGCATGACCGGGAATCGAACTGGCAACCTTCGGACTACTAGCCCGACTCCCTCACCGCTCAGCCAACTGACTCCTGTAACAATAGGAAGATCCTATTCACATCCCTGATCGATCCCATTTCACTGCGGTTGAATTTAACTTGTCACGATCAAACTTAACAAAATACTAAACTTCACAGTCTTCTTTATCTCTTGTGACATTCGTTCAATACTGGACACTGGTCATGAATCCATTAGGTTCATGACCCCTTATGTGAGTAGTTCCTGTTGATGTGCCTGTGTTTCCTTCTCCTAATCACATCCCACTCCTACCTGGCGTACCCAGATCCTCTTCCTGGATAAGTTCCGGAATGATATTTGCATTCTGAACATTAATTCTGAGGTACCAGCAAACATATCAGGTCATTCATGCAAATAGTCTGTTATCATTCTCTCCACACACACACACCCACCCACGTACCTCCACCAAAAGGAGACTGTCCTAAACCTAGCTTGTAGGGACAAAGTATGGTTTTAGGTTCATTAATTTCTCAGCTGTATAGAAAACATAAGCTTACACAAGACTTAGGCGTGTCAACAGTGTTAACCACACTGTAATGAAATGATTTGCGAATCTTACAGGGAGAATAAAACAGCCACAAGGGCAGATAACTAACCCTAACCATGAAGGGCTAAGCCAAGTAGTAAAAAAATTGTATAGGCCTGTGAGTTTTTCACTCAAATCTTTCATTTTACTGCTGCTGAAGGCCCAAAAGTGGCCCCTAAGTAGTGGGTACATATACTCAACCAAAATGATGATGGTTGCTTGGCCGTAATGTGAAACTTTTTGTGAAACCTATGAGTAAGTGTGACAATATTCTACACTGTTCAGAGGGATTCGATCGGAACTCAAAATTACCAATAAGGAACCACATTCTACTTTTCTACATTCTTAACCTACTTTTAATTGACTTCATGTTTCACTCAAGCAGTCGTGTGGGTGAGAGAGAGGTTTCATCTGGGCTCTGCATGGGCGGATGAAACCGTGTGGAGCCACACCCACTAAAGACTGGTTGAATCAACCAACACCAAATCTATCTACCCAAAGGTTATTACGTCAAATTCTTCACATTCTAAAAATAAGTCTGTCTAATCTGTTGGATTACTTTGTTCCTCATGAAAAGCAAACAGGTCTAATATGCCATGCCTCTTTTCTCCTTCCAAAAAGGCAAGACATCCGCAAAACAAGTGAACTTGGCTGGCCACAGTAAGGCACAAACTTGCCCTTTGGCTGTCTTGGGACACCGGACACTGTTTGAGCAAACACTCAAAGAGAGACACACTGAGTAATCCATCCGCTCGATCTAGTTAGCCGTCCAAAGCAAATCACAGAGAAACAAAAGACACAGAGGAAACCACAAGGATCCAAATACTACACCATACCACGCAAGGAGACCAGCAGAAACCACAGAAAACCACTTTATTGTTGCTAGCTTTCTACTGGGAGGCATTCATAACGCCATTAGATGCTCCTTTATCTTCCCCACACCAAAAGTAAAGTATGGAGGAGATATCCTCGGAGGTGTTCCAGCCACAGTGTCATCCCCCCTCTCCCGGCATGTGAGAAGCACAGGGTCAACTTCAGGTAGCGGGGGGGGGGGGGGGGGGGGAACACATTCTAAGCCTAATCCTCCCAAATCAGTCTGCCTGGGGAGCCAGAGAGGGCTCCGGGGGTGCACAGGGAGGAACAGGGGCGACACAGGCTTTCTGAACTGGGGGAGGGGGATTAGAGGGCTGATTAGTCAACTAGCAACAGAGCTTGCTAATCTCACCCCACTGGAAACTGGAGAGAGATGTTTTTAAGCAAACCGTCAGGTCTAGTTGGTGATGGCATCACTGTGTGGGTTTGGTTGACTGTTGAGGTTTGAAAAGTAAAGTGAGTGTGCGGCGGGATGGCATGGTAGTGCTGGTGATCGGGAGTCAGGTGGCTGAGCGGTTAGGGAAGCGGGCTAGTAATCTGAAGGTTGCTAGTTCGATTCCCAGCTGTGCCAAATGACGTTGTGTCCTTGGGCAAGGCACTTCACCCTACTTGTCCCTGTACTTACTGTAAGTTGCTCTGGATAAGAGCGTCTGCTAAATGACTAAATGTAAATGTAAATGTGGTGTGTTCTGAACATGACGTTGGAAGAAAAAGGAAGTCTAAACGAAGTCCTGTGAAAGACAGGTGGGCCCTCGTTTAAGGGCCATTCAAGGTTAGGCCTACCTCGTTCAGAAACAACATGACACTGATTTTAACCACTCTTCATTCTGATCATTCATTAACTGAAAAAGACCTTCAGAAGCTCCTTCCATCAGAGTGCAAGCCTGCTGGTAGTACCAGTTACATCAACATTTGCATCCAACCTTTTGCTGCTATTTGCAAATGAAAGTTTGTTTAATTTTGTGGACCCTCTTATCAGACCTTTGGGGATAGCATACAGACAAACGTGTTAGCCAAGAGAAACGTTTCACTTTGTTTAATTTAAAAGCCTCGTCTTTGTTTAACCCTTGTGTTATCTTCGGGTCATTCTGGCTCATCAGTCATTGTGACCCACCGTCGTATTGCGACAACTTTACCGCATACAAAAACAAAGTGAAGCATTTTCTTTTAACCGTTGGGCTGTCTCAGACCCCCCACATTGCAAAGGTTAAAAGAAAATTATTTGTTATTGTATTCGGTAAAATTGGGTAAACACAACGATGGTTCGTTATGAACCTTTGGGTCATGTGACCCGAAGGCAGCACAAGGGTTAAGTACTGAGCTTTTGTATAAAAATAAGTGTTTCCCCTAGGTGTGGGGGGGGTGCGACCATGAGACAGAAATGGCATGCCGTCGTGTAAATAAGATAAATAACATAAGGCCATTTAGTTTGTTTAACCCTCGTGCTGCCTTCGGGTCACATGACCCAAAGGTTCATAACGAACCATCGTTGTGTTTACCCAATTTTACCCAATACAAAAACAAATTAAAATAATTTTCTTTTAACCTTTGCAATGTGGGGGGTCTGAGACAGCCTAGCTGTTAAAAGAAAATGCTTCACTTTGTCTTTGTATGCGGTAAATTTGTCGCAATACGACGGTGGGTCACAATGACTGATGGGTCAGAATGACCCGAAGATAACACAAGGGTTAATAAAAGAGCAAGCTATAGACCTTTTTTATAGGAAATTACTGAAACACTGAAAATACCACAACCAACACATCAACTCATCAAAATGACTATATAATATATAAAAATGACTATATAACTCAACCCTGTACTTTTATTCAAACTATGATTAAGAATGACCCCAATGGCCTCGAATAGGAATCAAGCAGGGTGGATCAAGCAGCGTAAAACATTATAAGGAAGTACGGGAAACCAAAACAAAGCAAGGAATTGGAGAGCCCTGTCTGCACACTAACACAGTGTCAAATAAACTACTGCAAGGCCATTTCCTCAGAAGGGATGGATGCCAATCAAACTAACATTTGACACATTCCAACTTCCCACAACTTGACATTCACCTCCTGAGCAAAACCACAGAAATGATGGAATCCCGGAGGTGTGTGTGTTTTGGGGGCTCTCTGAGTGGGTCAGGGGTGGGGAAGAATCCACATTGTGTGAGATTCAATCCCTTCCCATAACTAAGGTAAGATGGGAGAGCAAGTCATCATGTTTAGTCATTACTGACATAATGAAAAGGCACAAGCCCTGACACAAGTCATTACAGTCAATACGTTCTGTCAGGATCGAAACTGTTTGACCCCAATCCCAATTTTTTAACAACCTCCAAATAGAGATTAAATATCAATCTGGAGAGATTTTGATATATTAGCAGACGCTCTTAACCCTTGTGTTATCTTCGGGTCATTCTGACCCATCAGTCATTGTGACCCACCGTCGTATTGCGACAACTTTACCGCATACAAAAACAAAGTGAAGCATTTTCTTTTAACCGTTGGGCTGTCTCAGACCCCCCACATTGCGAAGGTTAAAAGAAAATTATTTTTATTTGTTTTTGTATTGGGTAAAATTGGGTAAACACAACGATGGTTCGTTATGAACCTTTGGGTCATGTGACCCGAAGGCAGCACGAGGGTTAAAAAGCAACCTATTAACTATTCTTCTGGTTTTAAACTGTTGTTGTACCAAGACAAAGTTAGACGATGATTAAAGTACAAATCTTACAGATGGCCTAATGTTTAGGCTAAATGTTTTGAAACCTAATTCAGACTAAATATTGCAAATCAAAATGTACACTAGTATGCGGGAAATTGAAGCAAAAGTGAACACATAACGCGTAGAAAATGTTTCCGAGTGGATCAGTACTGGGCTAGCCTAAATGGGACACTTCTTACTTCAACATTCTCAACCGTATTTGTCTACCATTTTGACTTGCCTATTACAGTAATGATTTTTAGAGAGAATTTCCAACCCATCAAGACCCATTAGCTTACCAGCTCTGCTTAGGTTTGCATACAATCCTCCTATTTACTAGCTACAAGAAAAAATCCCTGAGGGCTTTCAGAATCTGGAACTACTGACATCAGAAGGGATAGATTTCAGTTGATGGAATTAACCAAGCTTTTAAAAGAAGCTCTTTGAAGTAAAGTGGAAAATCAATAGTAAACCATTCACGCAAAAACCTAGCCTCTTAAGATCTTGGTTAACAAGCATACAATAACCTTTTCACGTTACTAAACCCCCATGACTTCATACTGCATCATCCACAGAAAGGTTAAAAGGGCAAAAATGGGTCTGAGAATGTGTGGAATCTCACCTGATCTGCCCCATAAGCTGCAGCAAATTCCAGAAACTCCTCAATTCTGACAAATCCATCTCCATCCTGATCCAGGGCGTCGAACACAGCTTTTAGAGGGGAATGGTCTTCCTCCCTCTGGTTCATCATGGGAACCCCAGCCATGGAGTCAGACACTACCATCTCAGAGAGAGAGAGGGTCTCCAATGTCTGTTCACTAGTCCATCCGGCCTCAGGAGAAAAATCTGTCAACTCCTGGTCTGGAAAACCAAAGGCATCTGTTTTGTGACAATCCTGGTGTCTGACCTGGTCCGAACCTGTCGACCTGTCCCCATCGTCCTGTCCCGTTTGGGAAGATAAAACGTTCCCCTCCTGTACACCCTTGAGTGTTTTCAGGTCTACCATTTCCTTATCTTGCAGCTCATCTGCGTTCAAGCTGTGATCCAAAGCCATTTCCTTATCTTCCTCATGTTTGACATTGCAGAGAAAATTGTCCATCAAATCCTGGCAGGCATGCTCAGGGCTGCTGCTGTCCCTGGGCAAGTCAGCCAAACCCAAAGCGTCTCCATCAGAGAGAGACCCTCGAGGAGCACTTTTAGTCAATAAGACACTGCTTTGTGGCGATGACGAATCCCCTTTACCTAGGTGCCCCGAGGACACGGTCGAAAGAGAAGCCAATGTGAGCTCCTGCTCTGGGTCCTCTGCATGTGAATCTGAAGGGGCACCTGTACTGGTGAGAGAAGTTAAACTGACAGGACACAGGCTGAGGCTGTGGTCCCCTTCAGGCACCTCCGAATCCAACAACGGTGAGGATCCTTCCAGGGCCTCCCGCAGTTCCCTGTGGCCATCCGCTGGGTCAGCGTCGTGTGAGAGGCAACTCTCAGGTAAACCTTCAGGGCTAGTGTTACCGACTGTGGCTGGGTCAGTCACGGGTTCTTGGAATAAACCTTTGTTCCCAGTTTCAGGTGACACGGGCGACACAATCTCTCCGCCCAGCGAGAGAGGGAGGCCTCTGTGCTCGTCCAGTGACGGGAGTAACAGCTCCCCACTGACACCCTGTGGGTCCGCCTGTACAGAAGGAGGGCTCGGGCAGGGTTCAGAGAGTAGATCAACCAACAGAGACTCTGTGTTGGTATCTAGAGTTCTATCAGAAACCTTTTGGAGGGAGGGAGGGTCACGGATGGTTATCAGCTGGTCAAGACTGCTGGCAGATTCAGGGTCATTCCTAGGTGCCTCCTCACCAGCAAAGTTGTCCCCAAGCCAGTCAGTGGTGTTGGAAAGTGAAAAGGGATCTGAGAAACAACCATCACTGCTATCCCCTTGTCCTTCGGTTTTGTCTGGAAGAGCCAATATCCCTTGAGTAGTAATATTATGATCACCTTCGAAATTATTTGATTGTTCTGCCTCCCTTTGCAAAATTGGCTCTCCTGTATAACTGGAGCCCCTAAAAAGGCTGTCAAGATTTAAGGCATTTTCGTGGAAAATTTCCTCAAGGCTTAAAGAGATATTCTGGTCATCCCTTTGAAAATCCAAACCTGTCTGGCTATTTTGTTTCTGAGGCAAGACAGGTCCTTTCTCTGAACTAAGGAGAAATCCATGGGAAAGTTTATGTTCGGACTCCCACTCCGAATGACCCAAAGGGCTTGACATAAAAGTCTGTTCCATTTAAGCAAATTCTTCCTGAGCAAGAGAGGAAAAGAAAGCTGTCTGTATTATTTGACAGTCAATGTCCAATTTTTCCTCACACGAATTATCGTCATAATGCCACACATGGCGCTGGACGTCACCAACAAGGATCCATGGGTAGTTGTCAGTGTAGTGAACCCATAGACACCTATCTCCAACTTACAGAATCGATCCTAAGTATGTTTCAACTATATGTGCTAGGCGTGACATGCAAAACCTATGAGCGTCATCTTAATTCATTTGACTGCATGATCATACTTTGCTGATAGTTTACAAAGACTAAAGAAAAATTTGCATTGTAATCAATGTTTCTGGGGCAACAGCTTGTCACAGGTTGTGTCTATGTCTCAGCTTAAAAGGCATATTGTTGTACGAGTGCATCACCTTGCTAGACAACTACAGGTCAAGGTAGCTCTAGCTCAGTAATCGCCGTGTATTGCCATATCATATCGCTAAAACAGATTAAGAAAAATGTCAATTAAGTCAAACGAGCTAGCTACTTGGACCTGGCAAATCCGGCAAAATATGAACACTCCAGTTGGCTAATTACAGTACTGATGCTATCAAGTGCACATTCAACCTTTCCTTATCGCCAACAAAATTCAATTTCTCTACGGTTTATGCAGCCATTCAAGTAAAAATACCGACTTGTACAGATGTTTTTAAATTCAGAGCATCCTGTTTGGAGCCGCGGCGCAGTCGCTAAAGTAGATGGCTAAGCTAGCTCGCTTGTTGGCTAACGAGCTAACTGGCCGACTCGTCTGTATCTGCCTCTTTTAGTCCAATCAGTTAGCTAGTTAGCTCAAAAGAGACTGACTGGTCTGCCGAATTCTCGTCTTCAAAATGATCCCCCTGTCCTTAATGATGTTTTGAGGTTGACGTTATAAGATACGATTTTATTCTTGAATTTGCCAGCCAAGATTTTTCTTCCCGAATCATAGAAGATATTCCAAGCAAGAACCTTCCACCTGTGTCAGTCAGGAAGAGAGGAATAACAACGTTTGCTGGTCCAAAAAAATCGTCGAGTCCAGATGCCAAATAGTCTCAGACATACTACAGCATTAACAACAACATATTCTGGCACTTAAATACTCAAACAGCGATACAAAAATGTTCAAAAGTCCATTTAAATACACCGAGGTTACACCGAGGCCAAACGCACTCGCATCATCAGCATCAGCAACGATGTCCCTGTCCTCCGCTCCTCCTCAGCCGCATACACTGTTGACGTTTCACGCACGCGTAGAGAATGAACCGCAGTCTCCTAAACGGGGGTGTAAAATGCCAAATAAACATCCCACTTATTGAACAGTTTACTGTACCAATGGTCAGAAATAAATTGCATTCGTGAATGCATGATGCAACGCCAAATGTGATGTCCATGCTGTGTATCTGAAGTGGTGTATTTATAATCAGATTTATCGTAGAGGTAATATGATAAAAAAAAGGCCATAAGCGATTATAGTTACAGCTGTTTATTAAAAATTCCAACCACATTATTCACACTAAATTGTAATTATGTGCCAACTGCATTATAAAATTGTGCCGCATGATACATCAGCGCCCTCATCCGGCCGTTTCAATAGATGCATTATTTGAAGGGGAATAAACGTTCTCAAATCTGATCAGGCGCTCACTGTCGGTATTTATCCTATCCTACTACATCTTTCAAGTAGGTCACATAGTCTACAGATGTTGTTCTGAGCTCTCCGCTGGAGCTAGGTAAATACAGACTAATTAAAATAACTTCGGACTACTGGGGTATGTTAGCCCTGTCTTCACACACCCCTGCACTCTGGCTTGTGATGAAAACTGTGCGGAAAAAAAGGGCCTACAAAAGCTTAATTAAGAAAAGTACATGCACACATCTGCCTTCAGAGACCCATCAGACAGTTTAGTTTTTGTCATTCCACAAATATGAACAGGAAGTGTCAGGACAGTGACAATGCTTGATGTAAATGTTGGTGCTTTACATTGATATTCAATATATTACCAACAACTCTTAATTATTTATTGAAGTTAATGATTTGTCAAGTTGAGTTATTCATCCTCAGACTTCAATATGATTTGGTCCATCTTTTTATATGTTTTCTTGACTAAGTCAGTGTTTGTCTTTCATTATCATTAGCATCAAGAGCTTGGGGGTCATAGAAAACAGCTTAGGCATCTTCGGGTAACACTAAACAAAATGGCACATCAAGGACAAAGGCAGTTGGAGTTTTTTTCCATCTTCACCATTCACTTGTTCCTTTTCATTTCTGATGACCAGTAACCTGAAAACAAACAAAGAATTATCACGTTCATCAGTCAGCATTGTTTAACAACCCTCCTCTCTATTGTGTCCCGAAGCCCTCACTTCAGAAAGAGAGAAAAATAGAACGCAAGCCAGCCAAATATAACTGAGACCACAAAAAAAGCAAACTATGCCACTGCTCCAGAAAAAGTAGCTTTTTATATTAAACATGTATGCCCCACTAATTAGATAGTGGAGTTGCTGAACTATCTCCACACCACACCACGGTCCCAGGACCACACATCCCCCCCCCCATGTCTCCTCCTCCCTACAGCCCCCCCCCCATGTCTCCTCCTCCTTACAGCCCCCCCCCTTGTCTCCTCCTCCCTACAGCCCCCCCCCTTGTCTCCTCCTCCCTACAGCCCCCCCCCCCCATGTCTCCTCCTCCCTACAGCCCCCCCCCCCTTGTCTCCTCCTCCCTACAGCCCCACCCCCTTGTCTCCTCCTCCCTACAGCCCCCCCCCCCATGTCTCCTCCTCCCTACAGCCCCCCCCTTGCCTCCTCCTCCCTCCAGCTCCGTCTCCTCTCCCGTCCTACACACCTGGGTGACGGAGGAGAGGGGCCGTGTCAGAGTTTAGCAGAGTTAGAGGAGGCTATACCCAGCAGCATGGACACGTCATTGGCAGAGGTCAACCAGCTACCACCGTCCGCCACCAAGATGGCGCCCGTCACATAGGAGGAGGCACGGCTGGCCAGGAACAGCACGCTGTGGGCCATCTCCGTTTTGTTCCCAGCCCGCTGCAGAGGGATGGACTGGAAGGCTCCGGAAGTCTCCCCTCTGGGACCACCTAGGGACAGGAGACAGAGGGATGAGAACATGGGTGCTGAGAACTATTTTGGTCCCCATGAAGAGATTGCGATCCCCCCCCCCCACCACCACCACACACACACACACAGAGAAATATATTTTTGAAGTTTTGAAGCACCTCACCTAGCCTACGGAAGCCCTCAGTCCCAGAGATCGGGCCAGGAGCCAGGGTGTTGACCCGGACCCCACTGGGCCCCCACTCCACAGCCAGATGCTTGGTCATGGCATCTGGGGGTCAGGTGGTAGATAGGAGAAGTCAAAGTTAAAGAATGAGTTGCAAAAAAAATTCTGAATAAGAAATTATTCATTGTGAAGAACTTTTCGTACCGTTGGCGGCCTTGGCAGACCCAGCATGCACCTGGAGTCCTTGTCCTCTGTAGCCAAGGGTTGCAGAGATGTTCACTATAGAACCTCCATGATCCTAAAAACAAACAAATCACAAATAGTCTTGCATCTTTATATTAACCTATGCTTTACCCTTACTACATTATTTACCAGTTATATTGTATTTACACAAAGACCTTTAGTGCAATTGCTTCTTTCCAGATTGTTGGAGGCTGGTAGAGGTCAGTACCTTCAACCACTTCTCATAGACCACCTTGCTGGTGTTGAAAGTGCCCATGGTGTCTATCTCCAAAACCGTTTTAAAGGCATTGAAGGACAAGGACGTTGCTGGACAAAGGAAGTTTCCAGCAGCATCTGAAAAACAAAACAAATCAGGTGTCTTGAATTCAGGTGACAGTACGTGGTAAATATGTACATTTGTACCTAATTTCACATTTAAACACGTGTTGCATTGAGATGATGGAATATGTAAGATAAAATGTGAATTAAAAGGGACCTAATAAATACATAAAGTAAAATCTAACAGTAAAGAGATACTCTTCGATCTTATTGTGCAAGAAGAATCTGTATCTTCGCATTATCACAACATGACATAAGAGCTGGAGGAGATTATTTGATGGTCTCTGAAGATAAACAGAGATGTAACTTGTGAAAAGTTAATCATTCAACCAGAGAACTACTACCACGGACTGTTAATGAGGATGTCAATGCGTCCCAGCTCCTTCAGCGTGTCGTCCACGGCAACTCCGATCGTCTCAGGCTGACGCACGTCAATGCACAGGGGGAGGCAACGACGACCAGTGGCTGCGGTCAGCTTATTAGCAGCCTGGAAAAAAAAATTTTTGCATCATCATTTGTACTTTTAGTAAGAACTTTTTAATCTCTGTTAACTGTAACTGTCAATCAAATAAATATGTATTAGGCTACAAAATTACATCATTACATCAAATTACATCATACTTTTAATAAGAACATTTGAATCTCCGTTAACTGTAAATGTAAATCTAAAGAATATATAAACATGTATAAGGCTACCTCTCTTAGCTTATCCTGGTTTCTGCTGGCAATAACGGTGTCGCATCCGTGTCTGTAAGAGCAGGCGTTATGAGTGTTCAGGTGAAACATTGAATGTGCAGGCATAGAGACAACGTAAGGCCAAGAAGACGAGAGGTAAGACACCTTTAGTGTTAAAATATACAAGATGGATGGGAAATATCTAAAAGGTGAAAGGCAAAGGACTAGTAAGTATGTACGGTGCATAAAAAAATAAACTAATCTAGCATAATAAATACATTTAAAAATAATAATAAAATCTCCACAATGATACTGGTAGTCACTCCGGCCCATGTAATTTTCTGTTACAGAACGACCCGGCCCCACATTAACCCTTGTGCTGCCTTCGGGTCACATGACCCAAAGGTTCATAACAAACCATCGTTGTGTAAATAGTATGTGTAAATGTTCAGTAGTATGAATGTGTGTAAACATTTCACGTGTGAATGCATTTCCTCATAAGTAAGTGATAAGCTTTGAACAGGGTTAGAGTTGTGAAGACAGAGAGACCAAGGTTCTGATAATACCTGGGGTTAAAGTACAGTTAACTTCATGATGAGGCACGAGGAGTATGGCCTGTGCAGGTACCTCATTAAAATTTCAGCTATGCGGAGTCCAATTCCAGACCCTCCACCCGTGATGAAAGCCACTTGGTCTCTGAATGTAAAAATAGAATAAACTTTGCATAATTCTCTCCTTTCACCTCTGCTTCTTATGTAAGGTTCTGTAACGAGCAGTACCATAAAGTTTCATTTCAATCTTTCATTAGGCATATAAAACAACATCCTCTGCTAAGATACACTGCTGTGGTTTTTAGCCACAGCCACTTACTTGAGTAGATCAGGACTGTAGATGTGTGTGTATGAAGTCATGCAGTCATCTGTGTCGACATCCTCGGGCAAGTCCCCCACTCTTTGCGGTTGTGCCATACCTACTGACAGGCAAAACCAAATTAAACAAATTAAAACACATTCATGAGCATGAAACGCATTGCAAGTTGTTGTATGTGACCCCCCTACGTACGCCCACATACAGTCATGAAACAGAAAGTATAGGCAACAAGTTATCAAACTAAGCGATTGGACTACGTTGCTGTTTCTTTGCCTCAAAAAACGAACACTACCAAGGCATACAGTTAAAACAATGTCGTTGCACTACAAACTCACCAAGACTGTGCTACCTTTTGTGCTACCTTTATCCAAAACGCCTGGCAAAACACGACTGAAGACTTCACAAAAGCAGAAAAATGCCAAGCAAATATGCCCCCTGAACATCAAAATACATTACACTTTGGACCATTTTGTAATTGGTGCATTGTGGGAAATGTAGTCAGCGAAGTTGTATGTTCAAGAGCACAAATCGACCCAGTTTTTGACAGGTTCAGGATCAGAATTATAACATGGTAAAGAGAGTTATATGTTTTCAATATACTAAAGCAGTCATGCTTAAAAAAGGACAGAGATCTGTATCTTGATTCAACCGGCTCACGGCTGGTTAAAATGTTTATGCTACTTCAAGGCCAAAAAAGATGTGCAAAACAAGATCATCATTGTTCTACAGAATACCTCAAACAAGTTAAAAAGTAGTACATTTGTAGCTATAACTTTCACTCAAAGTTCTATATTAAACTGGTTTACAATCCTGAAGACTGAAAGATAACACTTATATCAAAATGTTACATCCAAACTGAAATACATTCTTAATGTTCCAGATTGTGCCAATGAGGTCATGAGTCTTGCAGAAATCGATCCCCTTTTCCTCCTCCAGTGACTGTTGTTTTACGATGGCTCCACGTATCCGTCTTCGTTTGCAAACCGACACCAGATTAGCTGCTAGCCTGGGTGCTGCTAGTTTCCAGGATCGATGCTGAGCACGGTGCATTACCACGGAGAAAGCCCTCGTCTCATGTGAAGTAGGGGATTTATCGATGGGAAGAGCCCCATGAAATGGATCGCTGAAAAAAGCAGGGTTCAACTCTCTAAGCACTCAGCCTACATGGCTACTCTGCTTAATGTCTAGAGAGAAATGACCACAATTCTGTATAGATTAACTAATGGTTGTATTTTTATGTTCTGCTTCACAGTGAAAGGAATGTGCATTAGATCAGGCAATATTTCTGATAGTTTTCAGGACATGAGCCAGTCATACAGTGTTGTAGATGGCTGAATTCCGAGGACAAATGTGATAAAGATCAAGACATACTCGTTAGTAATACACCACAAAGAGCCTGAGATTAAATTAACATAATTTCAGGTCTGAGAAAGAATTGACACGCATCAATACTAAGTGAAGCTTCATTCTTTGTATTTCATCGGCTGTAACCCCCAGATGGCGATATCGAGCTGCTTCCAACCAGAGAGGGGTAAACACAGAGCCACTGGCTATTTAAACATGATAAGATCAAGAGAGACAAGAGCAAAACCATGAACAAATCCACAAATGCCTAAAACGAGTAAAACGGATTGCTTTGGGGCTCTCGACTCCCAAGTACACAATATCATGTGTGCCTGGGCAAATCCTTATGTGTGTGTTCTAGGATCTAAGAGGACGCGAGGTAAATCTGGTTACGGTGTTGTCAGTGCTTTGAATGTAATTACCCCTCAAGCCAATTCATGATTAGGATACAGACTAACATTTTAGGACATTAAAAATTATTGTTGTCATGTGGTTTCCTTCACTGGCAAAATACCGTTTTTTTAAATGATTTTGAATCTACATTTAGGGGGGCCACAAGGAGGTCCAAGCTTGTTGTCACAGGGACACTGTCCCCCAACCCTAATCCTGTGCCTCATTGCGCAATAATAGTTTATTCAATGATAAATGTCCCTTAAGCTTTTAATAAACTGTGTATTGAATTTTCAGATGTCAGTTGTTTAAATAAATTACAAGCAATATTTCCCCTTGAGCCCTTCAATAGCTCCACGGAGCAACAGAAGTGTCTACGACTAGATCACGTTAGAGGACATTCTTTAAAGATATGGAATATCCTGAGGAGATCTCAGAGGACTTTAGTTTGTGGTACAGTTCTACACATCCAATTTACATAAATATTACTTTATTGTGACAATAGTTCAAATGAAACCCAAGTTGACGTGACTGCCAAGACATAAAAAAAAATATTTTGGGGGCTGAACAATTTTTGTCACAATGCCTTTCCAAAAATCTCCCAATACACAGTCAAAATAAGTCAATAACAATAATGCATTCTCAATTAAATAGTTCCTCTAAGGCTACTTGTCCCTGTCAGAGCCAATATGAATACTCTAGGTCTCCATGGCTACAGTGTCAGACTGACATTCATTTACATTTAGTCATTTAGCAGATGCTCTTATCCAGAGCGACTTACAGTAAGTACAGGGACATTCCCCCCGAGGCAAGTAGGGTGAAGTGCCTTGCCCAAGGACACAACGTCATTTGACACGGCCGGGAATCGAACTGGCAACTTTCAGATTACTATCCCGATTCCCTAACCACTCAGCCACCTGACTCCCATTCAAGGTTCAGGGCTCCCTCCTTGTGTCTGTGTCTGGGCTGCATGGATGGGGGACAGTCTCTGCGGGTGCTGCTGTCGGCGTGGGCGTCTTGGCCTGCTCCTTCTCCGTCTCCCCTCCTGTCAGTTCCAGCCCCACCAGCCTGGCGCTGGCCTCCCACAGCCTACTAGACACCTCCTGGTCGAGGGAGTTGGGCGCCGGTTCCTTCTCTGTCATCACGTCATAGTAACGTCCCGACACCCCCACAAGCTCCTCGGCCACCGCGAGGTAGACGCTGGGCTGGGCTCCCAGCTCCGGACCCTTCACCAGTAACGTGAAGAAAGGACCTGCAGGGGGAACCGAAGATGAGTCAGATGGCTGAGCGGTTAGGGAATCGGGCTATTAAATCGGAAGGTTGGCGGTTAGATTCACGGCCGTGCGAAATGACGTTGTGTCCTTGGGCAAGGCACTTCATCCTACTTGCCTCGGGGGAATGTCCCTGTACTTACTGTAATTCGCTCTGGATAAGAGCGTCTGCTAAATGACTAAATGTAAATAGTGAAGTGTCAGTGGAAGGCTCCAGTACAGTGAATCTAGGCTGAGTTTATTCAGACAATGTTTGAGGAGAAGGTGGGGAAGTATGGCAGTAATGTAGAGTTGGGGTCAGTACAAGATTGAGTGCGAAAGAGCTCATTCTAACAGCTGGGAGAAAACTCATTTGGTCCTATGGAAAATAAAATAATCAGTGGAAGTAAGGGCAATTTGGAGTACAATATGGTGAATTATGACCACATGACAAATTTATGTGCAACAACATGCACAAAAGGCTAATGGATCTACACATTCTAGACAACATCTGAATAATTAAACATCTACTGTACATATAACATAACCTAGTATCAACAACCAATGAAATGACTTTGTACTCACTCAGTACTGAGCTGGAGAACTGTGATTGGTGCAGGCCAGTGTGTCGCCCCAGATCTGTGGCAACAACCCCTGGGTGCAGGGCATTTACAGTAACCCCAGTCCCTATGACAACAACACACATGAAAGGTAAATGCTACAATGTAGGATTGGTGTTGTAATCCAGACCAAACAGTGAACAAAAATACAGTGCCACTACCCACACACACATTTTACATTTAATCATTTAGCAGATGCTCTTATCCAGAGCGACTTACAGTAAGTACAGGGACATTCCCCCGAGGCAAGTAGGGTGAAGTGCCTTGCCCAAGGACACAACGTCAATTGGCACGGCCGGGAATCGAACTGGCAACCTTCAGATTACTAGCCCGATTCCCTAACTGCTCAGCCACCTGACTCCCTAGACACACATACTTATACAGCATACTAACTGCTCACACAGAGCTGAACTTGCCTTCAAGCCTCTTTGCGAGCTCTTTGGTGAATAAAACGTTGGCCAGCTTGCTTTGGCAGTAGGCCCGCTTGGTGTCAAACTTCTTCTTCTCCCAGTTGAGGTCATTAAAGTCTATTTCCCCAACGATGTGAGCGAGAGAAGCCAGGTTGATCACTCTACTGGGGGCAGACTCCTTTAACTTGTCCAGCAGAAGATTTGTTAGCAAAAAATGTCCTGAAAGGGTTATCCAGAAAGTGTTACTTGTTTGCATGACAGCCAGCCAGATCAAGCCAGGTATAGTCCACGTGACCTACATTGAAAGTCAAAAGCTTACCTAAGTGGTTGACTCCAAACTGTACATCAAAGCCGTCCTCAGTTTTTCCAACAGGGCATCTCATCACACCTGCGTTGTTTATCAGTATATCCACACGTTTCTCCTCTGAAGCACAATACGCACATCAAACACGCATGAAAATCACACAACGACCAAGAGATCCTCTTGCATCATCGTGCCGCTTTCCATGCAGCTCTTCCAGACCTTGTTTGATCCTCTCTGCGAACTGGCGGATGGATTTGATGGAGGCCAGGTCGATGTGGTGTGCATACACGTGAGGGTTCAGAGTCTTCCCTCGAATCTCCTTGGCAGCGTCCTCACACTTCTCCATGTCCCTGCATCCCATAATGACCCGACCCCCTGTCGGTATGGAGACGAGAAGAGGTAGGTCCGAGTAGGCACTCATGAAACAAGCACAACGATGAGTTTACGACATTAACAAGTAAGTGGCTTAGAACTACATTTCCCATCTCCACAAACCATACTGGGGTGTCTAGACTGCATGCATTCACAGCTCAGTAGCCTACCTCTCCTTGCCAGTTCTCGAGCTGTTTCTTTCCCGATGCCTGTGTTGGCTCCTGTTATGACCACTGTCTTCCCTTTGATGGTGGCTTTGCTGGGACAGGGGCCACCTGTCAAATGGTTCCTATGAACACCACAGTAGTTCAAGTGCAGTGGCGGTTGCTGTTTTTTTAAAGAGGGGAAGCTAATTTTCACGCCTACATCATAAAAATGGTCCATTTATTCATACGTAAATTTAGCCCTACGTTTGAATGAATGAATTTATTGAATGAATTTATTTCAGACAATTTTACCACAAAAGTGATTGGTAAACAGTAGTTATAAAAAGAAAAGAACAATCCCGAACAATATATACATATTCACCAGTATTAGCTCAGCTAATACTTACATATTCATATATACATTTTGAACATAAATAGAAACTGATAATATAAACAAGTTTTCCAATTGAATAAACGTGTAAGTATATATACCTTCAGACATGAATTAATACAAATTGTCTGAAAAGGGGTATGAAGAAGCAAAACTTATTTATTCATACCCCTTCTCCCTCTAATTGCCCTTATAGTAACCTTCCTGTTTGATTACTAGGCTTTTATCCAAAATTCACAAAACAAACTAAAAAACATATCCACGTACCAAACTGTATTCAACCTATATAGCAACAACCCTACAGCAGGCCCTTGTGAGACGATCACACCTAAATACACATTCACACCCTTGTACCTCAGCACACAGAGTACAGAGACCCTCCCCAAACCCCCAGCGAGAGAAGCCAGACATCAACAACTGCAGTCTCAGGATGCAGCAACAGAGGACCAGGAGAAGTGAAGTGGGCCAAGCGCCCCTAAATGCCCCACATACAGACACATAGCATACACACATATATACAGTGCTGAGTAGTGATACCATTCACCTCCCCTCTTCATCACAGTACCTGCTGAAAATCACCAGTTTGAGCCTTTTTTTTTTTTTTACACAGCCTCATCCTTGGACTTTGCTTCAGCTCTTTTTGTAGTTTGTTCCAGACCTTCACGTCACTGACTGAAATGCACATTCTCTTCAAGGTAGTTCGAACCCTCACGTTCCTTTTCAAAAATGCTCTGTGACCCTGTCGTACCAACTAGGCGTCTTTTCCAGTGACTTGACCAGTGTCCTCTCAATGGCCAGCAGAGCTAGGCTGCTTAAACGGCCTTGGCCCATTGTGTTACGGGTGTAGGACTTGAGCCGCTTTAAACAGGAGAAGCTCCTTTCTACACCTGCAGATGTAGCTCCAATGGTTGCCACTAATGAGAACAGTTTGTAAAGCTGAGGCATTGCACTGTCCAACTCCATGTCTTTAAGGAACACCAAGTAATCACACAGCTTTCCCCTGTTACCCTGCAAGTCCTGATCTGAATACAGGACTTGAAGTTCAGACCTCAGTCTCCCTGAATCAAAGTGACGGCCATAACTTTTCAGGACACTTTGGAAGGCCTCCTCTGGAAACGCTCGTCTCATGTCATCAAACTTCCCTGGATTGACTAATTCTAAGAAGAGCATACTTTCCAAATTTGAAAAACGTTGAGGAATCTGCTCCAAGATGTTATCAAGGATGGCCATGTACAGATTTCTGAAGCGCTCTTGGGGATCCTGGGTCAGACGGCGCTTTCTCATGGGCTCATCTCGTGGGTCTGATGTGAGATCTGCTGCTTTGGCATAAACAGCTTGGAAAGCCCCCTCTGACCTCTTCTCTTTGACAAATGCGAGAACAGACTCAATTATTTTCTTGCAGTAAAGGACATCCATAGCCCTCTGCTGGACAATATCAAAGACCACATCAGTCTCAGAGAAGATTTGTTCAAATGTGTACAACATGAACACAAACTCAAAATCATCCAGTTTCCTCACAAAGCCTTTGGCACCATCCAGTGTATCATCATCCATTGTCGTATCTGCAATGATGTTATCAAATGTCTGCAGGAGACCATCATAATTGTTTGCCACAGTGCTCACTATCCGTGATGTGAAATTCCATCGAGTAGGAGCGTTCCTGGGAAACCTTGAACAGCCTGCACACTCCAGGAAAGACGTCCTCTTTGTGGATTTGGAAAAAAAATTGGCAAACCCAGAGAGTGATGCAAAAAAGATTCTGCACTCAGGCAAGCATTTAGCACCCTGTGACAGCACCAGATTCAGTCTGTGTGCATAGCAATGCACAAACATGGCACTGGGGGCTATTGCTTTCACTTTAGCCTGCAGACCATTGAGAGCTGAAGGCATGACAGCAGCCCCATCGTAGGTCTGTGCCACAAGCTTATCCTTAAAATTATAGCCCTGCATGTTTTCATTTAATACATCAAAAACAGACCGGGAATCTCGGCCCCCAGAAACATCTAAAAATCCAATAAAGCGCTCCTGAATTTGACCTGCACTATCCACATAGCGAACAATGACAGAGAGTTGGGCACGGCAGGATATATCAGTTGTTTCATCCACCTGCCATCCAAAAAAGGGAGCATCCTGAATTTCATCTCTGATCTCATCAGAAACGGTGGCTGCAAGAGCAAAGATCAAGTCATTTTGAATAGTCTGGGACATACCAGAAAACACAGTTGAGGACTCGAATTGTGCAGACAAGACAGAGTCATATTTAGCTAACGTTTCTGTGAACTCCCTGTAATTCCCCTTGTTGGATGATTCACTACTCTCGTCACGTCCCCTAAACGACAGCTCCTGCCGGCCAAGCAAGGACGTCACATCAATTAGGCGTTTTAGGAAGGCCCTGTTTTGTTTGACCGTTTCATTATGTTTAGCGACTTGAATGCGAGCACCTTCATTGATTGCATGCTCAACCTTGATCTTGCCCATGCAACTTAATCTTGCACATGACCTTACATGTTCATTGCTCTTTTCATGCCTTTTATATGCCCTGTCAAAGTTAGACAGATCTCCAAACCCCACCTTTGACCAAACAACACATCCGTGAGATGGTTTCATCAAGAGGCATGGCCAGCAGTACATTTTCTTTGTCACAGCACTTCCAGTCAGCCAGCTAACTTTGTCATACCAGGAGAGCTGAAAAGACCTGTTACTTTGAACCAAATCAATCTTATGTGTTGATCTGCCCTGTTGTTTAATTCTAAGTTTCTCCTCGTAAGGAAGACTTTCAAATGGCTTCGCCAAAATCAGGTCGACAATATTAGCATTGTCTGCCATCGTGTGCAGTTTGCTACTGTAGCTGGCTAATTCACCCCTACGACACTAGCCTAGCCTACTGTATTGAGTTAATGAACGAACAATCTAACGAAACAATATTAAACTCGAGGGAGGAATTGTGGGAATTCGGTTAAACTGAAACAAGGAATGTGGTGTATAATTTTATGAAATAGCAATAGCTACGCAGAAGCTCGGAGTCCAGGCCAGCTCACTCCTCCATTCACCCTCAGAGACGCTGAGCGTCCGTGGGCGGGACATAATCGCAGCATTTATCCAATGACCGTATAGTCAGATAATGTCTAATATGGGGAGAACTGCCACTCTCGGGAAATTTATGGGCAACAACGACTCACCCTGTAAGTTATCGAAAGGACATAAGTACTAGTTCATTCAACTTTTGACCTATAATCCATATTGAACTTGCAAAAACTACAATCAAATCTGAGATTTCTCAACGACAATCAAGCGAAAAAGACCAATTTAGCCGTCTAGCTCCATAGACCCATTCATTTTGCACTCGCCCGCGATCACCCCCAGTGGAACTCAAATTCGGTACAATGGGGCTTAATAGGGACTCAATAGGGAGTGGACAGGCTCTCCGTAGACGGGCTCTTGTATAGTTTTGAAGCACTGAAACGCCAGGCTTCAACAGGGAAATGCACTGTGAAGCTACGAGAATGTATGAGAAGGAAATCGAGTCAGTCGACCTGCTAATATAGCTGATTCTGAACGAACTCGTCTTCGAGATGAACGTGTTCTTACACATTTAAAATGTTAACACTATAGTAAATATTTGACCATACATTTTTGGACATTTTAGGGGAAGTCGAGTTTCCCTTGCAGTCTTAAAGAAATCGCCACTGTTCAAGTGATTGGCAACACATGATGAAAAGCCTAGTTATGTCATGCACTTCAATTGAGAATTTGCATTTGTGGACAACTTTCAACACAATCATAATGATGTATTCAATGACAGCAGGATACATAAATGAGTCTAAAGCCTTAACATATAGCTCAACGGTTGATTACATATATGAACTAAAAACACAAAGAATAATTAGGCTATATCCTACTCTGTCTCCATACTCACTTCAGTAACACAGCGCACCCAAACACTGTTCCAAACACCGAAACTGGTAATATATATCTGCTCATTGTTAGTCAGGAATATACACGTTAAAACAACATTAAATCACTTGTGTAACTTCCTTAATAGCAGGTTTGATGATGCTACTCAAGCACAAGGTTAAAGGCGCACGCTAATAGACGTCACCCACCACGTACTACTCGGCCAATCCGATGAGGAGAGGAGTTAGAGCTCTTGAGAGGGTTATGGGAAATGTAGTGAATAACATGAACCTCTGCTCACATTAGTTTATCGCTAAACGATTTATTTAATATATATGTAATGATATATTCCCAAGTAGCAGACTACCTCAAACGATGTGAAAAGTCTAGATACATTGTGAAATGTGAAAAGGCTCGATACATTTTCACCTGTAGGCTACCTTTCAATTCCCATTTCAAGTCAACTATAATTTCCGCATTAACATCAATATGTCTGCTATTTACTTGACTGTGCTCACAAAGATTTCTCAGATATTAGATATCCTGTCCTGGCAACATAGAACAAAAGCTGATTAATTAGGCGAAGGAAGTAAAGACTTGGGTTTTAAAGTACGCTCTCATACAGACGAGTGCACCAGTAACCCTAGCCAAAACAAATAATTAAGAAGAGGGTGGATTGCTTCAGAGAGAATATTGATACTGGATGACTCAGAGCTGCCTTATGCAAACAATGATCTACTTTAGGACAAGATAGATGAGATATTCCTCACAATTTGAATATCCTTACATAAAGTCCACTGAAGTCCAGGAAACAGAACAACAAGTTTGAGGACAGCGAGGAATGAGGCCACCCTACATCGCAGGGTGGAAGGCTTGAGGTGACACCAAAAAAAAAGAAAACTAGGACAGGAGTGGAAAAAAGTCGGCTGGTGTCTTAAAAAAGAGAGGGGGAGGAGAATGATGAAAGAATGCTTTAAAGAAAAAGAGAGAGAAAGAGAGAGACAGGGAGACAAGTACTGTTGCTCCATTTGTTTACAGCCTACAGTCCACCCCCCCCCCCCCCACCACAACCCCCCCCCCCCCACCCCCACCCCAAGTGTGTCTGACCCGCCCCTCTCACTCTGTCAGCTCAGGGTACTTGACCTTCAACATGATTTATGGCAGCCTGGTTCCCACGGTAACCCGGAGGAAACTCTCTGTCTTATCTACCCTTGCCCAATTGCAAAAGTGTGAAGCTTGAATCCCTCTTGAAAGAGGTGAAGTACAGAACTGCCAGACCTGGCTGCTGCTAGGGTTTCTTGGGGCCTCTGGCTCATTGGTACTCTGGGCCCTCAAATCTAAATCCTACAGGAAAGTATGGTGTTCTACTGGGCCCCCTGTCTGACCGGCTCCCTTAGAGTCGTCCTAATCTCGTCCTAAAGGGAGTCAGGTGGCTGAGCGGTTAGGGAAGCGGGCTAGTAATCAGAAGGTTGCCAGTTCGATTCCCGGCTGTGCCAAATGACGTTGTGTCCTTGGGCAAGGCACTTCAACCTACTTGCCTCGGGGGGAATGTCCCTGTACTTACTGTAAGTCGCTCTGGATAAGAGCGTCTGCTAAATGACTAAATGTAAATGTAATCTTACCCCCAGTTACGGTCCCCCTGACTGTAGTATTCAATACATGTCTTTCAGTGTGGGACAAGAAAACAGCTGAACGGCAGCAGGGAAAAGGTATTAAGGTACATCTCAAAACATTGGCTGGTCATGTTCCTAGCACTGACAAGCTACGCGTCCTCTCCCTTACTTTCTTCCTCTGTGGACTGCCCTGCCCTGTTTGTGTGTAAACAGCTTATCTTGCACTCCATGTGGGCTTGTCTCAATTTAGGAGTTGGAGTGTTTTAACCCTTGTGCTGCCTTCGGGTCACAATGACCCGAAGGTTCACAACGACCCATCGTTGTGTTGCGGCAACTTTACCCAATACAAAAACAAATAAAAAGCATTTTCTTTTAACCTTTGCGCTGTGGGGGGTCTGAGACAGCCCGACGGTTAAAAGAAAATGCTTCACTTTATTTTTGTATGAGGTAAAGTTGTCTTTGACTGAAGGGTCCCAATGACTGAAGGGTCACAATGACCCGAAGATAACATAAGGGTTAAGTGGAAGAAATGACTGCATTAGGAAAATAACTGGTTACCAAAGCATACACCCCCCCCCCCCCCCACACACACACACACACACACACACGCACACCCGCATACACAAACCTAGTAATCAACTACTGTGGTCCTTGATTTCTGATAATGCACAAAGAGGATTAGGGACTACGCACTGAGGTTGATAACACCATCGCTGTTATTTCAATCCCCTTGCTTCAATCCAATCTATGCTGGTCGGCAAAACATGTTTGGGAGACTGCCTGTTGGCAAACATGTGATGGGAACCACAACCACTCTTAAATTAATAGAAAGTCTTGCCACGTTGTTACCCAATAAAGTACTTAAAGTCCCAAGCAACTGAATTATGCAACAGTCATTGGGTTCATCCAGAGTAAAAGCTTAGCAAGAGCCATTTATTTAGTGTTTGGAACCAGGCGCTAGGACCCGGTGCACGTGAGCCTGAGTGATGCCCAGAAGGTGGAGACGCCGAGGCAAGCGCAAGCGAACAATGAAAGAGCTGGCTCGTTGTGTCAAAGGAGTGGCGAACTGTTGTGAACGCTGTTGGAAAACGAAGTCCTCAAGTAACGGACCCATCTCGCCTGTTACACATTAAACTAAATGAAGCCGCCGAGTGAATGGGTTTACAGGTGAAAGAACATGTAGTTTCACCCGCATACTGAAAGGAGCACTGTCAACGAAAGGACCTGCATGTAACAGTGAGATGCTTATTTGGGTCAGGCAGACCCCTAGAAGAGCAGAAGATAAACACGCACCCGCCTCCCACTGTCTCGCAGGTTGAGACGGTGTATGCTCTCCACAGAAGAATATAACAGAATTGGAGAACCTTTTTTCACGGCTTCAGCTGCAAAAGGCATCCCTTCATCTCTGACGAGCCAGGAGCTAATTATCTACCTTGCCAAAGAACAGCCTGAAACATAGACGCGCCTTTACGCACGAAAACAACAAACAACAAACGGACACTGAAACGAAACGGAGTGTTTACGTTTTTGAGACAGATTATAGAACAGGTTTTCATCAGAAGCCCAGATAAATTGTCGAAGTTCTGCAACACTTGGAAGGAAAACTCATGTAGTATGTTTGTGTCATTTGCTTTTCTCTCCAAGTCCAATTCTAATTGATCAGAAGAGCATCCATTCTGTTAATTGCCATTGGCACTGGTGGATCAATCGGTCAGAGGCGGAGCGCAGGTGCTCTGCTTGCTGCGCGATGCAGGACCATGGAGAAGAGAGACAGGTAGCCCGCAGGTAAATGGACGTGGTGCTTTCTGGACTACAAGTCCTACATGTTACGTTGTTATGAATATTGCTTAATTTTAGCAACACATACATTTCTTGAATACCGTGAAAATCCATTTGGCTAATGATAACTTAATGTTGAACATGCACTGACTCTATTGTTTTGTGTTCGGTTGTTTCTATTAGTAAAGCTCGTCCCCAATGAGCGTCATCGTGTCAGTTCAAATGCAAAATATGTTCGGCGTTTTACCGATAGCAAAGTCAGTAAGACTGGGGACATCCACACATCAGTTGTAAATATGCAGCATATGCCCACTTTGTGAACAGAAAGTGACGTCTTCAACATAGCAATGGTGCAATCCTAAAATCAGTCCAAGGTTCAACAAGGTCTGAGCTTCATACAGTGGAGAGCTGTCAATAGCATTAAAATGTTATGGTGGTAAATTGCAGTCAATATAAGCACTCAATATGTAAATATGTTCTTTCCTGAATACAGATATATAATGAAATTATACTTATTCATGAGCTTGGATGGTTTCGGTTCTCGATTTTTCTCCATGGTGCCAGCAAATATTAAATCAGAAGTTCATTTTACAGAAATGCTTTGCATTTGTTATTCAGCATCAAAAAAACAGATCAACAAAGAGGGCAGTAAGGATAATTCAAGACATAATGGCCCAGACTTCAGTCCGGGGAAGGGTAATATAATACTCATAATGCCTAGTAATGCCGGATAATGCATGTCTGACTCTATCGGACAATAAAAGCAGCCAGGCCCTGTGTCCATAATGGACTATTAATGATGGTCTTTGGTGCTAAGGGGTGTGTTTCATTTTTGTCACACACACTTTATGCCTTGTCAACAACACATTGACTCAGCTCACCACCGTAGGGTCATATTTTGTTCAAATGCCGTCACAGAACAATGAAATAAACGAGTGCTCCTTTATACCCCAGCAGTTCACCACCTCTCTCTATAATTCATGGCCCGGCTACAGAATGTAGCGTACATCACAGAACACAGCAAGCTTCACAGTTTGCATCGAGGGGTGTGAAAAAGCTGTGTGCTCTGGCTGGTAGTAGACAGGTTCTCAGTGCACTGAGGAGGAGTTCAGTTCAGAGAGACTGTGAGAAAGGGAAAGAGAGAGAGAGAGACTGAGAGAGAAAGAGAGAGCTGGAGGCTTCCACGGGATGATAGAGTTTAGGGACAGGTCATGTGATGTGCTGGGTTGTGTGGAGGGGCAGGTCGAAGCTTCTCTTGAGGTTGCATTCCGGAATGAGTTAACCGAGGCAGACTGGAGGGATAGAGGAAGGGATTGAAATGGATTGGATTGCAGCTCTCCTACTCAGCACCCCTGGTTATCAGCATCAGGGATTCAGATATTAAGGTCTAAAGGCTAGGAGCTGGATGCTGGATCCTAACATCATGGTGTTTCATTGGTGTGTATGAAGAGATGGTTCCTCTCTCGTTTAAATGGTTGGTCATTTATTTTTGGTTTGTTGGATCTCAGTGGCCCTCCACCCTAACCCCCACCCCCCTCAGACTTCCCACTTCCACCTTCATCCTCCACCCTAACCCATCAACCCACAACCAGTCGTTCCCCTACGTTAGTGGTTTTGGTGCCCATGTACTGTACTGTACACACACACACACACACACACAAACACCCGTGGAGTCACACTCCCTAATCCATTTCACATCAAAGGGCCCCATTCTCTTGTATCCGCCTTAGGGACGGATGCATCGCTTCAGTCCAACTTACATCGCTCCCAGTGCTCCGAGGCATCAGAGATGCGCGTGCGTACCGGTGGGGAAAGTACAGGCTGTTCTCTTATTGGGTGACTGGGTGCAATTAGAATTCAGAGAGGGAGGGGAGGTGGGAGGGAGGGGGGGTGGGAGGGAGGGAGGGGGGGTCGGAGGGAGGGGGGGAGGGGAGAGGAGAGGAGGGGAGGGGAGGTGGGAGGGAGGGAGGGGAGGTGGGAGGGGAGGTGGGAGGGAGGGAGGGGGGGTCGGAGGGAGGGGGGAAGGGGAGAGGAGGGGAGGGGAGGTGGGAGGGAGGGAGGGGAGGTAGGAGGGAGGGAGGGGGGGTCGGAGGGAGGGGGGGAGGGGAGAGTAGGGGAGGGGAGGTGGGAGGGAGGGAGGGGAGGTGGGAGGGAGGGGGGGGTGGGAGGGAGGGGGGGGTGGGAGGGAGGGAGGGGGGGTCGGAGGGTGGGGGGGAGGGGAGGGGGGGTGGGGGGAGGGGAGGGAAGGGGAGGTGGGGTGGATAGAGTGGGAGGGGACAGGGGGGGAGGGAGGAGGGAGGGGAGGTGGGGTCGGGTGGATAGAGTGGAAGGGGACAGGGGGGAGGCAGGGAGGGAGGGAGGGAGGGAGGGAGGGAGGGAGGGAGGGAGGGAGAGCGCTAGTCGGTGGGGGGGCGGGCAGGGCAGATATGGTGAAAATGGAGAGAGGAAGGTGGAAGGGAGAGAGAGTGGAGAGGGGATCACACGGTACGCATGGACCACAGCGGGGTGCGGAGGACACGAAGCAAGCGCTCGCATGAAAGCAGGCTCGGCCGAGTAAAGGTGATTTGTCAAAATGAGTGGCCGTGGCCCAGGTTCCTGGTCGTCCAATCACAGCTCGTCTGGAGGTGTTCTAGGCTACGTGTGTGTGGCCGCGCGTATGCATCTGTGTGCGTGTGTGTGTGTGCATGTGTGTGTGTGTGTGTGGTTGACTGAGGAGGGCGCCAGGCCTTCTAACTCGCTAGCCCCCCTTTCCTGGGCGCTGCCGCTCGAGTTGCTAAGGTAGATGATTCAGTTATTTACTGGAGACTGAACGACTGCCAAAGCCAACAGGAAGTGAAAAGTCAGGACTTCTCAGGATGACTGACGTTTTGTTCTTTTGTACAATTCTCTTATGAATGCAAACTGAAAGACACACATTGAAACAGTTTGACAGCATTGAAACACATTGAAAGTGACAAAATGACATTAAGAAAATGACAGCATGGTCATTTTCTTCCAGACAGAGAATATCAGTTACAAAGAGTTTCACACGTGACATGTTAAGCCGAAGGTGATTCAAAGAATTCAACCCAGATGAATCCACATGGGTGCACTATTTTCCCCATCACTGGTACAGTCCGCCAATCTTACCCCAGACAGGCCCTTACCTCAGCCATCAGGAAAATGACTTGCCCAATCAGCGCCCCTTGTACCGACTATAAGGGAGATAAACCCTACCCCAAATGGACTCCTGATTGGTTTAACGAGACCCAATCGCTGACAGATCAGTTCGGAATAATTCTCATCATTACAGGCCAGGGCTCTGGAGGCTGTCAATGAAGCTGCTGATGGGCCAGTCTGCGCTACACAAAAGCAGTGTGAGCACTTTGGCTGCTCAGAGCGCAAAGGTTGGGCTCCTGATGGGAAATTGGACACAGGAGATCGGTCTGAACAGATAATGACTGTCTTTGAGGAGGAGGGGTCAGTGCGCAACAGAGATGTGATGCAGACACCACAATCTAATTATTTATTTGATTAGTCCCATGTTTACATTTCCAAGAGAGACTTCTTTGGCTTTAAATGGGAGGAAAACCTCCTGTGATTGGCTTTCTGTTTGGGAAGTTGCTTGGTCAGATCGCCCCCCCCCCCCCCCCACCTCCCCCTTTCCTACCCACCCATTAACCCAGCCCCCCTTCCCTCAAGGTCGCCAGGCAACCCACAAGAATGGAATGGACAGCACAGAAAGACCAACAGAAGCCTCCACTCTATACTCATGTTAAATTGGTGCCGCAAATTACATTTTCATAGTACAACAGATGACAAAGTGGAACATCAATTTATTTCTTGCATTTATTTTTTATCGACAATTGGCATCAATCAGACATTCACGATTGTCTAACCCTTGTGTGATGCTTATAGAGATACCAGAAAAAAATAACCAGTATAAACTATATACAAGCAGGGAGTGATCTGAATGAAACACATTCATCGATTTAAAAATAATATCTGATCTATTAGGTGATACATATACAAAAAAGAAAATCCCAATTGAGTTAAAATTGGTCCAATTTCTAATCGACCGATGCTGTGACAAAGTATAATATCTAAAGTGATTCATCAAACTGTTATTCATACCTCACTAATGGCAATCCTCTCCTCTTGTGACACATGTTCACTGACGAGGTGTACCAGCTCATCAGCAAGTGAATTTCCTCCTGATTGCATTAAGGTATGAAAACAGTTTGAATGGAGACAGTTAGCGCACAGTAGATATTAAACAGTTACAGGGAATGTATGATCTGTCACATTACTCAAGGAAAAAAGTCTACGCTGGAAGCGGCCCTGCATTCTATTATGAGGAAAATGGTTCCCATGGAAATGTAATGTTAATTTCTCAACGCCGACTCCTGTAAGATCAAACGATCTAATTATCACTGTGTCCCTGTGTTGGGCTTAATCAATTCTCAAAACGTTCGAGTAGGATAGCATAGATGGCGCGCTACGTGGAACAGGGAATACGAATGAACTCAAACGTTCTGTAACAAAGCCAACCACTTCCCATGTTTTTCGACAACAACAAGGAACAGAAAAGGCCTCTCTTTGTGACAGACTCGAGTCTGAATCGAGGCTGAATAGAAACAAAAGATGTGGACGCCAATCGTCTCGTAGGGTTCAGTGTGATCCTCATGTCCTGCCAAGTGTTCGCTCAGCAAAGGTCAGCTGGCTCCGCCTTGAGCCCTCTGGAGTCTGGACCTGTGAGGGTTTACTTTGTCATTGCATCCTTGTCATTGACAGGAAGGTGTGATATAGTCCTGAAGAACACATTGTGGCCTGTGTCTTGTGCATATAACAGTGTCCTGGTAATCAGAGAGGGACTGCAAATGCCTGGATTGCCTGAACCCTGGCAATTGATGCCTTTTGCTTTTGTTGTTCCATTTACTATGAAGGAAGAAGTTTGGATGTGTTCTCTTTCAAACTCAAGCTCATTGTCTGAGGAAAGTGTCCAATCAAAGCTGTGAGCGATTTAAAGCTGAGAAAAAAAACATGAACCCAGGAAGAATGAAACCCATTTAAATGTGTGTCCTGGCTGGCCTGTTTCCTCCTCAGCCTGGTCTGACAGGAGGTGGTGTGTGTGTGTGTGTGTGTGTGTGAGGGTGTGTGTGTGTCCGAGGAGGGCTGGGGCTGACTCCAGAAGAGGCTTCCTGGAGCCCAACAGCTGCTTCCTCGCAGAGATAGGGCCACAATGGAACTCTTTGATAGGGCTGTCACTGCCAAACCGCTAGCAGACACACAAACACAGTCACACACACACACACCCGCACGTGTTTACACGTGAGCACAAACAAGTGCACACAACACACACACTCTCCACAACAAATACATTCTCTCTCTGTCTGTCTTTCCCCTCACTCACTCAGTCACTCACTCTCACCTTCACACAAACACATGCAAACACACACCACATCCACACAGCTGAAACACAAACGGAAGCGTTCCACTTCACATTCACAGCGTCACTTCAGCGGAAGGTGCCATCTTTCCCTTCCTCCCTTGCCCCATTTGGGGTCTCCTAATCATGTTGTGCAAAGGAAATGAGCTTGCACGTCCTGGGTTCAGGGTGGTTTTATCTTTCTGGGGGTTGAGTAATGCGATTAAGCTCGCCGCCTTAGCCATGTGTCCTACTCTGTAGAGCCCAGGGAGCGTGGAGCCCGCCAGCACTGAAGGAGTGCTGGTAAACAAACTCTCCCTTGTCTGAGTGCATTATGATTAATGGACCTATAAAAGCAGGATGGATCGTCAACTTCATTCAGCCTGTTTCTGACTGTCCCTCATCGCTTACCAAGCTTTAGTCAAAGTACATGTAGTCATTTAGCAGACGCTCTTATCCAGAGCGACTTACAATAAGTACAGGGACATTCCCCCGAGGCAAGTAGGGTGAAGTGCCTTGCCCAAGGACACAACGTCATTGGCCTGGCGGGGAATCGAACCGGCAACCTTCCGGACTAGCCCGATTCCCTAACCGCTCAGCCACCTGACTCCCTAGTATGAGGAACATACAGTTTGTCTTCAGTAGAACACCTTGAGTTTTCCATACTCAAGGTTCCATACTTTCCTTTGTGACCTCCAACGTGATCTAAAAGGGATGGCAAGTTCGAAAACATTTGGTGGAGTTTGTTGCGGCTGTTTTCAGCCTCTGCGTGTGAGGAATCAAGAAAACAAGGAGGGCAACAAGGCAGCAGGGAAACAAGCGCTTGCATCCGCAGTGTTTTTCCTCTTTAATGTATGCTGCAATATTTATTACAGTCTTCCTGCAACATAGCTGAGTAATCCTAATTGGCCAAGTGAAGAGTGGAACAGTGAACAAAAGCAGGGAGGAAAGGAAGAGAAAAGGCGTAGAATAGTCTGTGTGTGCGTGTGTTTTGTGCATGCGCCTGCAAGATCAGTTCTAATACTACATCTACGTGTGAAATGTATTAACAATTGATTGTGTCTGTGATAGATTACTCATCTCTTTGTGTGTGTGTGTGTGCGAGAGAGAGAGAGAGAGAGAGAGAGAGAGAGAGAGAGAGAGAGAGAGAGAGAGAGAGAGAGAGAGAGAGAGAGTGAGTCGATTCAGTTTCATCCATTCCACACAGACACAATGAACATATCAAAGGCCTCAGGTTTGATACAAATCACTACTTATTTAGATCCACGATTTATCAGGCATTATCTAATCAATCTTTTTATGCTAAAGACACAAGGCACTTTCTCCTAGAGGTCCCTCTGCATTCCTTACTAAACTGTCCCATGAGTTTTCTAGGGTTCAGCAACTTCACCAGACTGCCCGGAGCAACCACAATCCAAATATGTTTACTGAGCACTGCTAAAGTAATCCCTTTTACACCTGTCACGCTATCGATTGTATGGAGATGAATATGTACCTGAGGTCTGAGCCTAGCGTTTCCGCTGTAGAAAATGTCCACCATGCCTCCATAGCAACTCACTTTAACCCAGTCTGTGTCAGCTGTTTGCCTGCCTCCACCTACCCATATCGATTTCCCAGTAATGGACAGTATTGTGTGTTGATCTCACTCCAGTCAGGTCAGAGGGGCTTCTCTGGTTTAGGTTTTAGCAGTTTTCTACCCACAGGGACTTGGAGTCAGATATGTTTACCCAGCACATTGCCTAATCTCCTCTGAGCCCTCCACTCACTGATTGATCGCATGTTAATGAGTTTCTATTGAGTGCTGTCAGCTCCACACATAGACACAGCCACATGCGAAGGTACACACGTACACGCCCAGTGGCATGCATGTCAGACACGCATAAACACACACACAGATAACAGATACACACACGCAAACAACGTCAGAGGTCCGATCCTTACACCTGTGCACAGCATCACAAAGCCCTGCGTACTGACTGGAAACCCCTCCATCGTCACATGTCCTTCTTCTCTGTGTCTTCTCGTCCCCAGCCTGCCACACAGCGTCAAGGCCAGCCTGTCTCTGTCCCCGTCCGGGCGCGGGGGCAGCGGAGGGTCACCCTCCTCCAAGGTGGGCTACAGTGGCGGGGTACCGGTCGAGGACATGCAGGCCCTGGCCATCACCACCCTGTCGGCCGCGGACGTAGCCAAGCACTACGAGCACATCCGCGAACTGGGCAAGGGCACCTATGGGAAGGTGGACTTGGTGGCACACCGCACACAGGGTGAGTCAGAGTCAATGTGAGACCAAGGTTACAACATGATCGGCATAATCTTTTAGTTAGTTTTTAAGGCTGGTGCCTGCTCTAGGATGTTATTTACTACAGTGTATCTTTTTGGATGTTGATGTGAATTTAAAGTGGAGATAATGCACTGAGTTTTGGAAGGATTAAGGAGGTCAGAAGTTACTTTGGTGTCAGCCTGGTTGTTTGTGCTTATCTCAGAGTGAGAGGCAGGGTTAAATAGGGTGAGAGGCTACTGTGGGGTAAAGAGCATCACTGAGTGTCTGAAAATGCTCAGGAGATACACTTGAATACTGAATGAGTCTTGAGAGGTAGATGTGCTGTGCTCATTTTCTAAGAAGCTCTGTATCCACAGCTGCGTGTGTGTGTGTGTGTGAAACTTTGTGTTCGTCACCGCAGACTGGCAGCTGGTACTGAGAGGCAATGAGGCGTGAACCCACAATTTATACTTACAGACAGTTGAAATGTGAACTTGTCCCTCTGAGATAAATTTCACGTTGTTTCCTGCAACAATAAAATGTGTGATCCAGAAGTGATTTGTGTTTCTAACAGCGTAACACAGCATTTTCAAATGAATCAATAAAATGTGCGAGTCAATGAACTCCCGGACTTAATTCAGAATATGTATACCCTCTACATGTCTGTGTCTTTTCAACACGTCAGGCACCAAAATGGCTCTAAAGTTTGTCACCAAGAACAAGACAAAGCTCAAAAGCTTCCTGAGAGAGTTCAGCCTCACCGGCACCCTGGGCTGCAGTCCCTTCATCATCAAGGTGCTGGACGTCCTCTTCGAGACGGAGGACAGCTACGTGTTTGGACAGGAGTACGCCCCCGCCGGAGACCTGTTTGACATTATCCCCCCCCAGGTAGGACTTTGACCCCTCCTCCCGGGCACTCCTCCTGTCCCATCATCTCAGCTTCCTGCTGTCGTCCAATCAGATGCAGTGTTATGGTTCCATCGTAGTTTTAACAAGCTCCCGTGGGATTGGAGCCTCTCTGTAACTGGGCAGAGAACAACTCTCGTTTTGTCACGTCTTGGTGGGAGAATGCTGTGCTCCAACATGCTTACGGAAGCTTGTTAGAAATGAGCCTCTTTTGTTAAGCTTGTTTGTCTTCATCTGAATGTTGTCTAATGTGTTGTATTGTACTCTTCTCTTGGTCCCACGGTACTCAATTAATTTGTACTTACCTTTTTTTTTGTTCCAACCCCATCTGTCCACACCTCCTCCTTTCCGCCTCTTGTCCTCCTCCATCTTTCTCCCTCCTCCTCCTCTCCTCCCCTCCCCTGTCCAGGTGGGTCTTCCAGAGGAGATGGTTAAGCGCTGTATGCAGCAGTTGGGTCTGGCTCTGGACTTCATGCACAGTAAGAGCCTGGTACACCGCGACGTCAAGCCCGAGAACGTGCTGCTGTTCGACCGCGAGTGCCGGCGGGTCAAGCTGGCTGACTTCGGCATGACACGGCGTGTGGGTTGCCGGGTGAAGCGTGTGAGCGGAACCATCCCCTACACGGCGCCGGAGGTCTGCCGGGCCAGCCGGGCCGACGGCTTCCTCGTGACCACCAGCTTGGACGTGTGGGCGTTTGGCGTGCTGGTCTTCTGCATGCTGACGGGAAACTTCCCCTGGGAGGCCGCGCTGCCTTCCGACGCCTTCTATGAGGAGTTCCGGCGCTGGCAGAGGGCGGGGTGCCCCACCAGCGCCTACCCGTCCCAGTGGCGGCGCTTCACGGACGACGCCCTACGCATGTTCCAGAGGCTTCTGGCCGCCGAGCCGGAGAAACGCTGCGGAGTGAAGGACGTGTTCTGCTTCGTCAAGTACGAGCTGGTCAGCGAGCTGCGGCGCCGGGCGTCCTGCCGGGCCAAGAGGAGCGAGAGGTCCAGCTCCGGCGTGTGTCCTGGGAGCTGCGTGACCTCCTCGTCCTCCTCCTCGTTACGCTCCTCCCACAGACACCCGGAGCCCTCCACGCCGCCGGGGACGGCCTGCCTCCGCCCGGCGCCGCTCAAGCGGAGCGTCCTGTCCGATCCGCTCTCCTCCAGAGACGACTCCGGCCAGCACCACTCGCCGGGCCGAGACAAGGCCAAGAGCCAGATGGTGATGGCGACGGCCATCGAGATCTGCGTTTGAGGGCGGCAGGAAGAGCGGCGGGGTTTGCGGGCGTTTGCCGAGATAAGTGACGAAGAGACGAGAGCTTTTTGAAGAGAACCACGTGCACTGCCTTGAACTCAGCCCCGTATCGAATCTTGATGCCATCGAGATAAACGTCATCACTCAACTCACGCTTTCTCCTTTGGACAAGCCATTTTCAGCGCACACGTTTGTCATTTTGATTTGCAACCCACCGTTTACAGTTCTGGTGAGGCAATGTTGACAAGTGCGCTGTTGCTTTGCTGAGCCATTTGTCATTTTTCTTTGTTGGAAAACAAAATAACCATCCTAATGATTCTAATTTTACAAACAAGACTCACCATTTCAAGACTGTCTGTTAGAAATGTTTAGTCCTTTCTGCCATAACCCACCTTCCTTTCCCTAAATCCCTCTTTCTCGATCATCTATCTATTTATAAAATTGCCCCAGGGAGGCCTATGTGACAGCTGGTCAGGTGACGTGCTATGCTAAACTTAGGCTAAGAAAAATGGGCCAATGATCTTTAGGCATTTGATCTCGACTACATTTGATGGACACATAACAAAACAACTGGAACTCTAATGCTGTATCCAAAGTGTAAAAAGTAAAATTGAAAATTGCTCTCAAGAAGGGACAATGTGAATCAATGTGAACCCCACATGTAGCACTAACTGTTGGGATCCTGCTGTCAGACAACATGCTCTCGGGGCACATCAGCAGGTCACTTCCTGTCTCAAAGGTTGAGAGTAATAGGTGACTTCCTGTTTAAAATAACCATTAAAAAAAAATATCTAACTGGCCTCTTCCAAATTAAATGCATTTTAGAGACATTCAAATGTTAGGAAACTGTTCCTGAATACAGGAATGGTTTCTTTTATACCTATCATGTGTGGATATGGGTGTATGGTCATGAGCGTTTGAACAAATAAAGCACAAGTTCTTTGTAACGGGAGTTAATCGCTAGTGGAAAAATCTACTTTATACTGTAAATATTGAATATGTCAAGCGGTGCACTGTAATGTCAGGTAGTTCAATCATGTAGCTCTTCCAGTTTTTCTACAGCTGGGATTGGGTGACAGGGTTCTAAGTTCATTGTCTGAACAATGCGCTGTATGTAGCAACAGAGAAACACAAAGTATGTACAGTATACAAAATATAAAGATATATGAAAATATGTTATAGTGGTTAGATTCACAATGTTAGGTGGTGGAGTGTAGCAAAGACTGTGTGGGTGAGACCTGACCAAGGATCATTAAAGCACTGTACTGTATAACACTGATATCTCCAAGCTTGATTCACGGGTGTTGGTCATTCCTGCTGTCCACCTTGCCAGACCCATAGATGTATATAAAGGGTAGATGTCTCGTCCGCGTTGCCGGACAACGGAGTTGAAGGTCCGCACATGGCGGCCATCTTGCTACAGTCAACTCGCTCACCCATAACATTGTGTTGATGCTACATGTACTTTTTAAATGACCATAACTTGCTAAATTTTCAACCGATTTTTAAACGGTTTGGTTTGTTATCAATGTCAGAGATTTCGTTACGCCACTGCATTGCGAGTTGACTGTAGCAAGATGGCTGCCATGTGCGGACGTTCTAGACTCCGCCGCAAGACATCTAGTCTTTATATATATATATATGGCCAGACCCCTTCTCTTCCTCCTCGTCGTGACCTAAACCATGTCCCCCACATTTCAATCAGTAGTGCATAATTTTCTGGTACAGTCCCATCGACTTCCCTCTTCCCTTTCTCTGTAGACACTGTTCAAGTACACCACTTCCCAGCACATGAACGTTGGTGTACTGCTCACATTCATTCTCCGACTCCATCAAAGCCAGTTCTAATAGTTTATTCATCCATGCTCCAGGCACTCCCAAGCCCCCCCGTTGATCCTACACACCACCTTTCACATTCACCCTCATTTTCATCTTCATTCTTCTTCTTTTTTTTCTTGTCCATCTCTCTTGGGTTTACATTACATTACATTTAGTCATTTAGCAGACGCTCTTATCCAGAGCAACTTACAGTAAGTACAGGGACATTCCCCACAAGGCAAGTAGGGTGAAGTGCCTTGCACAAGGACACAACATAATTTTGCATGGCGGGAAAACGAACCGGCAACCTTATTATTACTAGCCCGATTCCCTAACCGCTCAGCCACCTGACTCCCTACAGGGATTATCCTTCTCCCTGCACCTGAGCGGCTGAACCCAGCTGTGTTGTCGTCTGGGAGGAAGAAACCTTTCTCCCCTCCTCTGTTGTGCCGAGGGCTGCTGATCGATCGAGTTTGCTCCAGTCTGCTGTCTGAGCTAGTGATGAGATAGAATTATGTAAGCGTCTAAGAAGCACAACCTGCTTCAGTGCTTATCTAAATGTTCCTGTCTACCTACTGCAGTTCTGTTATGTCATAAATATGTGTTTGTTTCTGTGTGCGTGTGTGTGCTTGATTCTTTCTCCCTCACAAAAGCCTATCATCTCTGTCGCTATAGTGACAAGTTTCTGTTTTTTTTTTTCTGGTGGCTGTGCCAGCCCGTCCACTTTTCGCACATCAAACATAATTGACCGACTTTCCTTCCGCAACACTTCCCAAATACGAGCAGCTTCTCCCCCATCTGAGCCATAGAGTTCTCATGGCAACTGCCGGAACATCACACCACACTGATTTGCACAAACATAGGATTTTCTCTGTTCACCAGCACATAGTACATTTTTGTCAAATCCCTCCATCTCCTCTTCCTTTCCTTCTGGTCTTCATCTTCCTCATCTTCATCATCTTCTACCTGCTGATCAGGAGGTCAGAGGTGATTGTGTGTGGGGATATGTGTGGTAATATCAGATGATGACTGATAAGATCTGTTAATGGTTCATGTGGCAACAGTCCCATGTTACTTGTGTTCAGTTCAGTTAGGTTCAGGATGCAAACTAGCCCTGCCATAGGTCCCGCTGTCTGCAATAATGTGGATAGCCAGATATTGTAGGTAGTTTAATATTCTAAAAACAGCAGTTAGAATGTGTGCATAACTTAAATGTGCAGCTTTCCACTTGGGACAAGTCGCATGCACTGTGAAGTGCTGAAATGTGAATATTTGAAGTTCGATGTTGTCCAACATGATGCACATCATGACAGATTTACATGGACTGTTATGAAGAGAACTATGTCAAATCATAAGAGAAGGTTATGTAAGCACAAGGATCTCATCTTTGTAAGTGTTACTATAACTATAGTGATTGAGATACATTTTGTCTTGTCTCTACCAGAAGTTTAATTGTGTTGACGTAAATACCATATGTACTGTGTCTTTAACACGAATAAATAAAGAAATGTTTTATAGCAGATTGAATTCAAACTTCTAACAGAAAGTATTTTTTACTAACAATTTCTCATCACTGAATTCTTCTAAAATAACGGTTGAAGTCACATTAGCATTTAATTTAAAGCGGTGGAGAGCTGTTTTTTAAACTACAGCTATTCATGTAGGCTACCCCTTGCATATCAAGAGCCGTTTCAGAACTATCCATGTGAGCACATTGGCTGAAGGTCAATTCAAATAGCATTTAATTTCCCAAGGCTTTGGTCTGGTGCGTTTGCTTGATGTCAGATGGCTTTAATAAGCCAACTTCCTGCTGAAAGCCCAATTAACACATCCGTAGATAGGAGTTATCGAGAGCCCTCGAAGAACGGGATGAGAATGAGAAATGGGTAGGCTAGACTACAGCACCGCGGACGACACAATAACAATTATCACCGGGGCCCAAGCTTCTGCGTGCGTTGTATTCCTCGTGAAGCTGTGCAGTTGGGGACAGTTGGTGGTTGCATTGTAGTCTAGCAGCCACAGCACTAAACTTAATCGTTTCAGACAGTGCGGACGCACTGCAAAGGTCAACGTGGCACATGGAGCTTATTTAGCCAGTGGAAACAAGTCGTATGCGATAGCCTGTTCCCGGGTCCCTACAGGCATTGGAAATAGGCCTACACTTAGCTAATGAATTTGAGGATAATTGTGTTAGCATTCGCCGCTGCAGTTTCATGGTTTTAGGGAGACTTTTATCTTACACTCCGTGTCCGTGATACGTCACGGCAGAATAATTGGTCAACAAAGTGTTGTGGTTTTCAGAGGTTAGATTTAAGCAAAAATTGCTAGCGCGCTATGGCTTTGGATAAACCCAAGTAGGCCCTACTAGGCAGAATAGCGTAGGCCTGTAATGGGGACGAAAAATTCAGTCGGAATTGTCAGGATAAAGTGAACCGACTGGATAGCAGCTGTCTGCATATCATGTGTTAAATCCTCTCTGGTTACGCTTTCTCAGCGGAGACTAATATCGGTAATATGAGTGGACTGTGACTGACAAGCAGCCCACTCTCTCAACCAGTTTGACGCACCAATGTCTCATCTGAACGACAGTTTAGATCCGAATGTTGATTGCTACAACGCATACATGATTACACGGCGTGTACATCAATAATAACGATAGGACTGCATGAGCTACTGTTTGTGAGCCTATATTTTCTTTGACGGCTCAAAATCAAGACGTTCCAATCAGATGGTAACAAGGCACCATATTCCTATTTATTAACGTCAGAAAACAGAATAATCTCCACTCTGGAGTGGGACTACTAGGCTGGTCAACTGTGAATGTATGATGCATCAGCCTACAGCTGCTGGAGGAAGAATAACCTGGTTTGCATCAGTAGACGCCTCTGAATGGACAACTAAGTCAAATGTGGGTCACACATTACGCCTTAGGGTTCACTAATTAAGAAATAATTAATGCCTTAGTAAACAAAATTGTAGGTTTTGAATTTTGAGATGAGCTCTTATTTGAATAATTCCAATGGAGGGTTTTGATGATTTCTCATGGTTACGTATGTTGACATTACAATCCCCCGAGTAGGAAGATGGACTGGTAGTGTCATATATTTTAGTGAAGAAGAAACAGGCTCTCTGTATAGAGTGGGGAACCCCAGAAGAAGCGTAAAGGTCTTGATCTGATTATTAGAACCCGTGACAGCTGACAGCACTGGGATGCTCTGCGCTCTGTCATATCTGGGTCTAAGGGAGATGGAAACACGATTCTCTTCTTGCTGTCAGATCACACAGCATGAGAGGGTGTGTGTGTGTGTGTGTCAGAGGAAAGTGTCATGGAAAAGAACGGGAACAGATGTGTTTGTGTCAGCTGTGAACATGTGTGTGTGTGTGTACAGTATAGTTTTTGATGTTTACTTAGACATTTACTCATTTAGCAGACGCTCTTATCCAGAGCGACTTACAGTAAGTACAGGGACATTCTCCCAGAGGCAAGTAGGGTGAAGTGCCTTGCCCAAGGACACGTCATTTTGCACGGCCGGGAATCGAACTGGCAACCTTCAGATAGCCCTAGCCCGGAATCGGGCTTCACTAGCCCGATTCCCTAACCACTCAGCCACCTGACTCCCCACAGACCTAGGAAGTGGGGAGTCTGCATAATGGGGATGTACAGTCACTGGTAAAAATTTCAGACAGCTGGTTCCATCAGCCTTGACTGTACCAAGAGGACAAGGTCACTTCACACTGACCAGACAGACCATAACCCCAGCTGAACCCCCACAGACAACATGCAGGATCATCCACCAAGAGGACACTGGAGGATAAAACGTGAAGTATATTTGTGAACCATTTGAATTGCATTGCACATGTAATCGGGCTAGTAATCAGAAGGTTGCTGGTTCGAATCCTGGCCGTGCCAAATGGCGTTGTGTTCTTGGGCAAGGCACTTCACCCTACTTGCTTCAGGGGAATGTCCCTGTACTTAGGGATGTGTGTGGTTGTGTGTCTGTTGTTAGAAATGTCTCTCTAAATTCTACCGGAGCCAGAAAGACACTCTCGGGCCGTCTGACACCGTTTCCATAGCAACCAAGGCGAGCCCAATTTAGAACGATTCTGAAATTTACATCGTGTCCAGTTTATCCTGTGCATTCCGGGCTGCGAAATCATCACCTTCTCCATTATTGTGCCTGCATTTGATTGTGTTTGTGGCCACATTTGTGAATATGCACTGGTCAGTGTGTGTGTTGTGTGATTGGTATGTGTGTGTGTGTGTATCCCATGGTTCCTACTGACAAAGGAGTAGAACAGAAGCTTGCATCTCTGGAGAGATTCTTTTTTTTTTCATCACTGTATCATCCTTGTGCATTATCTGGTATGGTCTGGATCCTAGGCCAGCACACAGTTACTTTGCAGAAAGCCCACTGTATTGCTGACACGGATGTGTGAATCTTTTGTCCATAAAATAAAAAAGAATCATCCACTCCATTACGTTCTTGAGTTGATTTAGCAGCTTGTATGGATCCCGTAAAACACTGTGTAGTTTGAATCCTGTTTTATCCCTGTGTGAATCCAATTATTCCACTGAATTAACTGGACCGGCAGCAGCTTGCCTTCATCTGCCGTAGAGATTCTCCTTCCTCTTTGAAGTCTGTAAACTAGAAGGGGCTCTTGCCACCCAGTAACACCTGTCATCATCCATGACACCTGAACTCGGATGGCGCCAATGAGCTGTTGCTTTAGTTCCTGAAGACCTGTCTTGCTACAATCAGGGGCGCTGCTAGGGTTTCTGGGGCCCCAAGGGTAATTTGTACTCTGGGCCAAAAGTCCCATTTCTACTGGGCCCCGTCTGACCAGCGCCCTTAGAATCGTCCTAATTCCCCTTTTCCCGTTATCAATTTTCACTCTCTAAATGAACTACTTATCAGAACCCCGCCACCCTGACGCTCAGGCACGTCTTCAGACACCCTGCAACGACCAAACAAAACCACAAAAAAATCCACAACAAATGAATAAACATGTGAACAGCAACTGCACACCCTCACCGATAGCATAATCCGCGCCGTCGCCTGTTCAGAAATGGCGGACTGTCCCCGAGGATGCTGCTGAAGAGCTGCTCATAATTGCGGTCTTTACTTTTAATTACCCTCTAATGAGTCTGGGTAACGACCGGCATAGTGAAATATGTACAGCTGTGACACACGAATTACAGTCGGTGAAAAAACGATAATTCAAGACAGTCTAATTCTCTGATTACAGCTGGGCTCCGTGTGCTGATCGCCAGCTGGACATGATGACGTGGTGTACATAGGCATTCTCTTGATTCGATTATTCTAAACTGTTTCTTTGTCTGTGGAGATGTCACTTAAGCCTCTATAAACCTCCAGAGGATTCAGCTGGTTTACGGTTTGAAATAAAAAGCTGATATTATCCTTTTAGATGATGTAGGTAAATATCCTTGTTTTGTGTTGTTTTTGTGACGTGTTTTACGGTAGGCTACTAAAGCTCTACCGATGTGTCTTCGGTTTTCAGTTTACAGACCTCTTGAAAAGGCGGGTCGTCGTTCAACCCTAAAATGTCTGTGTTTGCTTCGTCTGCAGTGATGGAGATTGGTAGAGTGAATCTTGGACACCAAACATTGTGAGATTTTCTCGGCAGTGTGGGGAGGAAAGGGATGGGGCGTTCTCCGTGTGCTTCGTGAGAACACATTCTGCAAGTCGTCCTTTACACCTTCACTCGTTAGCCGAGGATCTTTCCACAGCATTCACACCACCAGCATCCCACTGCATTCATTCCACCGCAGGCTAACAAAGAACTCTTGCTTCTGTCGTCAAATAGCCTACACCTTTCCTTTCTGCACTTTTCACAACTCGTACCAGTGTCTGCTAACAAGTGTGGGCTAATACACATGGTGACCTCACTGCTCTGTGACTCCGCTCTCGGTACCAGGCACTAGCGCTAACATGCTGCTAGCTGTGACCTCACCACAGGGACCTGTTGACGATCTATTCCTGACTGTGTGAGAGAGACTGTTAATGGCGCTGCAGTACAGTCGCGGCTCTTAGCTATTGTACAGTGATCGGAAAACACCGCGGGATGGATCCAGACCACCAGACACTTTGTTTAGAATGTTCAGCCTGTCATGATAAAAGTAGTGTTGTGTAGACAGAAGATAAAGGTGTGCAACTCTAACATGCTTCGCTTTGCTGTATGCTGCAAGCTATCAACACTGTGAATGACTCTCAACACTTACGTACCTACCCCAGGGGGTCGTGAATCATTCTTGCACCGCAGAGAAGGTGTGGGTAATGTTGACACAGCCTACCAGCGATTCATTCATGAAAAAGTCGGATGTTGTTCGTCTGCTTTGGAGGAGGGTAGTTTGATAGAGGACATACTCACCTTTTTGGCAGTGACCCCCTTCACTTTTTTGTGCACTCAGTAGCCTATAACTCCAATGTCTTGTTGCCTAGGTAATCGTAATCCATCACCATCTTCAGACACAGGATATGACGATTTTAATCAAACTGTTTAAACAGAGGGAACTCTCATAGGAGCATATATTACTTTTATAGCTGACAAGGTTTTTCATTTCCTGATTGGTCTCTTCCCAGAGAAGACACAACATGAATGGAGATGAGATACTATTTATTATCTCAGTGGTGACATGGCATGCAGGTGAAGACTTTTTCAGTAGTTGGTTTGGCACCAAAGACAACCGATGATGTCGTTAATTATCCCTCGCTAAAATAAATTTAATTCCATTGAAGAACCTCTTGTGTTACGCGTATCAACCAGTTTATAAAGATTACAAAGACCCATCTGGTTAACTTTGGTAATTCTGTCAGAAACCAAAACCAAAGAAAAAGTCCTTAATAAATCCTGGCTTTGCACGGAACATTGATTAAAGCATTTCCTTCCACTTCTTCAGCTCAACAAGCCGTGAAAGTGTGCAACGCTTGTTCTGTTGGATGGCCACTTGGGGCAAGGTGATACCCAGCTGATGAGGTCACTGCTGTGGGCAAACAAATGAAGGTCACAGTCACCATGGCCCCTTATCACAGAGCATATCTTGCAGCACATTCATCAGATCTTGACATTTTGCCCCACAGCAGAGATGCTGTAGCTAGGCTCACCAGGGACATGGTGTGGGTCTGCATGGGGCTCAGCTTGCCTGCAGAACCTTATGCAGCGCTGCCATCTGTATTTATGATATTCTGAGAATGAAAGCATTTTTTTTGTTTGTTTTCCTTTTGTTTTTACGGATGGTTGACATCAAAGTGGGTCTTAGTCATCCCCCTTAAACTTTGCTCTGTGCTTAAAATGAGTGAAATGCAAGAAAGGGACTAGAAGCTGTGCGGTTCAAGGTGTTGTTCTTAACCCTTGTGTTATCTTCGGGTCATTCTGACCCATCAGTCATTGTGACCCACCGTCGTATTGCGACAGATTTACCGCATACAAAGACAAAGTGAAGCATTTTCTTTTAACCGTTGGGCTGTCTCAGACCCCCCACATTGCAAAGGTTAAAAGAAAATTATTTTAATTTGTTTTTGTATTGGGTAAAATTGGGTAAACACAACGATGGTTCGTTATGAACCTTTGGGTCATGTGACCCGAAGGCAGCACGAGGGTTAAGGCATCGATGTAATTAAATAAGGAGTTCTCTCATGGCCCCTCCGGGGACATGTTTGCTTCGAATGACGTGCCGGGGATATGTAGAACACTCCGTCAGAGTTGCGGTAGAAGTGTTTGTGAAGGGTGAGCATTGTACCCTAGCAGACTGCACAAGCTGCTACAATATGGAGGATGTTCTAGACATCTGACACAAAACAAGCTGACAGAGCCTGCCATGGTGGTTCCAGAACCAGTGCTTTAACGCATGTTTAAATGTCAGAGCCCAAAGTACTTACAACCAGTATTACAAATACTGTTACAATCATGGATGAAATTATTGTTACAGTCTGCATTACAGCTAGCCTCGAACATCTTCATGAAACTTGCATGAGTTGGCAGCACGTGGAAAGCTGTTCTTCTAGGGAGTCAGGTGGCTGAGCGGTGAGGGAATCGGGCAAGTAATCAGAAGGTTGCCAGTTCGATTCCCGGCTGTGCAAAATGAGGTTGTGTCCTTGAGCAAGGAACTTCACCCTACTTTCCTCTGGGGAATAAATGTAAGAAAATCCAGAATCATTTCAGCATCTCATCTACTTTAGGCGGTTTCAGATCAAACAATCCCATTTACATTACATTTATGCATTTTTAGTTGCAATGCAAAGATCCTAAACACCCCTTTAGAAATTCTGCCAAAACACAACACCAAATACCAATGTTTTTGGAGCCAGGACCAGTTTAACCCTTGTGTTATCTTCGGGTCATTCTGACCCATCAGTCATTGTGACCCATCGTCGTATTGCGACAACTTTACCGCATACAAAAACAAAGTGAAGCATTTTCTTTTAACCGTCGGGCTGTCTCAGACCCCCCACATTGCGAACGTTAAAAGAAAATTATTTGTTTTTGTATTTAAAATTGGGTAAACGCAACGATGGTTCGTTATGAACCTTTGGGTCATGTGACCCGAAGGCAGCACAAGGGTTAAACAATATCAAGACTAACTCCAACACACTTGAATGAAGAAAAAAAACAGCTTTACAGCCTCCAACTGAATAAGTATCAAGTGACCCATGTCAACCTCTATAGCTGGATTAAACCGCCAGACATAATTACAATATGTTTGGGCTCTGACGCAAGCTGCTTGCGCAACACTGCATGGGTGGTAAAAGTTGATTAGGTTTGGGTTGTATTACATAAGCTGTTTCTTAAAGTCCCTGGATCGCCAATTAAGATGCTGTGTAATAGGAGGTAATATGAGGGGCGGTTAATTATCCTAAAGGGCTGTGCCAGTTAGAGTGGGGTCTGTATCAGTTGAGAAACAGCCATGGAAACAGGGACCAGAGGGGTTCAAAGTAAAAAATGTATGTAATTAAAATGTTTTCCTTTTTTACATGCTCTGGTTTTGTCATTTTGTGTGACTGCACGAAAGTCACTCTTGCGCCAAAGCTATTGTTATCTTCAGACTAGACTACTGGGAAAAGCATGTGGTCCTAAATAATGACATCCAATCAAGGGTTTGGATTTTTTCATAAACAATGTTCATGTGCAGAAGCAACAGGCATGAAGTGATTTATGGAACACCTAAGGTTACATAATTTATATAATTGTTAAGTGTTTAAAACCATTTTATATCAGCAAGCGTGATGCAAAGCTTTAGAAGCACACTCCCTTCTAGTTTGCATTTAAATTATGCTATGATTAATTCATAGTTAAGGGATCACACTGAGATCACCTTCATGATTAAACATTGACACCATGCTTCACCCAGTAAATCAAATTAGCATGTTTGAACAAGGCTTGTTGAGGCACGCATTGTTAAACAATTCAGGAATTTCCCACCTGACATTGAACGGACATTTCTTCCTCTGACCTCTAGCCCTTTGTCTCATTCTCACCAAGTAATTCAAACACTCTGCCAATCACAAAACCTCTTTGTTCCTCATATATTACAAACCGTTCTGCAGTGCAAGTGTGTACAGTGATATGGTTCGGTTTCAATCTCCAATGGGATCACTATCATTCAGTAAGTAGATGGCATAATTATCCATGAAAAAGAGGAACATCGACTGTACATTTACCTCCTCCTCTTCGAGAAGGGTTCAGTCTTTTGTAACCACCCCTACCCTGTGGACCAGAGGGTTAGAACATATCATACTGTATTGAGATGAAGCCATTGCTGGTTTAATATTAGTACATGTACGCCACACTCCGCTAAACAGTTTGTAATTGATGGAGATTTGACTGATTTGTGTTAAGATAAAGGGAGCGAATGTGACTGAATGTATTTGTGCCATCTGGAACACATGCTGCCACAGACAAATTGTACAGTGTGGACCCCAAATTATACATCGATCAACACCTCCATTATCAGCAAGCCAGCCTACAAATATGAATTGAAAATATTAGTTGTCATAAACGTATTAAATGTTGCCAACCTGTCCTTTATAGTTCTTGCAATGTGGATGGAGTTGCCCAGACTACCAGACAAAAAGGTTTTTGCAGGATTATATAAAACATGGCAGAATATCTATTTTGCTGCAGCTACACTATTGATCTTTAAGACATGTACACCCATAAACACCACAAAAAAAGTAAGCGCACGCACACACACACACACACATGGGGGGGGGGTGACCGTTGAGATGGAGAGGTAGAGAACCAGAAAACACACAGGAGGTGTTGAGGGGGAGAAGGAGGGCCAACACTTATTTTCACAGGAGGACAAATTCCCCCTGCAGGTCTTTCTGCCTGAAGGGGGATGTAGCGCGATCAAAGAAAATCTTTCCTCCGCCTAGCCGACACCAACCTGTGTAAGGAACTGAAATTCCCTCCGACAAACACCAGCACACCATCTATCAAAAAATTATCCAGCTTAGAAAGTTTTGGTAGGCCTCTACTTTTGTCTGTCCTTGAACTCTAAACGTGACATGTCATATATAAATATTATCATATTTATGCTCATAAGGAAGTGAGCATGGTGGGTCCAGGTACCAGGCAGCCAACATAAGGTTCATTGGCATGTTCACGCATAATGATAATGATAGTAGACTTTCATGCAATGGGCTAATGGGCTCTCTCTCTGTCTCTCTCTATCTCTCTCTCTCTCTCTCTCTCTCTCTCTCTCTCTCTCTGAGAGAGAGAGAGAGAGAGGGAGAAAAGAGAAAAGAGAAAAGAGAAAAGAGAAAAGAGAAAAGAGAAAAGAGAAAAGAGAAAAGAGAAAAGAGAAAAGAGAAAAGAGAAAAGAGAAATAGAAAGAGAGAGAGAGAAAGAGAGACAGAGAGAGAAAGAGAGAGAGAGAGAGAGAACCTTGACACTGACAACTAGTCTGTTATTATTGCTCGGGGACTTATCTCTCATTAATCACTCGCTTTTATCTTCAAAGGCCTATCAGCTCCCAAATATGAAAGAGAGGAAGAAGACTTTGTATTTCTGTCTTCTCAATGATTAGGTATTTCAATCCCTTTTGCAAGGGAAAAGCCAGTAGGAAGTATTCAGCGGTGCTTGTTTAATTACCAACCTATAGAGCCACCAATTTAATAACAAAACACTGATTGGTGATGATTTTTTGTTCTCTAATTGGCAGGTACACTCGAGTCCCCAAATGTCCTCCCTCCAAAATATCCTTGTTACAATATTGAAACCATGAATAGCAACAAAAAAGGATGTTCAAATTCCTGAGATGGATATATCTGCAGACATTACCTGAGGCGGCTCGCGTCTGAATCAAAAGCTCGGGGGAAACATGTTTTTAACAAGGCCTACACGACGCTCAAATTAATTTACCCACACTGATAGGCTGGCTTCCCCTCTCTACAACAGCCCCCTGCCAACCCTTTTTCTCTCTCATCTCCTCATAATATGCTGCTCTTTATTAGAAAGCTGGGGCTTATGTAGAAAATGCCATCTGTTCCTGGCATACTGACTCATAGCAGTGGTTCTGACAGGATGCTAAAAATAGCAACATGGCTTGTGGAAGGGCAACATACTCAGATCTTGATATTGTAAAAGCAGATATGATACACACGTCTGCTCATGAAAACACCCACTTATGATAATATCATGGTATGACTTGGAAGACCGTAGTGTGACATTTTTATTTTGAAAGAAAAAGATTGGGGTTAGGAAAGATGGATGTGAGAACACACACATTACTTTCTTCCCACAACTACATCTACTGTATCAGTAAAGGAAGTTGCAACAGGGTTACCATGGGTAACCTTCAGCAAAGCAGCACTGATCTAGTATATTGTACTCCAGTTGCTTCAGTTTATCCTTCCAGAACAGTGGATATTCTTCATTCCTTCGCTCTGCGAGGTATGTCTGTGTCTGAGTCATTGTCTGTGTCATTGTCTATGTCTGTGTCTGTAAAGGCAGCAGTGCTGGTCCTGGTCTCTGTGTCTGTACAGGCAGCAGTGCTGGTTCAGGACTCTGTGTCTGTAGAGGCAGCAGTGCTGGTCCTGGTCTCTGTGTCTGTACAGGCAGCAGTGCTGGTCCTGGTCTCTGTGTCTGTGTCTGTAAAGGCAGCAGTGCTGGTCCAGGTCTCTGTGTCTGTAGAGGCAGCAGTGCTGGTCCTGGTCTCTGTGTCTGTGTCTGTACAGGCAGCAGTGCTGGTCCTGGTCTCTGTGTCTGTAAAGGCAGCAGTGCTGGTCCTGGTCTCTGTGTCTGTAGAGGCAGCAGTGCTGGTCCTGGTCTCTGTGTCTGTAGAGGCAGCAGTGCTGGTCCTGGTCTCTGTGTCTGCATCCCTGTTTGACCCACTTTCCTGAGCCCACCGAGTGGTCCGACAGAACGGGTGATGGGTGAGCAACTCATGGGTGAGCGCACACACACAAACACATGTACATTGCAGTACTTGTCATTTGTGTCTATTATATGACCTTTACACGCACACACACATGCGCACTTACTGTACACACACGCACTCACAGCTGCAGTCTGTGTCCATCCCTAAACCTCTATTTCCTTACAGTGTACTTCAACAAACAGGCAGCAGCAGAATGAAAGAATGAATGGGTGTTTGGAGAGGCTGAGAGATGGCTGATATGTTGATAGCTGTTATTCATCACAGAGGAGTTCAATAAAGCAAAATGATCCTGTATTTTAATAAGCCACAGACAGTGATGTATCTTGGTTCTGCCACTGAGACTTTAGAACAACGAAAAATAATTCAATACTGCAGCAAAACACAGAGAACACATGGTGTAATTTTTATGGGATGTGACACCATTGTCGGTAAAGATTAAAGTGACTTAAAATAGTCTGCATTGTCAGTAGGAAAGAGGGTAGTGAGGGGTAGGACAGGGAGGTGGGAGGGAGGGGGATAGATAAAAAAGAGATAACAGTGATCGAATAAAGTTTCACAAACAGCCTCTCCCCATTCCTGGAAGGGATGAGTCCTATGTTCTCTTCTGCTCTTAGTCTCCAAATGTTTCAACATCTGTGTCGTGATCAGCCTCGATCCACTCTATATCTCGGGTTTTACAGATGTCTGCTGTCTCTACAGATCAACCGAGCATGACTGCTCTGTAACAGGACACTGATATGGAATCGCTTCCTTCTCTTACTGTAATACAGCGAGGCATCTTTGAGTGCTCTTAACGACCTTCTCATTGATTAAATTTCTACAACTCGTTAAGCCCCTCTGATTGAATGCATGGGTAAGGGTAAGGTTTAGGAGTTAGTGACTTTCCGGAACACTCGCTTTTCCAGCACATTAATAACGTACATTTAGAAATCAGTTCCGGTCATTTCCAGGTGCACCCAGATTGACCATGAAAGGATACAGTGCTCCTGAGGTGCTGACCAGTCATTGCTTCTGGCACCAGGCCCTGACACTTATCTCTATTTCTGCCTGTTGGAATCGTAATTGACGAATAATACAAACCTTATGGCTTGTCTTCAGAGACAAGAAAATGCGTACTCGTAAAATCCTCTTGTCTTGGCTGACATATCTTTGTGTTTGGTATTTTATCATGTACCTCATTGTCATACCTCATTGGGGGAGTTTCATGTTGTTCAATTGTAACTTGTTTAACTGCATGCTCTTATGGTTCTTCCCTTTGGCACTTATTCGATTTTCCACCATGTATGTTTCATGTTTTGGCTGCTCGCAATGTTTAGGGCTATCTCGATGTTATGATCAGTGACCTATGCTCTTTTGTAAAGCTCTCTCTTGGAAGTCGCTTTGGATAAAAGCGTCTGCTAAATGCATAAATGTAAATGTCTTGATTTTGTTTTATTTTACTGTTGATTCAAAGTCTTTATTTTCCCAGCATTTAATGGCAGTGTAAAGATGAAATAACAAGGTCTGCACAGTAGTGCCAATGCCATCCATTTTATAATCATAATTACTGGAACTCTATCAGGCTTGATTGCTGTAATGACAATAATTCGGACCTGTACATGTCCACTCAGTTACAGAAGAAGTGTAGATTTTCTCTGTTCTCATATCAAATCCTGCTCACAAACAACACGTCTTTGTATTCTTACGTAGGCAGGATTCCAGGAGCTTGTTGAGGTTGAAACCTGACAATGCAAAAGCCAAATTAGCCAATGTAAAAATCATCAAAGCATTTGTGGTTGGTTACATGCATAGCAGCAACATCAATAGAACAGATCTTGTACAAGGCATTTAAGTTGTTCCAGATCAACATTTCTCCAGCATTTTACAGGCTGTGTTGAGGGTTGAGGGTTTTGCACATGATTCTGCGGAACAAGAACTTTCTGCTCATCATTGCACATTAATTATTTCACAAGGTGCTTTCTTTGTTGTTTGTGCTTCCAACTGGATTTTTCTATAACAAACGATGACTCATGTAAAATCTGTAGGGGAATCATGAAAGAGTTCTGGCTGTAGTTCTCAGTGATTGTGTGTTTGTGTCTGTGTGTGTGTGTGTGTATGTGTGTGCGTGTGTTTGTGTGTACATTGGTCTATGTGAGTGTATGTGTATGTGTTGGTGTGTCTGTTTTGGCCTAGTATACACGCTCTCATTAACAATGCTAATGACATTCACTAATCAGCATGAGCTTGTAAGTGAAGTGAAATAGTCACCAAATAGTCAAAACATTTCAGGTCGTAAAACAACGAGAAAAATAAATGAAAAGAAGAAAAGAAAAAAATCACGGAGTAGTCAATTGAAAAGACAACATTTTGAAGACTCGAATGTGATTTATCTGCCAACCAGCTGCACTTTTGTTCAAAGAGGAATATACTCCCGAAGCTTCCAATACATTCAACAAAGCCACTCTTCGTGTAATAATTTTCCCCTCACATATTCCCTTTGCAATGTAGTCCTCGCTTTGTGACTAGTGAGCAATGCAAAAATAAACCCCTAATGGTGCAAATGGAGAGGAGATAAAAGTGAAAAAGATGGTTTGGGGAAGGGAAAAGCGATCCAGTCTAATTGCGGTAGTTCCTCATGCATACCGTATCAGCACACAGCTTTGTGTCTTAAGTCTCCGAGCCTGCGGAAACATTATCCCCAAGGCAACAGAGAGGAAACGATGTGGGCCCAAAACTGAAAAAAAGACTAAAGTATTTAATTGTTTCGGACCATGATTTTTACATTGGCATGAAGCGAAATTCAAATGTAAGCTTTTTCCTCAGGGTTTGTGCAGGGTGCCGACATTTTATAATTTTTTTAACAGAACGACTTGGGTCATGGGGTTTCTCAGAGGAACCCAAATGTACACAACGTGCCACACAGTCTGATGCAGGGGCGTCGTTAGACCCTTTTTACTGGGGCACGTGCCCCAGTATAAATCTGCTGTGCCCCAGTAAAATCAAAAATTTGAGTTTGAACAATTTACTTTATTAGTCAGTGCATTCATTTAGATTGATAATCTCTGAAAACATTTACGCAGTATCCCAATAAACGCTTGTAAAATAAAAAAAACTGTATTTGCGTTCAAATGAATGCAGAGAAATGTGCGCGCTCGTATTAAGTATTGATGTCCCTTCCAAATATGATATCAAACTTGAGTCCCTGAACTGTTGTATAGTGGGTTAAGCAAGGGGAGTTTCTATAGCCTATAGTGCATTGTGCGCAGCAAGCTTGACAGAAAAAAAGGAATACGAATAGGGGCCTGTGCCCCAGTAGAGTTTTATGTCTAACAACACCTCTGCTCTGATGTGTTTAGGAGGGAGGTGTGAGGAGACATGGAAGTGTGTTACATCATTCCTCATAACAATTTCCTTCAAAACATATTTACATTTACATTTAGTCATTTAGCAGACGCTCTTATCCAGAGCGACTTACAGTAAGTACAGGGACATTCCCCCCTAAGCAAGTAGGGTGAAGTGCCTTGCCCAAGGACACAACGTCATTTTGCACGGCCGGGAATCGAACTGGCAACCTTCAGATTACTAGCCCGATTCCCTAACCGCTCAGACACCTGACTCCCTGAATATATTTTTTATGAACCATTCAAAAAATGGTTGCTGTCCAGTCGATTAACATTTATAATTAAACAATCATTCGGGCAAGGGCAATTGACAGAAAACTCATACAGTTCTATTGCATTGCGTATTAATTCTATTCAGGATGAAAGGGCTGGGGGGGGGGGGACCAGAGAGCTCTCTGATTGGCTGTGATAATGCAAAGGATTTTTTCCCCCTAGGCTTTGCTAGGTTGAGCAGTAATTGCCTGAGGGAACTGCAATGATTCTTTAGAGTTGTTCAGTGAAGAGATTATCATAATAGAACAAACATTAAAGGGGGCAGGCAGTGTTCATCTGGGTTAAAATATATCTCTGTCTTGTCTCTCTAGTCATACTACATCTATGCATGTTGATGTGAATGAGATGCTCACGTAGACAAGTCATGTTCATGATCATGTTTATGAGACGTTGTTTTGATTTGTGGACAGCTTGACGTCACAGTTTCCTATGAACCTCTCAGTTGATGTACATGAACATGAGCCTATCTTTAGAGCAGTCTGTCTCATCTGTTCTCATCTGTTAGCTGCCACATTGCCTCCCAGCAACAGCACCTCTAACACCAGCGCTCAGATCTGGAGCTTCTCTTTATTTATTTTTTATTTTTTTATTTTCCGTATAGCCTTCGCATAATTCAAGCCTTGTTAAAGTGGGTTAGGCCTCTGTGGGCATAGGAGAGGATTCTGTGTCAGTAGTGTAGAGACTGGTGGACTTAGATGTCTTCCTGCCTGTATCCTCCCTGCTCACCGTCACCTCCACTTGGATTGGAAGCTAACAATGATCTTTGTTTGGGACAATGTGTACTCTGCAAAAACCCTGGTGGGACCACGTCAAAGTTAACATCCCAGTTTGGTTTAGCGGCATGCCCCTCAACACTTCCGTCTTCATCATTTACATTTAGTCATTTAGCAGATGCTCTTATCCAGAGGGACTTACAGTAAGTACAGGGACATTCCCCCCGAGGCAAGTAGGGTGAAGTGCCTTGCCCAAGGACGTCATTTGGCACTGCCGGGAATCGAACTGGCAACCTTCAGATTACTAGCCCGATTCCATAACCGCTCAGCCACCTGAGTCCCTCCCTCTCAACACTCTCTGCTACTGCCACTAGGTTGTTCTCAAACGTTATGCATGGTATGTAAAGTATATAACACTTATGGTAGTATCTCTAGATGTGGACATTGGAAATACAACGGTACTTAAGAATTATTTGCTGGACCTGATGTTAGCTTCCTCCAGGAAAACAATTACTCTTATTGAGGGACTTGTTGCTCTTGTTGGTTAGTTGTAACTGATTTAACTTCTTGTACTCGCTGTGAATTATATTATTGTTGCTTGCTTTCCTACAGGTACACTTGCACTTTTGAAGTTCATGTTGTTTAATTGTAACTTGTTTAACTACATGCTCTTATGTTTCTTCCAGTCATAGCTGGCCAGTCCTATTCCCCTATTCTACAGGTTCATTCTTCAACACAGCAGAAAAGAGAGCCACACTGAGGTCCTGTAAATGACATTTTCACATCTTTCCCCCATCACTGGAGATGTGTTGCGGTTACTCATTCCCACTTCCTGATGACTTATGCAAATGAACCAAGGGGAAAAGGCGAAGCTCTCAGATGTTCTGAGAGAAGGCTGTGGGAGGGGAGAGAGAACAGTCTCTAAACTGACGTTTCATTTAAAAAAACACCAACAAAAAAAATAAGCCAAGTCATTGGGAACACCTTCATGAGCCGAAGCTCTCTGACGTTTAAGACCCACCGTATTGTCAAACAGCCTAGGCTGGGTATTATATCACATTTAATAGAGCCTCTCTCTAAGATTTGACATTTTGTCTGCCTCGTTGGCATTCTCGGAGTCGGACAGGAGCAATGTGAATCTGGAGAGCAGTCAGGTTGTCAGGGGAGACGTCATAAGACAGTTTCATTGAATCTTTGCGGTGTATGAACAGAGTCTAAGGCTGGATGCTCCACTGCCATTGAGGAGACAGGGTACACTTGAAATAAACTTGGAAAGCATTGAACAAAAATGTGATTCCATTCTGGTAGAAGTGGGTCTATTCAAGCAACCCACAGGTTTTGGTCAACATATTTTGTTCATGGAGCAAGTTTTGACACTTCTGTGGTTCTTGAAGTTGTTCTTAACGGGAACAAGACAGAAGATGTAAAATAACATTATATACCTTCAACATTCCTTAACACCTTCATGCCTTCTACAGTCTCTTATTTTCTCTGAAAATAATTTATATCAAGAACACAAGCCCTTGGTCTGCCTTCTAAATGACCAAGACAACATGTTGGCAAAACAAACCTCCCTCTTCCTGTAAAGCTACACAACGTCACACCATCGTCGGGTTGTTTCAGCAGACAAACGTCCAGGTGTATCTTTAAACCCTCTTTCTGGCCCACTTTTCTGCAATTTTGTGGATATATTGGTCCGGGCGAAAACTGGGCCATCGGTTTCCCACGAGCCTCCACACATGCAGACAGGAATTAGATTTATTACCCAGAGTGCCCCATGGGGAACCACTGTCCTCTGCCCTGTCTTAGCAGAATCAATGAAACTAGGAGAGAAGAGAAGCATAGAGAAGAGAATGGAGGAGGGAATGGAGAGTGGTTATTTTTCGCAAGCAGGGCACCCTAGAGAGAATGCAGTGACAGGCTCCCAGCGAAGGAGAGAAGGGGAAAATGAGACGAGAGAGCATGAGGGGGGGTTAGGGGTTACAGGCTCTTTAACCTTTGACCTTCCGTCAAGTCTGAACACTCCTCATTGGCCCATGGTGAGAGTTGCGATTCCGTTCGCTGGGTCTCACATTGCTAGATCACAAATCACCGTCCTTGTCTCAGATCAGGACTAACTGAACTAGAACAAACATGCTATTATCCAGGAACAACTATTCGCGGAAGACACTTTCTTTCCCGTCAGACAGACTCTACTAATTCTAAATGTAGTGCCTCATTCTTGTGAGATACATCAATAGCCACCAACTAGGAAAGGTCTTCCATCAGTCTGACAGATATACAATACAGATCCTGTCTATTGATGATGAAACATAAATCAAGACCCATGAACTTCTGCATCCCATTGAAAACTCCACCCATCAATTACTGAGCACGTTTCAACAGAATGCACTTCAAGCCAAATGTTTCTACATTAAAGTCAGTTTTCGGTGGAGATAAGACGTCTCAGATTAACTTACACAGTCTACATTGTTTATCTTAGAAAATAGCTGTCAGTGTTGGCACTGCTTGTCTGGAAGGTTGTTTGTCCCACAAACCAAGGACAACAGCCCAGTGCTGCCTGTTTGCTCTTGAAGATCTGATGGGTTTTTCAAAAGAAGGGAAAGAGTGCTGACAACAGATGGTTAGCATTCCGCCATTACGTACTTTCGCCAACATATGTAGGTCAGGTGCGTCGAGGTCAGTAGTTACCATAGGAACCTTCATCTTTGATCCTGCACCGCAGAGTTTTCATGAACACTTGAATTTCGTTCGGGATTAATAAAGTGGATTGAATTTGATGTCAAATACGGTATTTCGTCCCTCATTCTCTCCACGCTACTTTTAACCCTTTCAAAGGACCGCTCCTAGATTATGTGTGGAAATTCCCACAGGACATCAGCTGAACAGGCATAACATGACCGTGAGGATTCATACGGTTGATAGACGGGTGGGTTTAATTTCCTTAAGGAGGGAGTCAGCAGAGGACCACATCCATCAATTATCCAGACAGCATCTGACCGGCTACACCCTGGTGGTCATCATCATTAACCTGGAAGCTGACTATAATATATACATGTATAAACACAAACTGTTGTTTATACATGCATGCGTGTATAAATAACAAACATGCATGAGTGTGTGTCAGTTGGCTGACCCAAATGTTAATTTTTTTTTTGGGGGGGGGGGGGTGGTAATTGAAGTATTGACGAGCTGGCAATGTAGAATCCCTCTAGATGACCTTGGGAATACTGAGGGAACACAAAAGGATTCTCTCTTGGCGTGAGCTCCATACACACTGTACATGGTTAAGCCTACGTGATTGGATGGAGTGAGGTGATGATGCATGGTGAATGCTGATGGGGTGGTCTGGGCAGCTGTCGTGGAGTAGAGTAGGATGGGGTAGTACATTGTTTGTGTGTGTGTCAAGGGTGTGTGCGCGCGTTTAATTTGTGCGTGTGTCTCACAGAGGCAACATAGTCTGTTTCTCATCATTTATCAATGTCAAATACCAGTGAGGTATACTCTCTTTGCCCCAGGTAGACCCTACACACACTCACTCACACACAGACGCACACTAACTCACACAGACTGCACACAATACACGCACACCACACACATGAACTGCATCATTACCAAACACATATCTCGTTGTTATTTTGTTCCTTAAAAACGATGGTTTAAACCCCCCAGTCCACGTCTAACTCCACCCTTACCCCGCCTCCTGAGCTCTACCCCACATTCTCCTCCACGAACGCGGTTCTGGACCCAGAATGCCAAGCTCATCCGGCGCAGACTAATGAGACGGAAAATGAGGTTGGAGAACCCTTGGGATGTCATCAGGGCCCTCGGCATGCAAAGTCAGACAAGAAAACTGGTGGTATATCCGGGGATATGATGTTTATGCTCATGTAGGAACCAAGGGCCTATCAAAGACGATGTTTTAATCTTTTTTCCCGCTTTCCAGCACTGAAATTGCATGACCACGACAGATGGGTAGGTTGGCTTATTTCAGGAACATGAGTCCACTAGGTCACTATCGATGCTTTTCTTGTTTTGTGCTGCAATTCAAGTGGCTCTCCACAGGGAGTCTAAGGCAGGATGTGTGAGGTTCTGGGATTGTGCCTGTTGTTTGAACCGTGTTGTTCTTGCGGTTGGCAAAATACTCCGGGCGAGTGCATATGCTTTCCCACAGGCCAGGCTGGTGCTGGTGGTAAAATCTACGAGATGATTCAGGCTTGACGCTCAGCATCTTCCTGTCGCCAGAATGAGTCAACACTATTCAGATCCAAGCACGGGCGCGCCAACGCTTTGACAGAGTGAGCGACGTGACATTCATCCGCCTCACAGAAACATCAAGATCCTATTTGTGCCGGGATGGATGGGCCAATGTCGTTGTACCGCAACGCACGTTTAAATAGGTCTGATGACGCCGGGCTTTCTGTCATGTTTCGCTTCTCGTTTTATCTTAGTAGTTTGCCAGTTGAGGCTTGTAAAAGCCTGTGAGTGTAGCCCGAAGGAAAAACTGATCTGGATGATTGAAGGGAGAGAGAGAGGGAAATATGGAGCACATAGGGAGGGAGGGGGGAGGGGGGAAGGGGTGTGTGGCTGTCAGAGAATACCTTGCAGGTTTGTCGACGTCTCCGCTTGGACGTTTTGAGCAGTGAAAAGTGTTTTGACAGAAATTCAATTGAAAATGCTCAAGGACTCACATGCACAGTGAGTGAAATGTCATTGACAGGCTTTTTGGTTGCGGTTGGTATGCACAAGTGTACCACATTAACATTCCAGTTGACCTTCTTCAATGTCAAAAGCTGATGTAGGCCTATTAATGGATGTTTTTAGCTCTTACTCTTCCCAATTAATAAACACATTGCTGTGAACGGTTTGACGAGTCTAACAAATGCCACAGTTTATACAGGAAATAATCAGTTTCTCACAAGTTCGCAATTCCGGCCTTCATTTTCAATGGTTGACAATTTCATTTACTTTTTGACCTGAACAGTGAAGTCACTGTCAACTAGCTTGGCATTTTACAGTTTTAGCTTCTGTTAATTCGTCTCCCTTCTCCTGTGTTCTCCCCTAACGTTGCTGCACGGGCCGCTGTGTGCCCGTCTCACACTCCGCTAGGTGCAGAACACAGGCTAATTAGATGGCGCGAGACCAGACTTCAGCGAACGGGGCTGAAACTTGTAATTTAATGGGGGGTTAAGGCACTACTTTGTTAACGAGTTCATACCTTGGCATACAAATTGAATGACAGTGTTTTGCATTCAAGACAGACAAACAACGCTAAACTAGTCCAGACAATATAGCTCCGGTGGGGACCTGGCACGAGAGTGGCCTGTCTGTTAATGAATCGGCACAATCCAGCTTCGAGGCTGCAGTCCAGACACGTTTTTTTTTTACATTTACGTCAGATATAGCGCAGCCAGGTTAACCTACCTTTAATAAATAGGGTTAACATTATATATTTATATATATATATAAACAATGCTGTACCAGAACAAGAGACACTATCAACATTACAGGTACCAATTTATAAATGTATCGACCCCACCGACTTGTTGTTTTTACCTCTTTTTGGGGGGTCAGACCCCCCCAAATCCCCTGTAATATGAACCCTGCTTTCAGGTTCAAAATGTAATTATATAACTGTGCAGATAGGGCCATCTAGTGGATATTTAGTGCATTTGTCTACAATTGTTTAATACAGAATTTTAAGTTAATTTGCCATATGAAAATGTGAATGAATATGAGAATGATTGTCACTTTTTATTTCTGGCACCCCCAAACAATGGGGGGGACTTTACTGTTCCTATTCTTATAGAGAGCACAGTTATCCCGACTTACAGTAAGTACAGGGACATTCTCCCCGAGGCAAGTAGGGTGAAGTGCCTTGTCCAGGGACACAACGTCATTTTGCACGGCCGTAAAAACGAACCGGCAACCTTCTGATTGGTGGCCCGATTCATCTGAACCTACCTTCAGGGACTTGGTGAGGAGTGTCTATTTCATAGCAGTCGTTCTGTTTCTCTCAAAATTCTTGTGAAATGTGTCCAACACCCAACACTTAAAAAAAATATATACATTTAGTTCCCTTTCACTCTTTTTTTCTGCATCCAACTGGTTCCTTATTTCTGCAGTCACAAGGCCGTAGCCATGGAGTCTTTTTTTTTTTTTTACTTTTTACGTTTAGTTATGAATATGATTACATTTTTTATGATCATTTCGAACAGCGTGCGTGGTTGCCTGTCTTAGCGTAGCACATTTATATTTTATTTATATTTTTATACCAATATATTGGGGGGGACATTTTGACCAGATTTGAATATTGGGGGGATTTGTACCGTTTGTTTCCTCCTTAGATAGGTCTAAAGCTAACCCTTTAGATATATTTATACGTGTGATAGGGAAACTGTGGTTGCATGTAACTTACTGAATGTAGGCTACTGCACATGTCGTGCTTTTTAAATAATTATTACTTTTGATTAAAATGGATATGGATTTGATTTATAAACCATCCCACCCCAACATATTTCATACAATGTCCAGCAAAATGCCCCAGCTCCACTGACTGGGGTACCTTTTACAGAAAGGTTTTTTGGCTTTAGATATAGGCCTATAGATATTCTGTTAAAATGTTTAATACCTTGCAACCAAATGTCAATATATTTGATATATATATATTTATAGGTATATATATATATATATAATGGTTCATACATTGTTGCTGTTTTATATTACGGCAAAGGTTTATTTGCCGCCTTTTCCATGTCAATCACGCATTCTTTGACGATTTTACTGACAGAGGCCGTAAATCAAGGCGCAGTAAACTCTTCCAGGACATTCCTTTAATCTCTAAATGATTAGGAACAATGTAAAACGCTTTTTACAAAAGCCAGATACCCTTTGCAGCAACAGGAATATAATCTAGAGTTAACATTTCAACACATTGTATTCTAAGACCAGCCTGCCACAGAGCTGAACTTGGCCTGGAATGTTACGCAGCACGAGAAGGATCCCAAAGCATCATCCCCTTCCGACCGCCCACGCACGCGAGAGGGGGGAGAAAGTGCTTTGTCAATGAGGAGACTCACAACGCTGGGAGCGGCAGAGACAGTAACAAAGTTTTCTAAATATCCCTCTCGGATTACTGCATTTTAGTCATCGACCGTGGGATTGTAACAGTATAGCAAGCGTTTCGTCGCAGGAGAAGGTGGTTGAAGACCAGGGTAAGTCATGTCTCCGCTTGTAATCTTGTGTGGCATTTGATTGAATACCGATTTCGAAGCGAAGAATAAAGCTAGTATAGCCGACGTTATCGTGGCTTGAATAACTGTTGCGGTGATGAATGGTAGGATATAACGAGTGAATCACACCCCACTGTTCTTATCCGAAGTTCCAGTTGTTGGATCGTGCATCCATATAGCATATTTGTAACTAAATGCTTGCCTTGAAGAAAAAAAAAACTTTGTTGGCTGTCCATGACTCTGTAACCAATATGACCGTACATATCGCCTCTCTATCGTATTTTGGTCCAATACGTCGAAAATAATCTACGCAAATCTGTCAAATGTAGCCTGGTCTATATGTCCAGAATAACATCCACCAACAGGTTCATTGGATTTATGAAGCTTCATTGAATGTTACCATTGACTCACAACATTGTACAATACCTAAGTCTGTTCAATCTCGACATCACCGAGTGGCAGATCAAGAAAAGGCTGCTTGCATTTACCCCCACTACATCTCGCGGCTGTCTGAAACGTGTATTCCACATTAATTCCACAGACGAATAATTCCACATGCAGTAAACAACCCTTATAAGAATTGCCAGTCCTTTGGGAAAACAAAACTGTCTTTAAACGTCTGCCCTTTAAACGTCTGCCCTTTTTCAACACAGTCACAAAATGTTGACTGTGATATTGTTCTCAACTTGTTCAGTCTTGTTGAAAATAGACAGGTAGGCCCTATGTGGTTTTTGTTGTTTTTCCAATCGCTCATGATTAAAGTATTTCAACCTCAGTACGGGTTAATGAATGTGATGAGTAAGATTGTAAGACAGTATTGCTAGAATTACACTCCCAAAGCCTGCAATTGTTCGTATTCAACTATCAGATCCCTTTTGCAAGATTATTTTGCAATACCCACATCGTCTGAATGTCTAAGTAAGCATTATCCTCTATTTTAATTTGCAGAACCTCAACCCCCGTCCATGCATTTCAACTTTGACTTATCGTTTTGGGGAAGTTGAAAGCCATGGTGTTAAGATTTTCCTTTCCTGTGGTCACTGTCTGGGTCTCAGTGTCCCTGGTGGTGCTGCAGGTCAGAGGTGAATCCTGCCTCATCATTAGCGAGATCAACGCTGACAACCCCAAACTGGACACCACTGAGTTTGTAGAGCTGTACCACACCAGTGGCCAGAGGGCTTCCCTGAACGGTTACACCCTGGTGTTCTACAACGGCAATGGAAACGTGGCCTACAAGGTTCTGGACCTGAAGGGCCATTCCACCGACGACCGTGGCTTCTTCCTGGTGGGTTCGGTGGACATGCTGCCCAAACCGGCCATCCTCCTCCCGCCCAACACGGTCCAGAACGGCCCGGACGCCATCGCTCTCTACCACACGTCGGCCGCCCGCTACAGCGAGAAGATGAACGTCACGGCCGTGGGCTTGGTGGACGCGGCCGTCTACACGTCGTGGCGGTCCGGAGGATCTCCGAAGGTCCTCGCGGACATCCTCACCCCCGGGAAGGAGGCCTTTGTGGAGGATGAAGGCTTCTACGAGGGGGACGAGTCCCTTGAGAGGTGTCTCCTGTCTTGGGACCACTGGGGCTTCCGGATGGCGGCGCCTTCTCCCGGCCAGCGCAACAACTGTTCAACTTTAGGGTACCCCGCTGACACCTCAGTCATCAACGAGCTGAAGCTGGGAGGCGGTCAGGTGGACGGGTACGTGGAGATAAAAATGCTGTCTTCTGCTTCTTTGGCGCTGGTGGTACTGGACGGGAGGACGGACAGAGTCAGCATGAGTGTGGATGTAGACGTCTCCAGAAAGGGCATAGTCACCGTCGTCGTAGGAAAGAACAACATGAAAGGTGAGAGTGACCCAGCAGACTTTTTTCAATTGTGACGATCTACTTTCATTAGTTTCAATAATCTACTTTTTTGTCTATCTAAAGGATCCTTGTCCAGCTGTGTCACGATGAATGCTGACAATTTTGTGTGGCAGGAGCTCTGGAGTGCCTTCAGTCATCTTCTCTTCTCTCCCTATGTCGCAGAGTGCAAATAAAATAATAGAATAGAATACCATGAGAAAGGCATAGCTCAGTGGTTAAAGCATTTGACCCGGAGATTAAGATGTTACCAGTTCAAATCCCCCCCTTGTACTTTTAGCTTCTGCTAAACCAACACAGCCACCATGAGTGTTGGCCTCCGGCGAAGCAGCGGTTTTGAATGTGTGTCGTGTGTTTCCCAGGAGATGACTCGGGAGCGGTGGCGTTGTACTGGGGCAGCGCGGCAGACTTCCCCGCGGGCAGCGCCCTGAGCAGGACCGAGGTCCCCCTGGACGCCTTCGTGTTCGCTGGGCCCGGCAGCCCGCCCAGTGACGACCTTGTAAAGACCCTGGTGCCAGACACAGAGCCGTACCAGCTCAGCAGCAGGCAAGATCCTCCTGTCCTAACGAGCGATCCTTCTGTCCTAACGAGCGATCCTTCTGTCCTAACGAGTGATCCTTCTGTCCTAACGAGTGATCCTTCTGTCCTAACGAGCGATCCTTCTGTCCTAACGAGTGATCCTTCTGTCCTAACGAGCGATCCTTCTGTCTTAACGAGCGATCCTTCTGTCCTAACGAGTGATCCTTCTGTCCTAACGAGTGATCCTTCTGTCCTAACGAGCGATCCTTCTGTCCTAACGAGCGATCCTTCTGTCCTAACGAGTGATCCTTCTGTCTTAACGAGCGATCCTTCTGTCCTAACGAGCGATCCTTCTGTCCTAACGAGCGATCCTTCTGTCTTAACGAGCGATCCTTCTGTCCTAAGGAGTGATCCTTCTGTCTTAACGAGCGATCCTTCTTTTTTTGAGCTTTTTCTTTCATTTTTTTGATTCAATTTTGAGTGAGGAACAGAAGGGTAAAATTTGCAATGGCCTCTTAAATTTTACCCTTCTGTTCCTAGCCCAAAATTGTCCTTGCCAACTTTTTTTTAAATGAAAGAAAAAGGTGCAGTGGTCTCTCAGTTTTTGTCCAGAGCTGTACATGCTACAGTATAAAACCTCTCCTGTATCTGTGTGTTCATATGTGGGCTCGGTAGTTTCTGTTTGCTGTCCTCTCAGCCGCACCCTGCAACAGATTGTTGGATTGTTTTCAATGTCGTTCTTCCTATAACTTATTTAACAAGTCATGATCCACAGTGAAAAACAGCTCTAATTTTCCCAGCTATGTTAGTAAACTGCAGATTAGGATGTCGTGTCTGCAGATTTGGCCAACACGGGTGCTACGTACAGTAAATATCCTGCAGGGAGCTTTCTCACTGTAGTGTTAGTGTATTCGATGCCAAACTAGATGCCACTAACCTTTTACTGCTAGTACTGCGTAACCTTGCCCTGCAGTAACCTTTCAACCATATTAGCAAAACCTTCATTCCATTGACATTATGCATAGCACATACCTATGACAATGTAAACTGCAAACTCTTTACTGTTCTGGTGAGTCTATCATCCCAACATCCTTTGTTCATTCCCACACTCTCGCGTGGGGGGATTTGACCCTGTTTGGCGGATGCTGGCGAGACGGTACGTTTGACCTGGACCTTGACCCTTGACCCCCTCAGGTTCAGAGAGGGCGGCTTCCCCCTGAGCCGCTGTGGGACGGCCAGTGGGACGAGGAACCCAGGGCTGTTCTGGGAGGCTCCGCCCACACCAGGACAGCCCAACCAGTGTCCCTGGCCCAAGATCTGCCCTCACGACCCGGGTGAGGGGCACTGCAGACTGCTTAAAGCTTACCACACTGGCTTGGGATGCACGGGTTTTTTAATGTTGTTAATTCAACCAAAACTAAGCAACTCTGTTTTGAAGGAAGATGAGTTAACTGGATTAATTTTAACAGAACACAGATGCATAAAAAAAACACATGCTAAAATATATTTTGTATAGCTTAACCCCCCTGTGCAAAGCCTAGTTGATACTATTTGTAAACACTGCAAATAAGAAGCCATATCTACATTTACATTTAGCAGACGCTCTTATCCAGAGCGACTTACAGTAAGTACAGGGACATTCTCCCCGAGACAAGTAGGGTGAAGTGCCTTGCCCAAGGACACAACGTCATTTTGCACGGCCGGTAATCGAACCAACAACCTTCAGATTACTAGCCCGATTCCCTAACCGCTCAGCCACCTGACTCCCTGGTCTATATCTAATATCTCATTGTAAAGAAAAGGGTTAGGGTGAGAACACGCACACATAATTCCTCTTTTGAACATTCCTTCCTTCCATGTGTTGTGGTTCCCCAGTGGTGCCTGTGGGTACAGACATGCCTCCTGAGCTCCCCCCATGGGCGCGTCAGGACTTCCTCATCAGCGAGGTGAACAGCGACACCCCTGGTTCAGCCGAGGACAGCGAGTTCGTGGAGCTGTTCCATCCGTCCGCCCGCCGCGCCTCGCTGGACGGCCTCTGGCTCCTGCTGTTCAGCGGCCACAACAGCAAGCCCTACCGCGAGATAAGCCTGAGTGGATACTACACCAACGCCCACGGCTTCTTCCTGGTGGGCAGCGACAAGATGGTGCCCGCCCCCTCGGTCCACCTCCCGCCCAACACCATCCAGAACGGCCCGGACGCTGTGGCGCTCTACCGCAGCCCTTACAGCCCGCCCTCGGCCGGCCAGACGGGGATCCCGACCCGGGGTCTGCTGGACGCCGTGGTGTACCGCCTGAGGGGCTCGGACAAGGAGTGTCAGGAGCTGAGCGACGCGCTCACGCCGGAACAGCTCCCCCTGCTGGAGGACCCAGAGGCGCTGGCGGGAGACGAGGGGCTGAGTCGCTGTGGCAGCCTGCAGCCTGCAGACCTGTCCGCCTTCACGGTGAGCGCCTGCCAGCTCTTGAGTCATCGGGGTCGAGGAACAGACGCTGAAACGGGGGCGCCGTGAATTATTGATCCCTCGTTTTTGGCACGGGTGCGGTTGCGGTTGCCATGGCTGCAGGGTGCGGCGCATCTCTCTCCTAGATGGTAACGACAAAACTTTTTTTTTTTTTTTTACTTGTGTTTCAGGTGGCCGTGCCCACCCCTCTCAAGGACAACGCCTGTCCGATCCCACCCCCCCCTCCAGAGGGTCTGGTCATCAGCGAGGTGGCCAGCGCCCGCTGGACCAACCACAGCCAGCAGAGGGCGTTTGTGGAGCTGTTCGGACCGCCCCTGACCGCTCTGAAGGGTTTATACCTGACCGTGTTTGAACAGGACCACACCTGGACAGTGATGGCCCTCCCTCTGACACGGTTCACCAACCTCGACGGGTTTTACCTCGTTGGAAATGTCACCGGAGCAGGTGAGGGCAGAGCTGGTAGAGAGGAACCGTTAGTAACCGAGTGACACGGCCACCTCTCTCGCTCGTTCTCTCTCTCTCTCCATCGCTCTCTCTTCACACCTCTCTCTTCCTCTCCCCCTATCTCCCTCCCTCCTTGTCTCTCTCTCTCTGCGACTGTCCCTTCACCCTTCTCTTCTCTATCTCTCTAAATGCCATCCATCCATCCATCCCCCTCCTCTCTCTCTCTCTCTCTCTCTCTCTCTCTCTCTCTCTCTCTCTCTCTCTCTCTCTCTCTCTCTCTCTCTCTCTCTCTCTCTCTCTCTCTTCTCCCCCCCCCCCCCCCCCCCCAGACCAGGCCTTCCCTGACGGGGCCACAGTGCCGGTGCGCGGGGCGGTGGTCCTGTGTTATGGCTCTCTCAGCGTGTGCAGAGCCGGCACCTCCCTGTCCAACAGCAGCCTGCGAGACACGCTGGTGTTCAGCGACAGCCCGCCGCTGCTCTCCACCGTTTCCGCCAGCTGGGGGCAGCAGGTGATGCCTGCTCTCAGGTAAGGTCGCACTGGCTCTGAGCTCCCCATATGCGTGTCGTCCCTGAATAACGGGTATTAGTGAAGAGAGTGAGACGAGCTCTGTGTGGGTGTGTGTGTTGGTGTGTATGTGTGTCATTACGCAGGTCCGTAGAGGACGGTCCCGTCTCCCTCAGTCGTTGTTCGTGTTGTGATGTCAGAAGCGCCTTCTCCTGGACAAGCTCCTCCCCCACCCCCCACCTGACCAACCTCTGTCCTAGCCCCGCCTACTCCAGTGCCATTGACCTATGCCTGGGGCCTCTCAGCAGTGATTGGCAGGAGCATTCAGGAAGTACGCAGTTTCAACTGGAAAATTATAGTGCATAGCTATGATTATATGTTTGACTGTTTCAGAGGGATTCAGACAATCTTGTTGTTATGACACATGGCAAAAAGATATATCTGTTGCCTAGCCATTGTTATATGAATTAATTGACTCTCCCTTTCTGTCTCTCTCTCTCTCTCCCTCCCTCCCCCTTCCGTCTCTCTCTCTCTTTTCTGTCTCTACCTCCCTCTGTCTCTCTTGCTCTCACTCTTTGTGTCGATCTGTCTTGTCTGTCTAGACTGCAGTGGGTTGATACAGGGCAGCAGAGTCATGGAGGTGGCGGGCTATCTGGAGCAGCGATGTCACTGTGGCATCTCTGCTCTTTATCTGCAGGGTGAGACACTACGCACGCACGCACACGAGCACACACGTACTGTATGACGTGTGTATCTGGGTGGTCAGATGGCTGAGCGGTTAGGGAGTCGGGCTATTAATCAGAAGGTTGCCGGTTTGATTCCCGGCCGTGCAAAAATGACGTTGTGTCCTTGGGCAAGGCACTTCACCCTACTTGTCGCTCTGGATAAGAGCGTCTGCTAAATGACTAAATGCAAATGTAAATACCTATCGTTGAATGATGATGATGTGTGTGCGTGTTACAGGGGCTAACTTTTCATGTGTGGATGGCTGGTTGCGGGTGCGAGGGAACATCCAGGCCCTGTCAACCCACCAGAGGGCGCTCATCCTCCAGATGTCCCATACACAGCCCTCCCCTCTACAGGGGGACGTCTGCTCCTCCCCTGCCACTGGGCGCCACATGAGCCCAGGTGAGTCCTGCAGTACCCCTTTACTCTCCAGCCTCCTCACCTGACCAACCTGGATCCACCTCTTGTTTACATTTCTGAAGGTTAGACAGGAACTGCAAGCTACGTTTTGCTGTAACAAGTAAGAAGAAAACGTAGACCGCACAAAGTCTGTCAAATAAATAAACGGTTTTCTTTCGACTGAAAACAACAGCAGTGTCCAGTCGTTAGACGTGTTCCAGATGTTGAGAAATGAGAAATGGCAGACAGCTAAGTGCCAAAAGCCAATCAAAACACAGGATACTGGATGGAATGAACGCAAAAACACACAGGAAAGCCCTCAAGGCTGTGAGTTTGAGCTTTCTGGGTTATCCCATGCTTTCAGAGATGAACTGTACCTCCTTCAGTCAGGCTGGCAGACGGGAGTGTTTATCTCTTGCAGCTGCCTCAAGGCCTAGGATTTGAGTCACATTTTAACTAGTAGTTATTATCTGTACGTTTCATCCAAGTCTTTACCTCGAAACCTGCACTACTCATGTTGTCCAGAAGGTGGCCCTCTTCGACATTAGTGATGAGCTCTCTGGCTCTTTTCTCATTCGGCTCAGCTCACCAAGAACAGCCGTCTCTTTTGGCTCCCAAATGCCTCCCAAACACGACGACCCATCACAACACAGAGAACAGAAAACGGTCACCTTGTAACAGTCCCCAGAGACGAGGCTCCAGGGCGTTTTATCAGAAAATAAGGCTGGTGTTGGTACTGTGATGGTAGAAGCAGGTGTGTGTGTGTCCTGGGGGAGGGTTGATAACTGTTGGTTTGTGTGTGTGTGTGTGTGTGTGTGTGTGTGTGTGTGTGTTACAGAGTCTGCCCTGGGTCTGCAGATAGGGCTGGTGGCTGGAGTACTGCTTCTGTTGGGGCTTGGAGCAGCACTTTTTACATACCTCTATAGGAGGAGGTGAGGACACACACACACACATATACGCACACACAGACATACTGCATTTAACCACTCAAACGCACACACACACACACATTCATGTGCTTTATAAGACTGTAAAAAATTGGATATTGATAGTTTGAATGTCTTAATCCACTCACATGGCTTTCAGCTCACACAGATGTATATGATGTCTGTCTGCTCGTAGGCGTCCTCTGGACTATTACTCCATGGAGCTGAATGAACATGGAGACGGACTGTCTGAACTGTAACCTAGACATCCTGTTGGGTGAACCTTGTTCATGTGTGGGAGGTGGAACAGGGGAAGAAAGGTTTGAGAGAAGTGTGTGTGTGTGTGGGGAAGGGGGGGGGTGGAGGGGCAGATATTGGTTCATCATAAGGTGAAGTGTTACTTCTGCCTGTGTCTTTGAACAGTGTGTTTCGCTTTTGTTAGCCAGTACTGAATGACAGACCCCCCTCAAAGTTAGTGATATTGATTGACTGTTCTAGCAAAGGCTTTAGTTTGAACTACCTGTCTGAACCTTGTTATAATACTATCATTCAGTCAACATCATGATCCTGCTACGATACAGAAGCTTTTTTTGTGAGGAGTAAGAGTTGCAGTCTGCTCACATTCCTTTCGTTCTGTTGTTAATTTATGTTGCGCAAGTTTTATGTTGTGTGAAATGATTATAGCAACAATTCCTTTAGTCTGTTTCCATGTATTGTATTTAGTCTTTAACTTACCTTCATTTGACATTGTATTAGTAAAGGGATGGTACTGCAAATCTAACATGCACCCGTTAGTGGCAGAACATTCTTGCTTTTTAAAGTAATGTGAAGGTTTTTCATTAACTTGTGATGAGTGTCTATGAACACTTCGGCTGAAAACATGTTTACATTTTCTTGAAAACTAAAAAAGGAATGTGAAGGGACCTCATTCCTTCTGATAGGTTTCAAACCTCTGCCTGCACACGCCTCAGACTGTTGCTTGGTTCTGTAAAAATCTGTGGTCCTCGGAGACTCTAGAAAGTGTCAAAAGTATCTTCTTTGTTTTCAGGAAACGGTACCGTCCTAAAACTGTTTCGATTGTGGGAATGTTTTTGTGTGCCTTTTGTAGGTTTCCTACTGATTCATACAAGGCTTGTTGGCTGAACATTATTCATTGAGAAACCCATCTGTCTGCCTGCAACGGCTTTCTGTGTAAATATGTTTTCAAAAGTTTGGGAGAATCATATTTGCAATCACTTATTTTTTCATGCTGATATATCAGGAGAGATGAAGATTTGTTGAATAACAAGCAAAAACTACGCACTCTAATACTTTTACAGTAATTTTGATATAGATTTCTTTCAGTTTAGTTGAAGAAAATTGTTATAATAATGTACAATGGATTCCAAAATGTAGTTTGCCGTCTGTTGTGTTGTAACCCGTCAAGCTTTTCCTCAGCATTACTGGGCTGTACATCTGTTACCTTGGTGACCTGGGTAACCACTTGTTAAGCCAGAACGTCAGTTTCTTGCTCATCACTCCCATTAGTTATTAATCAAGCAAGCTTGCTTACCCTATTTGAAGTGTGTTTAGAACTTGCAGAATGGCCGTTGATAACTGAAATTTCTGTTCCAAAAACATATCCCCTAGTTTTTACCTGTAGGTGAACCAAACAGTCTTTGTAACATTAAAAAAACTACTTTTTAAAAATCCAAGAAAATCTCAAAACAACTTTAAATACAATTGTTATTTCATGATAAGTTAACATTTCTGCTTTGAAAGGTATTCTTTTTTGGTACAAGGACAGAAGATACAGCTGTACGAACTACTTTGATCATTGTTAGATACAGATGTTAAGAATGTATTTTATTTTATTATTATTTTATTTTTTTTAGCCTTGACCACTTAAATCATGAGTTGTGCTTAGAGAAGGTGATGCACTTTTTGGTAGATATATTTTTCCATGCCATGTAGCAAGTTTTTATCAAAATAAAATATATTTCATCAGATGTACGTATATAAACATGTATTTGCTTCAGCTTCTTGCCACCCCATCCTTGATGTGTCACTACCTCCAATGTGCACTTAATCTCCCTCCATTCTCCTCTCATCTCGTTCTTTGACGGTTAGCAGGTTAATGAGACCATCAGCTGTTCTCGGTAGGAAGCTGTCAGGGTACTATTGTCCACAGTTACAATTAATAACTGCCTTTTTCTCGCTCCACACATGCTACCACCTGCTCCTAAGTGAACCTCCTGTTCCCCCAGAGTCATGTCCAAGTCCTTCCTACCAGTTTAAAACCAGGTCAGGGACTGTGAAAATAGGATGTCAAGACAAGGTGTCATGATTAGACAGATGTATCCTGTAGGGTACGTCCAGCTAAGGTTCAGTGCATTATAGAAGTGTGATGTTCATTACTAGTGTTCTCTGGTGTCCTATGTCTTAGTTGTTTATGGAATTAGCTTTACAGAATACACAGCGCCTGCCTAACACCAACTGTCAGATTTACATTTAGTCATTTAGCAGACACTCTTATCCAGAGCGACTTACAGTAAGTACAGGGACATTCTCCCGAGGCAAGTAGGGTGAAGTGCCTTGCCCAAGGACACAACGTCATTTGGCACATCAGGAATCAAACCAGCAACCTTCGGATTACTAGCCCAATTCCCTAACCGCTCAGCCACCTGACTCAGAGAACACAGGCTGTAGACTGTTCTTCTTTAACAACCAGACACTCTGCTAGCTTCCTGTCTTGGTGGTGAGCAAATTCATTCAGTCTGGTATTGTTAATATTTTTGTTTTACATAAAGTTGAATAGTGATCAATCAATCAATGGTGAGAGAACAGGACATGGGTGGCTTTACATGCATTCAAAACTATGGTTTAGTGTGTATGAAAAACAGCACTTTTTGAACATAAATATGTATGTCATAGACATCTCTTCAACCTCAAACCACAGCACAGGAAGTCAGATAACGGCAAGAGGAAGGTGGCGTTTGACTTCATAGCCTACTGTGACTCTTAAGTAGGTATTCACAATAGACCAGGCAGCCAGATAGATGCGAACCGTGCTGGTTGCATGTTTAATCACCGTGGAGATGTGCGTTTGCTAGAAACTGCTTCTTTTGCTCAACTTTCGTGTATTAGGCAGCCATAGATAGACCGAGTAGGTAACATCGTGTACTTTCAGTTCCTGTAGCAACACCTTCCTAAGAGGTCGTAAAATAGAACATCGATCTGCTTCTGAAAACGTTCCAGTTTATGACCCTCCCCCCGTCCTGCCTCCCGGTGATCTGCAGTATTCATCACGCGTGGTGAGTTACCATGATTCTAACCTAGGCCTACTCTCGAGATATTCCTCACAGATGCAGGGAACCCAGCATGAGCTCATAGATGCTCTGTGGTAAACTGCATTTCCTTTTAATGGTTAACAGCTAGGGGTGTAATGTACCAATCCAGGGTATTCATTCACTTCAAATTTTAGAGACGTTATTTTTTTGTCTCATGTTTGTTCTGCTAGGCTACATGTATATGAAAAGAAATGTTTCTTTTGAATCGTTTCCCGCAATAGCTTCTCCTTGATTTTTCCATTAGTCTCTGCCAAGGCCGTAATCATAATACATATAAATCTGGTCAAAATGTCCCCCCCAATATATTGATATAAAAATATAAATGTGCTACGCTACGACAGGCAACCACGCACGCTGTCCGGAATTATCATTAAAAAAAAAAATCGTCCCCCCCAATGTTGACTCCATGGCTACGGCCTTTGTCTCTGCCCTCTGCAGAGGTTACATGCGTAGCTTTCACACTTCTCCCTCTTTAACAGTTGGGCCCTGGGATCAGGAATAATAACTGAATTCACTTTCGTACCTGACGTCCACAATGGGGAACATCATTTGTCAATGACCCTTTTCATTTTCTTGCATACTTTGGTTTCTCTTTTCAGTCAATTAGTCCAACAACCATTCCTGCTTATAAATGTATAGCCAAATACATTGTTTTCCCCTATTGATGTTTGTGAGCTGTCTATTTTATGTAGTAGGCCGACGTGCAGGCCCGTAATTAGCACCTGAACTTTAGTAGCCTAAGGTCTAACCACCGACCTAAAGCATAGCCTTATTAGCCTATTACTCTGGGACGTTTTATTATTTGGAGCATGGGCAGTAATGTTTTACTCATTTATTTTTAAAAGGGGTCCGAACCATATGGCACATGATATGGCTAGATTACATGTATTTCAAAACGACATAATACAGGTTGTCTATTTTGGTGGCGGATTTTACAAATGTATAAATATAAATGGCTGTGATGTTGCTTATGTCACAGACAGAGAATTAGGGGGTTTCTACGTTGACAGATTCTTCTGTTTGTGAAATCTGAGCGGTAAGCTTGCAGCACAAGTGCTGGTTTCTGTCAGCTTCCGTTCAGCACAGACACAACATAGCCATCAAATTATACAGGAAGGGAGCATTGGTAGCTCTGCAGACCTTTTGAAATTGTTAACCCCAATATGTCATAGAGTTATTGTAATTTTTCTCTCTAAAATGAAAGAAATACACCACCAATAATGTTTGGTAATTGGTAGACTGCGTTTAATTAGGTGTGTACGTTTTAGTTTGTCAATCTTTCCATTAGGCTCCTATTATTCCCGCTATGTATCACATTTTATCATTGCAGTAAATGCTTGAATACTTATTTCTATGCTGATAAGATGACAGAGTAAACATTGCCCCAAAATATGAGTCCAAGTGCTACATTTTAAAAGCAACAATATAAAGATTCAATCTTCCCTTGACATTTTTGTTAAACAACTTGAGGGAATTCAATACAGAGATCTGCACTTTAGTTCATTATATTGCTTGAATGAGGCCTTGGGAAAGTATGTCTGAATTTCACAAATTGCAACCTTCTCCAGGAGTGACAGTTGTGATACTGTAGGGCTTCTGTCTCTCACCCTCTGAGAGGGCCTGTCAGAGTATGCAAACATGTAATCCACTTTCCAAACTGACGTCTAACCAGGTTAACTTTTTACACCTGTGCAGTTTCTCACTGACTTTCATTCACATCTCTTCAACTCACTGAAGGCACTTCAGTTTGGGATTACAGTCAGGCCTATGAGACGTGTCTGCTTAGAGGAGATGGGACACACATGGGAGGAGCACATGTACATCCAATGAAACGTTTGTGAAAATATAGTTGTAGCAAATGCTGTAAATATATTTACGGCTACAGTGAAGGCTGTTCATTGTGTATTCTGCGTCTGTGTCTTGCTATACAAAATACAATTGTTTTGTTCAGGGACTGTGGGAGGGCTGAGGTTAATTTTTTTCCATTAAGAAGGAAAAATACCAGTTTATTTACAGGGAATACATGTACTGCTCATTACCCATTGCTTCAATGACATGGCCAACGATGGGTCCGTTAAGGTTTCTGCAGAATGGAGACAATTCACATCTAATTCAGTATGTAACAGATTTGCTTATCCGCTAGCATGCAAGCAGGAATGGTTTCCCCTCATATAAATTCCAGTCTCATCATTTGTATTCCAGTCTTACAGGCTTAGGCATGGACAGGAGCAGAAGATTGGGATTTCTTTGAGTAGGAACAAGTCCAGGCCTTCATGGAGAAAAGTTCCCTTTGTGACTTTATCCTGGACCGAAACAAGCGCATCACATGGCAAGGGGACTGCTATGTAGACCTCCAGTCTACACACAGCAATCCATCCATAAAAGCAGAGATGGAAGGTAATTTCCTGACTCTGCTGTCACCATGACGCTGTGTCAAAAATGTCACTGTAGTTGATGTCATGGATGTGTTCATTTAAAGTAGAGCAAGGTAGTCTAAGCTTAAAAAATATGTTATCCAACTGACAAATCTAGACATAGTACCCTTAAACTCTTTTTTTACTGTTGTACTTTTCTGATTATCTGTCTGCTAATGCCCGATGTGGCGTCCATTATCAAAAAATAATGGATGACGGGCAGAATATTAGTGTAGTTAGTAGTTACCAATCACCTTCTCCTTGCTGTGATCAGATGTTGGCTGGATCAAGGAGCACAGAGGAGCGCTTTGTCGTTTCACGACCAGACATCTCCTGGAGGGGGCCGTGACCCACATGCGGATGCTGGAACTGCTTTGTGCAGACGAGGAGACCCAGATCAAGGCAGCAGACAAGCTGCAGGACCAGGTTGACACATTCACCACCATCCTGATGAGCAAGGAGCCCCAGGCTTCTGACGCCCTCAGAGCGTTCATCGAGAACTACGACTCCCAGGTGTCCCAGCTTATCACGATGCATGGTAAGCAGCTGCGTTGCATTGTAGTTCGTAGGACTTTGCATCACAAGGTTTTTAGGAAATTCAGGCTGCATAAACTTTCATCTGGAAGTCTTTTAGATAACAGAAACATGTCCAAACTGGTTAGTGAAAGACCAAATAACTTTTCTTGATATGTGTCAGTCTCCTTCATGCACATGCAGCCACTGCCGTCTCTCCCCTCACCTTCTTATCTACAGATGACATGGTGAAGGAGCACAAGGAGGTTCTACAGCATCGTTTCGGGCCTCACAGAGACGGCCTTCCAGCTGAACACCCCGGCCTGAACGTGGCCTCCAGAGCCCTGCTCCTGGTCGACGGCCTCTCAGACCTCCAGCAGAAGGAACACGACCTGATGCAGGTGGAGGCCACACGCGGGACTAAGAGACACCATATACGGCAGCTGGGTCTGGCCAAGCTCCTGGAACCTCTTTCCCGGATCAGTCTGCCCCCCAGGGTCTCCCTCACGTTGGGGGTGTCTGGTATCGGAAAGAGCACCTTGGTCCGTGCCTTTGTTCAGCTCTGGTGCCAAGGAGAGATCTGTACGGATGTGAGCTTCATCTTGCCCTTGGCTTTTTGGGAGTTGAATGCTTTGGAGAAGATCTCGGCGGAAAAGCTGGTGAAGCTGGCCTTCCCTCACCTACTTGATCCTAGTCTGGTCCTGAGTGGTTCCTGTCGGACGTTGCTTATATTGGACGGTCTGGATGAGTTCCGTTGTCCACTAGACTTTTCGGAGGCAGCACCTTGCAATGACCCCAAGAAGGAAGTGCCCATCGATGACTTGGTCACTAACATCATCAGAGGCAATCTCCTTCCGGAAGCAGCGGTTTGGGTAACATCAAGACCTTCCGTTGGTTCAAATGTCCCTGGTGGACTTGTCGACAGGGTGACGGAGATTCCTGGCTTCAGCCAGAAGGACATCCAGCTCTTTCTTAACAACTGTTTTTCTGACAAGCACTTGGTGGGTCAGATATGGGCCCACTTAGTGTCCAATAAGATATTCATGGTGATGTCTTATGTTCCTGGCATCTGTTGGATATTAGCCAGTACTGCTAGGTACCTCCTTCAGAGTGGCTGTCAGGAGGGACTACCAAGGACTTGCACAGAGTTCTTTTCCCATTTCTGCTCCATGAAGGCTGAAGCGGGAGAACCCAGAGGCAGAGAGCCTTTGAAGGCAGAACAGCTGCACGGAAACAGGAAGCTGCTGGGAGCGCTAGGCCGACTGGCCTTCTATGGACTCCTCAAGCACAAGCACACCTTCAGTGAGCAGGACATGAGGGCATATGGAGTGGACCTGCCGTCCACGCAAAGCAGCTTGGGAAGTGGAGTTTTGGTTTGCGAGGAATCTCCCGTCTGTGTTGCCTTCCGTTTCACCCACCTGTCCATCCAGGAGTTCTTGGCAGCCACGTACTATCACACCTCCTCCAAACGAGCCATCTTCGACTTGTTCACAGAGAGCGCCATGTCCTGGCCCAAGATCGGCTTCCAGAACCACTTCAGGAGCGCCCTGCAGCGCTCGCAGCAAGCTGAAGACGGCCACCTGGATGTGTTTGTACGCTTTCTGGCAGGTCTGCTGTGCCCAACGGCGGTGCGCCCACTAGCAGGACTGCTGGCACTGGGGAAGGATGACAATGGAGGACTAAAGGGATGGGCTGCGGGACTGCTGCAGAGCCTCCTGGCCAGCGGGGGCGCTGTGGTGTCACTGCGTTCCGTAAACATCGCCTACTGCTTACAGGAACTGCAGCACACAGAGCTGCTACGGAGCGTAGAAGAAGACCTGAAGAACGGAAGTCTTGGAGGGAAGCTGACTCGTACGCACTGCGTGACTCTGGCGTATCTGCTGCATGTGTCCCCAGAATGCACCGAGGAGACAAACCTGTCATCTTGTATGAACATCGCCACCGTGAAGAGCCTGCTGCCACAGTTGCTCTACTGTAACCATCTTAGGTAATCTCAGGAGTTTGCAATAGCGTTAAAATGAAGTCATTCATAGACATCGATCCTAATTATGAACACACATTTATTGTATCACACAAGGTTTTGTTCTGTGTTGTCATCTATGTGGTTGACAGTATTGCCATTACTTTATACTAGACTACTACACATACTATACTGTCTTGCTTGAGCCATATGCGGTTAATAATCATCATAGTCAGTAGCACATAGTGATTATGTTTATATACCACCCATTAAAAAAAAACAACAATCATATTTCACAATTATATAGTTTAGTTGTCTGTTAAATCCACAGGTTGGAGAATAATCATTTCAAAGATGATGTGATGGAACTCCTGGGGAGTTTGCTCAGTGCCAAGGACTGCCACATTCAGAAGCTAAGGTCTGGATGGCCTTCATGTCAGATTCACTAAATCATTCTCACATCAGACAGCTGCTTTGACTTAGTAGATAAATATATTCTTTCTATAGCTGTCGCACAGTTTTGTTAATGTTCAAACATTGTACATTAGTACTATATCAAACATTGTTCAATTGTTTGGTTGAAACTCCTATAAATGGCATTTAGTAAAATTTTTTGAGAGGTAGTGATTGGACTAATAATAAAATAATAGGTTAGATTCATTTCTGTGAAGAGACCATTTTAGTAATCACCATTCACGACTGAAGGAGAAATGTTTTGACCCCCTAGCTGTGTAATTATAGGCACAGGATTCAGGTCAGGCAAATATGCAAAACAAAGTAAGAAGTAAAAAAGTACTTTGCGTACAGTTGGGTAAATGTCAGTACTGCAGATGTGTAACTTTTGATGTATTCCTCAGTCTGGCTGACAACGGCATCACCAACAAAGGAGCCAAGGCTTTGAGTCGGGCTTTGCTGGTTAACCGGACCTTATCCACACTTGAGTGAGTCAGGAGCATTTGCGTCACCCAACCATGTGGGTTCCACAACCGAAGTCAGATTTATGCTGGCGATTAAGAACAGTTAGTAATGGTTTGTCTTTGTGGCTTAACGTTCATAAATCTAAGCAATTTACAAGTAAAGTTTTCATTTAACTTTGTTATGGTGTATTTTGCAAGTAAGAAAAATATACCAAAGCGATTTGCCACAAGCTGTGAATTGAGATTGATTTGTTGACATTATATTATGTAATTGCATGTAGAAAGCTCTACTTTCTGCCTAACATCCGTTTTTTTTATGGTTCTAGTCTCCGTGGCAACAGGATTGGTGCTAAAGGTGCCAAATTTCTCGCTGAGGCCCTCAAAATGAACCAAGTTTTGGTGTCTATCAAGTGAGTCCCAGATAATCATTGAGTGTAACATTGTGAACACAAACAACACCTTTAATAATTTTCCAGTCATGTCTTGGAAATTGTAATTTGTGTCAGTGGATGTGTGAATTCCCGCGGTGTTCTACAGTTTTCAGAATAATCAGATCGAAGAGGAGGGAGCTCGAGCCATGGCTGAGGTTCTGCAGTCAAACCGCAGACTGCTTTCTCTCAAGTAAGTCTCCCACCTGCCTCACTTTGCCAGCTTGTCAAATTTTGAGACGTTCAAATTTTTCACATTTCAACGTTTACAGATGCGAGTGTGACGGCAAGAGAGAAAGTGAGATAGTGAGAGAGAGTAAGAGAGCAAGAGTGAGATAGAAAGAGAAAAGAGAGAAAGGGAGATGGAGATATACAAGGACAGGGAGATGGAAGAGGGAGAGGAAGAAACAGGGGTAGAGAGAGGGAGATCGTAGTGAGAGGGAGAAAAAGGGATATAGATTGACAGCATGACATGGATGTGTTTTTCTTGCACATCAAGTATGTACCTCTGTGTTCCCAGCATACAGAAGAATTCAATCGGACCAGATGGAGCCAGGTGGATTGCAAATGCGCTGAAGACAAACCGGACTCTTACAGAGCTAATGTGATGATATATTATATAACCAAATCTTTGGTCATCTTCTCTTTTGATTACTGATCGATAATTTGAAAGAAGATGTTGAATTTTTGTCTAAATAGAATATAATTTACAAATGCACTTTGGAGACAACCCATCAAATTTCTCCAGTTTAATTTCCCCTAAAAACTTGGTCAGATATATTGACTGAATACAGCTCATACTGTATTTCAAACCGTAACTTAAATACTATTTATGTACTTAAAGTTGGTGTTCATACATTTTACAAAACATTTACATTAGATTTAGGGGGTCAGGTGGCTGAGCGGTTAGGGAGTCGGGCTATTAATCAGAAGGTTGTCGGTTCGATTCCCGGCCGTGCCAAATGACGTTGTGTCCTTGGGCAAGGCACTTCACCCTACTTTCCTCGGGGGGGAATGTCCCTGTACTTACTGTAAGTCGCTCTGGATAAGAGCGTCTGCTAAATGACTAAATGTAAATTTCTGTCCTTATGTTCTTTGTCGGCAGCCTGTGTAGTAACCAGCTAGGAGACAAAGGAACTTCAGCCCTGGCCCTGGCATTGATGGGCAACCACAGCCTCCTCTCTCTGCAGTTAGTCACCCACACAACTGGATTGCCACACAGTTCATCTATTTATAGTCATTTTAAAGCACACATGTAATGTATGGATTAATAAGTACGCTGTTGTCAGCACATACAAGGTTGCAAGAACGGATAATGGAGTAGATTGAATTTTCCTTTTGGAGATAAACAAAGTTCCATCCAGATACAGCAGACTGAATTTGTTAACGTGTATATGAACCCTTTATACCTCCATTAAATAACACTATATGTAGGGCCTAGTTCAGTTAGCATAAAGTGTACCGGCTCAAACGTCTGTTCTGCGTGCTGTGATTTTAGCCTCCAGAGTAACTCCATCAGTGACAAGGGAATGACCGCATTGACCAAGGCGCTGAGGTCAAACCACGGTCTCCTTTTCCTGAAGTGAGTACGACCGAAGTGAGCAGGGCCGATGTTAACACACGTTTGTTGCTCACCTGAAGTGTTCTCATTCAGTCTCTATTAACCATGCTGCTTTAGACCTGCTGCCACAGTAAACGTTTCTTCTTGAAAGATCACATCATGAGGTTGATTGTGCCACCAGTGGGCAGGTGCATCCTGATTTCTTCCATTTCCAATCATTCTGGTGATTTTCATGGCACGAATGAACCTGTGTACAGCCGTACTGGAGGGTGCAGCATCATGACAAAAACATCAAACCAACTGTAGTCTAATCAGAAGAGGGATTTCTTGGATTTTGACCAGATGTCCCCCCCCCGTCCCCCCCCCCAAGTGGACTTTTCTGAGTTTTTACTTTTGCGAGTGTACAGCATCTTCGCCTATTGAAATATAAACCTCTATATATTCCTCTGTCATTATGCCAGCCTGCGAGAGAATTCTATCGGGATGAAGGGGGCGAGAGACATGGCCGAAGCACTGCAGGAGAACAACTCTCTCCGGCATTTGGAGTGAGCCCAACCCTCTTCACCTCACTCAAATAACATGCATACAAAAGGCTGTATTAGGAGAGGAGGTTGAAAACATAATACAGTGTAAGGTTTCCTGTTTGCTCCCTCTCTTATTGTGTGTGTGTGTGTATGTGGGTCAGTCTTACAGCCAATCTGCTACACGATGAAGGAGTTAAAGCCATAGCTGGAGCAATTAAGGTCAATCAAGCACTCACTTCCTTACAGTACGTACCGCTCACTCTCCCACACACACACACACAACACACAGACAAAAATACACTTGCAGACAAAAATACACACAAACACACTAAATGAAACTTCACACTTCCAAGCTTAACTGACATTTCTTTCTTTTTATCAGCCTACAGTGGAATTTCATTAAGTGCACCGCCACCAAAGCCTTGGCTGATGCACTGCTAACCAACACCACCATGCAGCTTCTTGAGTGAGTGCTGTTATATGATCAGACTTATTTACTTGGCCCAGGTAGCTCCCCTTCATCCTTGTTCTCTGTGTCCTCATTCCCTTATCTCCTATGCACTTATCTCCTATGCACTCGATCTTTAAACTCAAACTTTGTTTCTCGAACTACAAGTGGATCATCAGACAGTTCAAACATCAAGAGACGTGTTTGTGGTTAAGGTTGTGTGTGTGTGTGTGTGTGTGTGTGTGTGTGTGTGTGTGTGTGCGCACAGCCTACAGGAGAATGCAATTGGAGATGAAGGGGTAGAAGCTCTGGCAGTGGCCTTAATGACCAACACATCTCTCTGTACTCTGTGGTTGGTGCCCCATGCTATTAATACGTTCTCATTTCAAATCTGATTATCTCTGCTACCCATGGGATACCTTTCTATTGAAATGGAAAGAACCACTAATCTCTTTGTGTGTTGGTATGTGTGTGTGTGTGTTGGTATGTGTGTGTGTGTGTTGTTTCATCCCTGTGAAGTCTCCAGGGTGTATCAGCAGGCAGAGATGGAGCCATTGCCATGGCTGAGGCACTTATGGTCAACAAAAGCCTGCACACTTTGGAGTAAGTATTTACTATACCATTGTACAAGTGTGTACTTCATATCTCTCTGTTCCATCTTTTTGCTTTCAATGTTGTTTGTCCCCTTCGCGTCTCGCTTGTCTTGCTTTTCTGTCGCTCCGACAAAAAAAAAAACTGACTGCCTATGTGGTTTCCAAGGTTTCCAACCTAGCCTTTTAAAGCCAGATGAAGCGACAATGTGAGTCTCCATCCTGTTTCCTTTTCTTGACCGTCTCCTTGGTTCTCTTCTCAGTCTCCGTGGCAACACGATAGGCATGGAGGGAGCCAAGGCTCTGGCCAGAGCGCTGAAAACCAACCGAACTCTCAAGTCTTTAAAGTGAGTTATATTGGACCAGCAGTTTGTTGTATGCACAACTGCCATTATGCAATACATGTACGTATCTATTTTGCCATTAATATAAATGGTTACCGGTACTTCAATTCACTTAAAGCTGAAAATTCCATCCATATGTTGTCCATCAGCAGCCAATCAAACATATTATGAATTGTGAGTCAGAACCCATTTAATGACGTCATTACATTCGAAATATTTGAGCTAAGACATACTGTAAAGTGGACTTATAGGTTACCATGGCAATGTGTGTCCTAATGCATCCATACATCCAATAAAGGCAGATAGATCGTGTTTTTAGGTATGTACAATAATTGTAGTGTTTATGTGCAACCATGTGGGTAAAGCATTTGATGCCATTCTCAATCATCCAAACACAATTAATCTTTCATCATTTCCAATCCAGGTCTGGTAAAGGTCCAAATGTGCCATTGTCAATAAATCACTCCAATACATTAACAGTGTACAGTATGTTTGCACTGACTCAATTGTCCTTTTTGTAGTAACCTAAAACTGAAATGAATGCAATGAGGATTTTTATAATTTAATGGACACAACATACTCAACACTACTAGATTGTAGAAAAATGTGCCACTCAGTTAGTAATTTTGCATGGTAGTAACTATCTTCAATTACAATTGAGTCTTAAGAGGTAAGTGTCTAGCAGCAATGTATATTTTGATTTGGGCACTTCCTTCTCGTCAGTATTTCTCTAACTCAGACGAATCAGATGGGCACTGCTTGTGAGTTGTAGCACATTTCCAGTCACAGATTTATACAAAAGGTCTGGGCTACTTGAAGACATTCTTGTTCTTGGTTATAAACCACTTCAGTCTAGCTTTGACTGTGTTCCTGGTTGCTGAAATGTGAACCTCTAGGTCCGGGTCTCTATTTGACTGAGGCAGGTATTCTTCTAGAATCACCTGCTGTTGCCTCAACCATGCTCCATTGTGAGGAAATCATTAGATTTTCTGTTAAAAAAACCCCCACAATGGACAATTTTGTGTAGATGATTGACAAGTCTCCACTCCAAACGTGTGGGTGGAAAAGGGGTACTTAGTTTCTGTATTTGTCCCGTTTTTTTTAACCGTGTAAATCTGTCTCCATGCCTCTTGCAGTCTTCAGGAGAATTCTCTTGGTATGGATGGAGCCATATTCATCGCCACGGCTCTAAAAGGAAACAACCAACTAACTTACATAAAGTAAGTGCGTCCTTCTACATTTATCCACACATTAAAATCCACACGCGTTTATAGTAAACCTTCATTCTTACAGCTTGCAAGGGAATGGCATCGGCGAGTCGGGGGCAAAGGTCATCGCTGATGCAATCAAAACCAACTCCTCTGACTGCATGGTTGAGATCTGACCACTGTCTGACCCGCATCATTGGAAAGAAGCCTGCTGATTAGAACCAACTTGACCACAATTAAAATAATTGTTCAGAGGTTGCTATGTAAATTATTCACCCGTTTTGAGTTAAATAGATGGTAAACAAAACGATTTGTATCTTAGCTAAATAATGACAGGAGCAAATGAACCCAGAAAATGAAATTATATTTATGTACACAATATTTATTTTAATACATTTCATTATCACTGTACAAACCTGCGTCTGTTAAATGGATATAGAGGAAATGATGTCCATGAAACCTAGTGCCACTCTACCCTTTCTGCCTAGCAACAGAATGTGTTTTGTGTATGTATTTTAATAATCAACTGCATATGTGATAACATTACCTGCAATATAACATTTTATCAAGGTAAAAAAAATAAGTAACAATTTATCATAATGTATTGTGATAATAAACCATGGATATTTCCTCAAAGAATAATTTCCCAAAACAGATACCTTTTTGTACAGTGCAGAAGTGATTGCTTAAGTCCTTGACTGAAGGCTGAAATGAACTTGAAAAAAGCCATAGACACACACAAATACAGTAGTACATATATAAATGTACATATGTATATATATATATATATATATATACACAGTATAAATATATATTTTTGTTTATGCACATTAGGCTCAGAAGTCGTTGTCACTTTCCTCCAGGAGCTGGGGTCTCAGAGATCCTCTGGGGGGCCGCATTGGCTTGGAAGCAGCAGCTTCCAGACTGTCCTTATCTTCCTCCAGATCATCTGCCTCGTCCTCCTCGTCGCCTTCCTCGTCGTCCTCATCTACATCGATCTCACTGTCCTCCATCTGCAAAGAGCAAACCGGTCCCATGTGGTTAATAAGGTCCGCGGGTCGTTAAGCCGTAAACCTCTCCCGAAACAACAGAAGCCATCCAAAATGTAATCTTTAATTAAACTAAGTTGAATATACACTAAACAGGCCCGACTGTAGACGCCTCCACTAACTTAGCCCAGGATGTTTCAGGTACACCCTCTGCTCACAGGTACATAGCCAGCACATGGAATCTTTATGGACTTGTAAGGGATTGCATTTACTAGAAATTACATCCCTTCATGCACTTCAAGATCCATTCAAGCTTTAGTTAATTGCCACTAAAGCCAATCATCCATCACATGGAAGGTTGACTGTGAAAGTACTGTACTTAAGGCCTATTACATACACCTGACCAATCGCTTTGTATAGGGCATTGGTAGTTAGCCATGGGGTGCAACTAGACCCGTTCCTAAAGATTGTACTACACAACTAGAGAGGGTACAATTTCTGGGGAAATTTCTGGGGAAATTGTAGGGTGTGCTTGCGACACCCAATAAAGCTTGCCGACTCCTAAGACTCACTACGCGGGCTCACAGGTTTACTAGTTTTTGGTGCTAACAACCATCTGAGGTTTGAACATGACGGTACATTATACTGGAGCCACAAAGCCTAACTACAGGACAGCCTATAGAGGACACAGTACTAGATATGGGTTTCGGACCTAACTACTTACTAGACATGGGTTTCGGACCTAGCTACTTACTAGACATGGGTTTCGGACCTAGCTACTTACTAGACATGGGTTTAGGAGCTAGCTACTTACTAGATATGGGTTTAGGAGCTAGCTACTTACTAGACATGGGTTTAGGAGCTAGCTAGTTTCTGGAGAATCTAATGTCAGATCGAGGGACTATGAGATCAGTCTGCAGACTGGAATATCCTTCACAGACCTTTTTATTGCGCCTTGTGGGGGCACGAGGGCGAGAGCTGGACAGAGCTGCTTTGGTCTTTAGTAAGGCATATAATGGAAAGAAATTGGTCATTTAAGTGACGTTAAGTAACAGCTCTTTAAGGAGCTCTAGGGAGAAAGATAAAAGTAACATGGAAAAAGACGACGAGGAGCAAAAACAACTACAGATAAAACAGACTGACACAAATCTGCAATGTCACGTTTCTGTTCTGACCCCCGTCCTTTCTCCGAGTACTCCTGCATGAGTTTCAAGTCTGTTCTTCTCACACTTTCCATCACTCAATCACCCTCCCCTTGATCAACTCTTTCTCACTCGAGCATGAGTCACTTTCTGTACTCAGAGATGGGCAGTATTTCAATTACTTGTATTAGAAATACACATTTCAAGACTTTTGAGTATTTTGTAATTTGTATTTGATAGGGCCGATAAAAAATCTAATGTAATTTGTAACAAAATACTTCAGAGTGGAGTAATTTTGTATTTAAAATACTCAAAATACTTTCTCGATGAATCAAAAAACAGTTCACAAGTTCAGTCTTCAGATCAAAGCTGAGTTAGAGATCCTTCGTTTTCTGGAGGACACCAGAAAAGACCTGCTTTCTCTTCAGCAGTACCCTCTTATCAAGCTCCTTTTTGTTCGATTTAACACAACCCTCCCCTCTTCAGCTCCGGTTGAGAGACTTCTCGTTTGCAGGAATAATATTCAATCCGCACAGGAGGCGGTTAACCCCAGAAATATTGGAAACGTTAGTTGTTCTTAAAGGCAACTAAACTGGCTACTCAGTGGTTGGCTCTCAACTCACTTGTTAAGTTACCTGTTCACTGAGTGAGTGAGTGAGTGAGTGAGTGAGTGAGTGAGAGTGAGTGAGAGTGAGTGAGTGAGTGAGAGTGAGTGAGTGCCTACTCATCCTCTGACGCCTCAGTGTGTGTGTGTGTGTGTGTGTGTGTGTGTGTGTGTGTGTGTGTGTGTGTGTGTGTGAGAGTCTGTGTGACTCGTCAGGTGGAGGGTCCTCTCCAGGTGCAGTAGTGGACTGTACATGTACAATGTTACATTGTACATGTATTTTGTACATGTATTTTGTTACATTTTCTGGCACCAGTATTTTGTAGTTTATTTTAATACATTTATTTGAGGGGTATTTTGTATCAAAATACATTTTGATGTATTTTTGCCCATCTCTGTCTGTACTGCACCAGTATGTCAATCTACTTTAAATTCACATTCACAGCCACAGCCAGTACTACTTCAGCAAAAGCTATCCCCAGACATACCTATTAAGCAGGACAAAGGTGTATATAATGCTTACTTAGAGGTTGACACTTTGGACCTGCCAGCATCGTCATAGTTACCACTTTACTGACCTCATCGCTGTCTCCTCCCTGCATGTTGCCGATGATTTGGGTTCCACTTCTTCCTGTTTGAGAAACGTTTATTTTGTGTTATTTTTTGGGGTGGGGGAAAGTCCTGGTGTACAATGTAGTCAATACGTATAAGTAGAGGAGAGCTGGGTGTTTCACTTATAATAAGATACTGGTTGGTTGAAGCTAATAATCGGTTATAGGTTATATATATATTTATTATATGTAGTGTTTGTATGGGGGTCATTTTTGGGATGGAAGTAATGTTTAGATGGGAGTATCGCTTGCTGGGGGGTAATGTTTGGGATGGAAGTAATGTTTAGAATCAGAATGGGTTTTATTCGCCATGAAAGTTTGCACAGACAAGGAATTTGCTTTGGCAGGAAGGTGCAAACATTAAACATATAGGAATCAAAAATTTAGATTGGAGTATGGTTTGGTGGGGGGTAATGTTTGTGTACCCGTTACGGGCACGTTACGGGTCGGCCGTGGCTTAGGAGGTCTGCGGTCCTCCATGTCACTGTCAGAGCCCTCGTCCTCTGGGATGTCCATGTCCGAGTCCTCGTCTTTGGCTGGCACAACAAAAGGAATTAAATCTGACGTTAAAGTCATTTAGCAGACGCTCTTATCCAGAGCGACTTACAGTAAGTACAGGGACATTCCCCCGAAGCAAGTAGGGTGAAGTGCCTTGCCCAGGGACACAACGTCATTTGCCACAGCCAGGAATCGAACTGGCAACCTTCAGATTACTAGCCCGATTCCCTAACCGCTCAGCCACCTGACTCCAATTTAAGGCTTTCACTTCGTCATGACTGTTTGTGAGGGTTGAAAATAGCTTGCCCGTATGCGTGAAGTTGTGTGTATTGCACTAAAATACCATGTATTGGAATATTAGTGTAGTGTGTGTGTGCACACACAAGTGTGTAAGACTCACCCCCATTCTTCATCAGTCTCCTCTCCTCCTCTCGCAATTTGTGCTGCATCATTCTCAAGGTGTTTTCTGTCTCCTGTGAGGGAGAAAACCAGTAAGGAGGACAGCGTGAGCAAGAGATTCACAATATCAGACAAGGGTTCTGCTGTGGAACGTTGGCTACTGTCGTGGTTTATTGATATAGGGCGGGGGTGGCAGACATGGGGGGGGGGGGGACTCAGTGGTGAGGAAGAGAAGGCCTAGGTCTGAGCTGCATTGCCTGTACAGCAGAAACATGTATTGAACTAGTCTCCAGTAAGGAATGCTGAAGCAGGGGGGTTGTAGAGTTGAACAGCCGAGAAAGGGTACCAGAGTAAAGATTGTTGTCGGATTGTTGTCTCCGACTTCTGATCTCTATCCTTCTGAAGAAAAGAACGTGTCCACTACCTCAAACCTCTCCTGCTCCAGTCTGTGGTGGTCCTCCAGCTGCTGTTCCAGGAACCTCAGGTTACGGAACTTCTCCACGTACGTCTCGTACTGCTTCTGCAGATCCTCCTCGATCTTCTCGTACTCGTCCATGAAAGCCGGTCTGACACACAGAGAGCGAGAGAGAGACACAGAGAGAAAGCGAGAGAAAGAGAGAACAATTGTGGAAGGGGAGAGTGTAAGAGATGTACAGTACTTGCTGGGAGTGGTAACATGCTAATGATCCCTTGTTTACATTGGTGTTGGTTACCAAATCCTTAGTGAAATTGAATTGATAGTGTCAACATCTCTGTGGCACACACACAAGGACACACCAGTTGGAGCGGAGAGGCGTTCACGCGCGCGTGTGTGAACTCCTCTCCGCTCGGTGTGTCCTTGTGCGTGTGAGGCAGTCCGTGGCAAACAGGTTCACAGATGAATCCCGTGGCGGACAGGTTCACCGATGAATCCCGTGGCGAACAGGTTCACAGATGAATCCCGTGGCGAACAGGTTCACCGATGAATCCCGTGGCGGACAGGTTCACCGATGAATCCCGTGGCAAACAGGTTCACAGATGAATCGTACCGCACACTCTGTAGCGTCTGGAGCCTCTTCTGGTTCCTCTCCAGCTCCTGTTTCCTCTTCTCCATCTTGGCCTCCAGACTGGTCTCATCTGAGGAGACGTTGTTCAGCATGTCTTTGGTCTTCTCAACATTCTCCTGACAGGAGACAAAGCAGATTTATGTTAAAAAAGAAAAAGTGAATTGAGTTCATTGTGGTGTGAAGTAGAGATCTCAGAAATGGTCTTATTGTACTGGTGTGTGTGTCAGTGTGTGCGTGTCAGTGTGTGCGTGTAAGTGTGTGCGTGTCAGTGTGTGCGTCAGTGTGTGTCAATGTGTGCGTGTGTCAGTGTGTGCGTGTGTGCGTGTGTCAGTGTGTGTGTGTCAGTGTGTGCGTGTGTGTGTATGTTTGTGTGTGTGTGTCAATGTGTGCGTTTTGTCCAAGTCAGGACGATGCACACCAAAACCTCCTTAATGGCTGCTCTCAGGGCCTTTTCAGTCTCATTAATCTCCAGTGGTCTGGCGATAGCAGCAGTTCTCATTTCCTATGAGACAGACATAAGGGATCTCAATATTATAAAGCCTATAACCTTCAATTATTCTCTTATTAGAACAAAAATTGAAATATAATATTGCATGTAGATAAATATTACTATTCAAGACAAAGGTTTAAGAGCCTGATTTTGAGAATGTGAAGAAGTACAAAGGTGTTACCAAGTCTCTTTTGAGATCTCTCTATATTGAATTTGATTTAAATTAAACAGTAGCTCTTCCCAGGAGACAGTCTGTCTCATTCGTATTCTCAGGCTGGCTGGGGTTTGGTGGCTGTGTGTTCCTCAATCCTTACCCTCAGGTCAACTTCCTTTCCCAACAAGTCAAACAGAGATGCTCCCTTGGATGTGATCTCCGATGCTAGTTGTCTAGCTGCTTTCAGCTCTGCAATCTGAATCGGGAACAGAGCAATGCTTGAGCCTATGGCAGTTCTTTTATATTATTAAACAGAATTATTTCAAACCGATCTGTATTCAGATGTATTTTTGAAAGATAAAAGGATTGTCCTATACTTAATTTTCATACTACCTTCTGTTGCATACATTTTGAATTTATGCTTAATACTAGCCTAAACAATAACAATTCTAGCCAATAAGGCCAACATATCCAAAGGAATATTTCTTGCTTATTATTGATTGAATGTGTCTTATACAGGGATGTAGATAGTTAGATAACCCCTCACACACACTTTGGAGTGGTAGCTATTCACATTTGTTAGTTGTGATTTGCAGTAGTGCTCCTGTCAAACTAAGTTGAGAAATACCTTTCTAGAATCTCACTCCTTTTTAATTAATTCCAATTCTTCTCTCAAATAGTTACTTCAATAAACTTAAAAGACACTCAACTTTGCATATTATCAGTAAGGAGTTTGGGGAGACCCCGAGCAATCTAAATATCGGGGTGCTGTTATGCTTGTACTGCTCAGACGGCAGTCAGGGTTCTTTGGCTGTGGGGCTGAATAGATTACAATGCAAATGACCCATAGGGGACCATAGGGAAACAGCATGTAACCTTTGCACTGTAGGACTTAATTTTTTATCAACCTCTAAGCTACACAGGACCTTTGAGGTGGGCCATGTGTCAATCATGATGGCTGTCCACTAACTGCACTTTGGTCTAGGCCTCTTTTGTTGTGAACATCAGTCTTGTGGGGACTGTCGACTAGCGTCAAAAAACAGCATGTGATATTACCAGCAGTCTCTATGCACATAAAACACACAGATGTCAATCTCACCCTTGAGGCCAGGTCGAACTTGAATTTGCTGTTGTCCTCTGCTACTTTGTCCCCGGAAGCCATCTCCTTGGTGACCATCTCCTTGGTGACCATGGCACTGTACAGCACTGAGGTGATCTTTAGCATCTCTTTCACCGCATAGCCATCAGCCTGGTACAGGCGCTTGGTGTTCACTTTGATGTGAGCTTTAGTGGCCTGTAAACAGGTGCAATCAGAGGTTGTTACATGTCAAGAGTCAATGCACACCTCTCACAAGCGTGTGAAGAAATATGTTACTAGTAGTACATTGCTAGTAGTGATGGAAATGACTGGTACAAATGGTTGTAACCAATTATGCCAAATTGTTGATGCACATCAAGGTTAACATCACCATGAATTGAGCCACTGCTTTGATGAAGAAAACTCTGTCAGATTCTGTGTCCACATCACTTGGAATGTCCATTTGGGGTTCGTATCTGTAGGAATTTTAACACACACACACACACAAAGAGATATTTAAGCAGTAGTACATTAAGGACAGCTTCAAGGTGGTGCCTATTTGTATTAGTCGACTGTCAAACTTACAGTTCCATATTGCTTACCTTTTCACCAGCCATATTAGAATTTCTGCCACCAGAGAAAAGTTGGGCGTCCTAAAATTCTCCATGGATATTAAACGAGGATAGCCCAGGGCTCGCATCATTTCTGTAAAATCTAAACAGAGACCCAGTAAAGTTGGCTGATCTGATTTTACTATGTTGTATTGATCGACTAGTTGGAATTGTCAGCACGAGTTACATCTGATATCAGCTCAGATCGACTTTAGAAAGTTCACACTTACTTCGCAAGTCTCTGAAGGACATCGTATTTTGTATTGTAGTACAGTAGTAGTGCTAACGTAATTACTGTGCCGCGTCTTTGCTTCCCCAGACAAGATATCTGAAATAAGACAGTGGGAGATATTTTACTTTTCCTCTTCTCTTGACTGCTAAAAATGTAATTTAATTCTCATTGAATGATGAGTTGAATTTGAGCCAGCTGAGCTAGCTCGCAACGTTACTGTACCTAGCATTGCTAGCAAGCACCATACATATTAAACATGACATATACCAAGCGACGTCAAATGTAAATACTTAAAATGCATGTATGCTTAGTATATACTGTACCCAAAGTCGCGGTCACAATAACGTTAAAATATTATTTACCTCATCAAAAAACACCCCAGAAACGTTGGAAATTGGAGAGCTACCTAGCTGAATAGCTAGCTTGTTGATTACCAGTTTGTGGTTGGCATTTGCCCGTCTCTATGGAATCCGTTCACAACAACGGAACCCCAGCGGTGTCAAATGTATTAGGCAACACAGAAAGACTCGTACACTGACACTCGAATGGCTTTAACGAAGTAGGCTAGGAAACTTTTCTGTTGTACCGTTCCAGTTGTGTTCGTTTCATGTTAATTACTTACGTGTTACGAGTGTTGAAGCCTACCAAAATCAGTGACCTATCGAAAACGCGATTGGTAATCGCGTAAAAAAATAAAATGAAATGAAAATCAGCAGAATGTATTTTGTGTGTTCAGATGCCCTTTGTGGACAAAGTCATGGAACCTTGTGACAATCAGATTACTTTTTTAAATCCTTCAAAATATCCGTATCTGTATGTAAGCACTTGTCCTCTCCAAGTTGGACTATTGCAACTCGCTGCTCGCTGGTCTCCCAGCATGTGCAACCCGCCCTCTTCAGAGGATTCAGAACGCAGCGGCCCGCCTGGTCTACAATCTACCCAGACGCTCCCATGTTACCCCGCACCCGTCTACATCAAGTCTCTCCTGCAGCCTTACACCCCCACCCGTCACCTACGGTCTTCTTCAGACAACCGCCTGGTGGTCCCACCGCTCAAGACCGCCCGGTCCCAACACAAGCTCTTCTCCTGTCTGGCCCCCCAGTGGTGGAATTAACTCCCCACCTTCATCAGAGACACTGACTGTCTCTCCACCTTCAAGAAAAAGCTCAAGACGCACTTGTTCCGGGAGTACAACGGTACTTAGGAATGGTTCGCTTGACCCGATGTTAGTTTCCTCAAGGATCACAATGACTCTTGCTCAGAGACTTGTTGCTCTTGTGGTTAGTGGTAACTGATTTAAAATTGTTTGTACTCGCTGTGATATATTGTTTTTTCTTATTGTTGCTTGTCTTTTTTTTTCCACAGGTACACTTGCACTTATAGCAGTTCATGTTGTTTAATTGTAACTTGTTTAACTACATGCTCTTATGGTTCTTCCCTTTGGCACTTACTTTGGTTGTTCACAATGTGTGCTTCATGTTTTGGCTACTCGCAATGTTTTGTGGCTATCTCGTTGTTATGATCAGTGACCTATGCACTTTGTAAAGCTCTCTCTTGGAAGTCGCTTTGGATAAAAGCGTCTGCTAAATGAATAAATGTAATGTAAATGTTACATTTTTGGCTGAAGTCAGAAGGAGCGGGGGGGGGGGGGAATGGGGGGGGGGGCGCTCCCACCCCTGCACCCCCCTGGAACCGGCCCTGCTTCTACTTGTCTACTTGTCTATTTCTCAACTCGTGGTATCACTCGCGCACTCGAAAGCGCAGACATGGTTGCATAGGCTGTCTTGCAGCAGACAACATCTTCCACGGAGCATCTTATCAAGAACCCTGACTGTAAGCAGTGTCATTCTTTATTGCATGCATGTAATGAATCAACTATAAAAAAGGTCATATTTAGCCATCTATTGGTTATTCTGTTTCGCATCGACTACGTTGTATGCATTTTAAATGATGAGAATTATTTGGTAATTTTCTGTTTGCAACATTATTTTTTGTTTGCTTGCTTGTGTTTGGTTGCATTGTAACATTCCAGTGTTGGGGAATGTTTTTGTACTCTTTCTACATAAGCTTTTTTTTCTCCTCAAAATGTAACTTAAAAAAAAAGGCTTTATTGGATTGTGAGCATCTTTCTAAAAAATATTTTGCACAATCACGCTGTCATTGGCTATTTAGATGCTTGGATGTTTGGATCGTGTGTTAAACGTAGCCTACTATAAATTATAGGACAGTACATATCCGTTTAATACATAAAGTAGGATATGGTTTATAGATACTTCAGTGGCTAATCTGTATCACCTGTTGGAAGTGACAGTTAGTCATTTAGAATTTTAGTTCTTAGTTTTTAATGTGGAAAATGTTTTTTGAACATCTGCGATGACTTTGTTTAGCTCATTTAGAATCCTATATACATAATAGACCGTTTTAACTGATCATCTGCAAGTGTGAGTCATCACTCGATCTCCGTATACCCAGGTTGTCAGGTTAATTGGAAGTGGCTATACACTTCCAATGTTGGAGCAATTTGGGTTCCATCAATTATCACAGCCTCAGACATTGTTTCTTTTATGGGAAATTGCTTTTGGCAATAGATTGTAAGTATGCGCGTGTGATATATATATATATATATATATATATATATATATATATATATATATATTTTTTTTTTTGGTCGGGGGGGATTGTTGATTTGTGTGCCCCTCAAATACAGAGAGACCACTGTATCTAGAAAGTTATGTAAATTATAAACGTATTTGCCTAATGTTAGATAGCACCGGGAATTGTTCAAGTAGAGTGTTAAATCGTTGGATGGTGGGAGCTGATGTGAATTCCCATATGCGCCTTAGTTGATGTGTGTATGATGATTTATTCCTAATGCCAAATCCATTGGATCACATGCATCTATAATTCAGGAACCAAGTTCCTTTCACAACCTAGTAACATAATATTCACAACCAGACATTTAATGTTTTTAAAAGTAATTAAGTAAGTTAATCTGCTTTGAACACAAATAGTAAATTACTTTTTGTAACTTAATCTTTTGCTCAACTATTCCTCAAATGAGGTAAGGTCCACATGTAACAAACTTTCAATATCTACCCATCATTTAGGTTAGGGAGAGTTTATTATAATGATTATTATATATCAGACTTTAAAGATAAAATGTAAACAAATAAGGAACGTTTCATATTCCAGAAAAAAACATAAAAGGATTTATGGTAGCACTCACCAACTTTTGAGAAAAAGAACAGGGATAGTTCCTCAGGTTCACCAATTTATTACGGTCACCAAACAAAGGATGCTAAAATTTCAGCATATGACCTTCCTTAGAGCACGATATTAAAATATTTTAGGTCTGAACTACTCTAGGATCGTTATAGTTTAGTTGTATCTCTTTTATGATGCTTTATTTGTTATTTCCTTGGCGTTTTTTTTGTGTATATTTCGCAGGCCATGTATTAAACTTCCTAAGTTCTGTGAAATACCAGCAAGTGGTGGTGATGAAAATACAATCATTTTGCGGGACAATTTATAATGAATTATAAGTCTGTTTCACTGTGATCTTGAGAGATTTACACAGCACAGCAAGCCTGGTATGTGAGCCATGCCTGTTGGACATGACTGACACTGATTTCCTTACATCCTACCCCCTGACACTCAATGATGTTGTTCTATAGACATGAACCCACCCAGATTTTCACTCCAAGACATTTTTCTTTTTTCGTTGACGGTAGAGCAGGGTTATTTCCCTACCAGTGACATTTACAAGGATTTGACAGAATAGGAAAAGCGAAACATGTTGCGGTAGCCCACATTGCTCTAGGATCATGCCAGTAGCCACAATTTCTTGCTTTTGTGTCAGTCAGAAGACCCAATAGGATTTGTTTCCATGGGGACTCTTGCGATTGTCTGCCACAGGCAAAGACTAACCAGCAGCCTCCTGCCAGGCGAGAAAAAACCCCAAGTACTTTCTGTCATTCTGACGTGTCTGTGTTTGTCAGCCCAGGAGGCACAGAGATGCTAACCTGTGGCGCAGGCTGCTCCAGAGGCCCAGGTGTCTGGCTAACTGATTAGCATTGTAGCTGTCCTGTGTGTGTTGTTGTGGCTGTGTTGGAAGGCTCATGGGGTTAGCATGAAGTGGATGAACATGTCACAACCACAGGCTATGTTACTTGACTGTGGCCGGTTTGTGAGTTCCACACATCAAATTTATCAACAAGATTCAGTAGGACACAAGTCATTTCCCCCAAAGTCCCTTGGGGTGTAACTGTGAACTCTGGCTTTGCCTACACTCTGTTTTGAGTGATAAGAACTGTTGTGCCTTACAAGAGATTGTAAAGAACATTCAGCAGCATTTTACGAGATGTTCTTGGATTCAAGTCTCTCCCAAATAAAAGTGGTTAAAAGTTTCCTTATTTTCCTTAGTTCCTCTCTATTGTATTCATTATTTTAAGTTTTTCTAAGAATATATTGGAGCTTTCCCCATATCTTAACTTACCACAAAGCTGCCCTTGCTGGGTTTGGTTGTGTGTTGGTATGGTAACAGAAAAAGTAATGTATATGTAGCCAGTGTGTATCGGTGAAACTCACTCCTCAGGTATGTAACAGGCCAACCGCGTCAACGTATTGCTAGCTTTTCGTTGGCGTAGTTGGTAGTGGTGGCGCTTGGGATGTCAGAGGTGGCAGGTTCGAACCCTTGCAAGACCACATCTGTTACATATATAAACAGTTCAGTATGCAGTCAAACAGCTTGTCTATAAAAGCTCTGACAGATTTGTGACATTTGCCTTTCATCTTCAAGGTGAAATAGAATTATTGAAACAACAGTGTGTTTGTTTTCGAAGGACTGCACTGTCAATAACTATGGTGGCTCTCATCTGATACTTCCGATTGGTAGAACTATGCTTGAGATGAAAAAATATATTCGCTGACAAACTAAATGACTGTTTTGTGCCTGAGCTTGCTGTGTAGTGTTATAGACAGGAAGTATGAGCCTCTCATAGGGTCAGATTACTTTCACCTTTCTACCCCCTCTGCCATCCTTCTTTGATTCTTCATTTCCCAACATGGGAGATCCTTTAACCTCTCATCATCTCTGGCACATTACCTTTCAGCCACAGCTGACTGGTTTGTTTGAGACATAGGACCAGTATTCAAACATCCCTTGTACCTGGTTGTGGGACATTCTTAGTTAATTTGACCACCTGTCTTGGTTGCAGTTTATGTTACAGGTTGTTACATTTATAAGCAAAGCCAGAGATCCTACACTTCATCAGTCAGTTATAGGGAGGAGGGTTTAATTTAGATTACAGTCAGCTAAGAAAGCTATTTTCACATTTGACAAGCAATCAAACAACAAGCCTTTGTAACCAAAGCTTGCAAATAATAGTTATTTGTAATGGAAATTTCCTTCAGGATCAACAAAGTGAATTGGATTATATCAGAAGGTGCCAGATCAGATTTCGAGGGCTGAAACTCTTTATATAAAAGCAGAAGATTTTGCACAGAAGCAGAGAAATATATGATGATGTAATCTGATTCCTCAGAACATGCCATAACCTATGGATACAGGCCATAGCTAGAGATTTCAGAGTTCAGGCATTGATTGCATACAAATGACAATTGCTAGCAATAATTTAAGAAAATTCTCTAATCTATTGTTGACCTCTCAACTATAGATTACCTCAGGCTTGAAAGGTTAGTGTAGATGAACAGATGTTGTACTGTACTTACGAGCTCACAAAAATAGCATTCTGATACTGTGTCACGGTATTCCATCAACAACTCAACTTCATTGGTCAGGAGGCCAAGATACCGCAAGAATGTTGCCTAGCAACTAATACAGGTGCTGTATGAAAAGTTACAAATGTCCTATAGAGCCTCAGCTAGCTCAATTAACCTTAACCCTCTGTTAAAAAGTATGCAAGATTCATTTTAATATGGATGGGACAAGATTTACATATAGACCGTTTGTGGTTCATATATTTTTTATCACACACAGGTGTTGGCGATAAGGTGAGAAGGAAGATTTAGCAATTTGCAATTTGATATGCTTAATATGCTGATATCTTTCAAATAAAATGTGTTATTGTTGTTTGCCCTCACAGATTGAAGCTCATCCACAAAGAGTGATGAAAATGTTCCTAGCCTGCCTCTTGATCTTTCATGTACTTAAGGTGACCATTTAAAATAATTATAATGTCAATGGCGGTTTGTGGAAAGATCTTGTACAACGTCTGGTGTTGAAAAAGACAATAAAATGTGCATTATTTAATTTTTTTTTAGTATGAAATGGTCTATGGAAAGGTGCTGGAAGAAACCTACCTTAAATGGATCCAGTACCGAGAGGAGTGTAGACAAATGATTCAAGATGAGCCCTTTCCTCAAGGTAAAACCAAATGTAAACTGATGCCTTACCACAGGGGCATGGGTTCAAAACCAGCCTAAGCCATTTCCTGCATGTCTCCCCAGAACCTTCCTGTCTCACTTCACTGATTTCTGTCAAACTGTGCAGAAAAGTTAGCAAATTTTGACTTCTTTTGTAGGCCTTTTCTGCAACAGGACATTTGACCGATATGCCTGCTGGCCTGATGGGACACCAGGGGCTTTGATCAACGTGTCCTGTCCCTCCTACCTGCCTTGGTTTGACAAGGGTGACTTTTTATATAACTCTATGCATGGACAAATCTACGTGTGGTCATTTGAATTTCCTTTCTTCCGAGTTATTTCAAAAACCCTGAAGCTTTTTGTTTTTAATACAACTGTATGCAATTCAAGATTTTGAACTGAATTAATTGTATAATTTCTTGGAGAAAAGGAAAATGGAGGACACGTAACTGCATACTGCATCTCAGCATTAATCTTAGTGTTCATGTGAGCAAATGTTTTTTTTGCGAGTGTCTGTGCATACCTGTGGCTACGTGTGTTAACATTCACTAACGTGACTCATACAGCATCTCTGTGCCTGTCACACATGGTTGTCCAGTGTCTCACGGTGTGGTGCTTCGCCAGTGTGGTCTTAACGGACGCTGGGTGCTGATTGAGGACGGACAGGTTTGGAGAGACATGTCCCAATGCGAGGACGAGCCGGATGTCACGTCTTACGAGGTATATCGAGGAACTTGCTTCTCCCAAAACTTCAGATGCATAACACTGACTTTTATCCCATATGTAACAGCAGCCTAGTTTTTGAATAGTTTGTACTTCTATTAACTAGTAATTTGTAGAATGAAATGGTGTTTTCAGATGGTGGTATCAAAAACGATGATAAAGGCCCAGTTTCCCAGACATGGACATGGATAAAAACGTTTTCAATGGAGATCTTCATATAATTTTTCTCTTACTTGAGGACTTAATCCATGTCTGGGAAACAGGGTAATAGAGTTTATTGGTAAGTGAAATGTTGGAAGGAAATCTCTGTGGTGTCTAGCCACATACCGAACAATAACACTGTATTTACTGTATTATTTAGAATAAAGTGTTATTCTGAGGCCAAAGCACCTTGTTTGTCAATAAACAGTATTACACAGACATTTTTCATCCAACATAGAATCATTTTTTGCTGCTGAATCATACTTGTTATTATCACAACAACAACATGAGTTGCCCTGGTCACCCTTTTGTCTTCACAGCTGTGGTTCAAGCAGTTGATGGTGAGCTTCAAAACTCTCTACACAGTGGGCTACACCCTGTCTCTCTGCACCCTGATCTCAGCTCTTATCATTCTCCTGGGAATAAGGTAAGCACTCACAATGATAAATGGCCTCAGAAACAAATCACAGCGTGGACTCCTTAAGGAAATTCTCCCAGGAAGCCCTATTACCCACAAGATAACATAAGTAATGTGAATAATGTCAGACTAACCATGCTGTTCAGTGAGATATTCTATACCTCATATAATGAGAAATATAGTATTGCTACTCTATGTTCTGACTGAATATTTCATTATAAATGCCCAGATGGCCTCTTAACAAATAAAGAATAAATATGACAGACATAATTGTGTAGTTTCAGAAAGGGGTACAGATGGCTCAGATGGCTGAGCGGTGAGGGAATCGGGCTAGTAATCCGAAGGTTGCCAGTTCGATTCCCGGTCATGCCAACTGACGTTGTGTCCTTGGGCAAGGCACTTCACCCTACTTTCCTCGGGGGAATGTCCCTGTACTTACTGTAAGTCGCTCTGGATAAGAGCGTCTGCTAAATGACTAAATGTAAAATGTAAATGTACACTGAGTAATTAACAGTTACTCTTTCTGGGAGATTTTTCTTGAAAACTTATTTCATTCAAGTGTGTGAAAGCAGTTTTACCCACCTAACTTGGTCTAATACGCAAACATAATGCCAATAATCAAACATTTCTTTATACAACAGACATTCAAACATAATGTTATAATGCTGAACTCCACGATATTATGTACTCATATCTAAGAGTAAAACTGACTTTTCAAATGTTGTTTTGCTTCCCTGACAGGAAACTACACTGCACCAGGAACTACATCCACGCCAATCTGTTTGTGTCTTTCATCTTGCGAGCTGTGTCAGTTATCGTCAAGGATACGATGCTGGAGCGTCACTGGGGCCGAGAGATCATGAGGCAGACGGACTTGGGAGAGATGCTAAGTCACCAGGTGGGTTGGGTGTCAAAGGTCATCCCTTGATGATTTAGTTACAGCCTAGTAAAACCCCATGACTCTTCTCTAAAGCTTCTAAGGTTACAAAGTTCAACGGGGTAACAGTAGGGCATCAGTATAAGAAGCTAACTATGGGTCATTTGCCATATGGCTTATATTTATATCATATTTAATCAGATTTGAGTGTTTTGCAGACATTTACGCAAGTGTAAGGAGATACAGTATGGATATGGTTTTTCTAGCATTTTGTATTTGTTGATTGATCTTTTATATAATTATAAATGTTCAATCTCTCCCAGGCTGCAATTGGCTGCCGGTTAGCCCAGGTACTGATGCAGTACTGTGTTCTGGCCAATCATTATTGGTTTTTTGGAGAAGCCATCTACTTGTATTCCGTGCTGATTGCCTCAGTCTTCATAGACCACAACAAGTACCTCCCATACATCTGCCTTGGTTGGGGTAAGTGCTGCGTTCTCAAACCAAGGTAAATTTCTGGTCATTACTGTATTGCACATGTACTGTATTTGTTGTGATGTTTTCATTTCTCCCCAGGGACTCCTTTATTATTTGTCATACCTTGGATGTTGGCTAAACTGTTGAAAGAGAACAATGAGTGAGTGTGTGTGTTCCCATGTTGTCTCAATTACTTTGTGATATTGATTCCTATGTGAAAAACTGTAGTAAACAAAAACATTTGTGTTCTCAGATGCTGGGCTGTTAATGAGAACATGAACTACTGGTGGATAATTCGTTTTCCCATCCTGTTTGCTTCCTTGGTGAGGATAGCTAGCGTAAACTTGTCAAACCCCTTGGATGCTTGTGTATATGTGTGCATGCATAATTGTGTGCGATCACACACATAAATGTATTTCCTGTGCTTTTCGTTGCATGGTTTGTGTTGTCTCACGTTGGTCTGTTGGTTTTGAGAGATTTTAAAAAGATTATTCAATAACTTCAACAGATCAATTTTATGATATTCATGAAGATTGTGAAGGTTATACTCTCCAAACTGCGTGCCAGCAACCAGAATGGCTACCCTGATTACAAGTTCCGGTAAGTAATGGAAGCCATTATGATTATTATAATCAGATTTTATTAGCATATGTTTTGCTCTCTGACTTAAAGGTATTACTTTGCATGGATATCATGTACCTCATCTGCAGCAGTTAAGTAATTGATTGTGACAAAAAGGGGATAAAATCAAATTAGATACCAAGTGCAATAATTGAGGTTATCTTTCCTGTGATGTAATAGGCTGGCCAAGGCTACCTTGACACTCATCCCTCTGTTTGGTATACATGAAGTCATCTTCATCTTCGCTACTGATGAACAAACCACTGATACTCTGCGCTACATCAAAGTGTTTTTCACGCTGTTTCTCAACTCATTTCAGGTAGGTGAAATGCAAAATGAAATGGCGTGAAATGGCAGGTGAAATGGCATTCCCCCGAGGCAAATGATGAGGGTGTTATGTTCAGGATCTCAGCAGATTACAGCAGAATTCATCGATTAGTATGCTCAAAAACTAAACCTACCGTTTTTTAGGTCGGTTTCTCCTACGTTCACCTGTACAATAACAGTTGTTTGCAGAAGGAGCTTGTGAGCAAAAGCGTGTCCGTGATGATTTATTTAGTCGGCCAAGTTACACCTGTCTCAGCTGTTACATTCAGATGGCTGAGCGGTTAGGGAGTCGGGCTATTATTCAGAAGGTTGTTGGTTTGATTGTCGGCCGTGCAAAATGACGTTGTGTCCTTGGGCAAGGCACTTCACCCTACTTGCCTCGGGGGAATGTCCCTGTACTTACTGTAAGTCGCACTGGATAAGAGCGTCTGCTAAATGACTAAATGTACATTTGTGGTTGTATAGTAATTCTATACCATTATTGTGTATAAGACAACATATTACATGGTGGACAAGATGTACAACCCGTCATATTATTGCTAAATATCAAAGATAGTATTTCCGTAAGGTAAGTATTGATACATTTCTGATACATCTGTGCCTATACACTGCAGATCATTGTCCCTTGCTAATCATGTCATCAGTACATGACAGAAGGTTATGGTTTCTTGTGAGAATCCAACAGTTATTGCAACATATTGCAATGGCAATTTAGAGACAACTTTTCTCTCTCCAGGGCTTTTTGGTGGCTGTGCTTTACTGTTACTCAAACAAAGAGGTATGTGTCTCTCGAAATTCTCTGATATTCTCCCTTTGCTGACTACTGAAAGTCGGTCAGGTCTCTGGAGTAGTGCTGTCCATCCCTGTTCCTGAAAGACACAGTGCCGTCCTGTGCCCTTTCTGCCTCACAACTCTAATCTAGTGCTTTATGCTTCCATTGGAAGCTGCTAGAAAATAACCTGTGTTGGTAGCTTTCCAGCAGCCGGTTTGGCCGGACTGCTTATGCATCTGTCCAGATTCCATTCTGTCAAATGTCTGTTGCTTTGGGTGGTTTATCTGTTTTGTTTGCTGTGACGTCAGGTAAAGACAGAGCTGCGAAATAAACTGCGTAACTGGAGGATGGATGTGGAGACCATGTGCTGTAGACAGTGACTAACCGGAACGGAATCTCGAGTCGAGCCCTTCTCCATCGCAACCGCCCGAGTGGATAACGTGTCTTCGGCCACGCCGACTCGAGCCATGTCGGATGATTCACTGGCTCCACATTCGCAAACTGTCAGGCAGCTACCTCTGATGATCTCCCATGCGCCACGGACCTCTCTACCACACTGCCCCCCTGAGGCAAACCACGACAACGTGCCAGAGTCCTTTCGCAATGAGGCTACAGGGTCAACTCTGTCAATGCAGGTGTCCTTTCTGGTTCACCTGAGAGACCCTGTGGAGCTCCCTCCAAACGTTGTAGATGTAGATTCTGATTAAGTGATGTTCTACTTGTGTTGGCCTACTTATGTTGATGTGTTCTGTTCTGTGTTTATCCACATCAAGAGTGGTATATTGTGAATTATATTATATATTGTTAATATATTTGTATTTACAAGTCGCATGTCTTTGCACATCCATTATTTTAAAAAATATTATTGGAATATGCGAAAATTATATTAAAAGAGATATTGGGAGATGTGTCTTTCTGAATTATTCAGATAATATACATTTAGGCTACGTGCCTCTAGAAATAGACTATAACCTATAACCTATAACTATTGTGTCCTTGGGCAAGGCACTTCACCCTACTTGCCTCAGGGGGAATGTCCCTGTACTTACTGTAAGTCGCTCTGGATAAGAGCGTCTGCTAAATGACTAAATGAATAACCCTAAGCATTAGCCTACGCAATGGAGTGTATCAACTATGTAGTCAATTTGATTTACCCAGTGAGAGTGATTAATACAATTGTCTACACAGGCAGGCATCGGTTGCTTTACAACGGCACGGCCTGGGTTTATGGACGAATGTTTCCCATTATAAGCCAAATGAAAAATGTGATTCTCAAATTATTTATTAAAGGTTTAAATTATAAATTAAATGCTCAAATGATAAATAAATATGTTTTCAAGTAAAAAATAGCCTACTGGACGGCATTGAAATGACAATGCAATACTTTCCATTTAATTTTGCTACAATAAATGCATTCTCATATGGAAAAATTATTGCAAACATGATACTTAGTTTTAATAGTTTTTTAATAGTTAATGCATCATTTGAGCATTTCATTTATCGTTTGAATTATGACCGGAAAAACTTCCACAGGTGCAAGGGTGCAAGTTGATCTCTCGTGAATCTCACGGACTTCATTTCCCAGAGTCATCTTGGGACGTAGTCTACCGACACTGGAAGCGGCGGTGAAAGTAGCGGGAGTTCCGAGACATTCTAAAAAAAATGCTGGCTTGTTTACATGGAGATGGTTGAAGAAGAGTTTCATGCACTACCCTCGCTAGAGGTTTGGAGTAAAACAAAACCTAAGTCTAATGTCAGATAAAACATGCATAGCCTACTATTTCATGCCTACTGAAGCCTGGGGATAATATTCTGTTCAAAAGCGAGTGCTAGCTAACTAGTTTGCCATACGAGTAACGTTAGCTATCTGTTTTAGCTAGTAAATAACGCCGTCCAGATCTAGTAAGTAGCTAAGCGGCCCGTTAACACTGTGGTGGCTGTACCTTTAGCTAGCTAAAAGCAACATCCGCCAGTTTATCTTCGAGTCAACAGGTGGATATTTTGAACGCTAATCTCCAACAATGGCCTCGAGAGGTAATGGATGAATATTCAAAGCATCAGGGTAGCCCTCAATATGTACTCAACTGCACTTGCAAAGTGACGTTTTCTAGCAATGAGTTTGTAGCACACACCTGCAATAGTGCTGCGCTGCTGGCTAAACGTTAATATATAAACTGTGTCATGACAGTGTGGCAGCACCCGTACGTCAACATCTTCAAGCACATCAAGATTGAAGAGTGGAAGAAGTCTTCAAGAGAAGGAGATGTGACTGCTTACATGGTAGCTAGATACACACTATTCCCATGTTTACAGCAATTTACCAAAGCCAATTGTAAATTATTTTATTTTTCTTGCCAGGACAAAACTTTGAAATGCTCAGTGTTCAGAATCCGTGGGTCCATCCCGGCCAGCAACTACATCCTCTTACCCAAGACCAGCAGTCAGTCCTTGGGGCTGACTGGACGTTTCATCTACCTCCTTTTCAGACCCAGTCCTGCCAAACACTTTGTGGTACATTTGGACATAGCAGCAGAGGTACGCTTTACTGATCACATATCTTCATGTGTGTTTTTGTTTTCACATATAGTACATTTAACTTTAAGCTAGGATTTTTTTTATTTTATTTATTTTTTTTATACAGCTATGTTGTACTGAATCTGTGGGACATTCAAATTGTAGGGGACATCAGATAGACTTACAGTTCCCAAGAAGTAATAGAGAATGTATACAGCTGCAGGCTAATTACTTAGCCTAGTTATTATTAACAACATGTAAGTTCAGAATGCAGATTACTGTTACTTGTGTCAGAAAAGATTACCATATCTTTGCCAGGTTTTAGCGATATATCCATGGATTTCAGCATCATCATAAACATGAGACAGTTTGATGTTGATGTGCTGCAGTTATTTTTAATTTTCCTATTGTGGCACTTGAATAGCTAATTTGGAGACACTATCATCGATGTATTTTTTTGCCTTAGTTTTCAGATCTTATCACAAAGGTGCACCTGTCTTTGCAAATTAACAATTAATTTAATGAACAAAATCCTTAGCCTGTGAATGAGGCAGCCTGTGGTTTGTAAAGGTGCTGCAAGATACTGTTGAGTTCACTTGTCCAAACACATTTAAAATCAAATCAAATTTATTTGTATAGCCCTTTTTACACGCAAGCATGTCACAGAGGGCTTCACATATGCCCATAGAACTGCCCCTCAACCAACCTAAACCCTCAAGGAAGACAAGGAAAAACTCCCAAAAAACTCTCAACAGGAGAAAAAAAAATGGAAGAAACCTTGGGAGGAGCAATTCAGAGAGGGATCCCCTCCTCCAGAGACGGTTGGTGGGAGAGAGGAGCAGAACACAGGCTAAACATAGTCATACAGTGTCGATGGGTTTTTAAAACGCCAAAATCCATTATTCAACTTTATAGATGTAGGACAGGACCGGGAGACTCGCGACCAGGTCCAGCGTTGGCTGACCGACGACCAGGCAGGTGCTGACAACTCAAACCCCCCACACCACAAGGGATGTGTGTGGGGGGGACATAGAGAGGAGAGCAGGGATTAGAGAATGCCAGGAGCAGCTAACAGTTACAGTCATAATAGAATGAGATCCCCACCGGTCAAGTGTGGACTGGTGCAGCAATTTAACAGAGCAAAAAAGGGGAATTTGATGCAACCCCACACACCAAGACAGCGACAGCCCCCCTCATTTGGAACATGAAACCTGTTCCAGGGGAAGAGAACTCTAAAATAAGTTATACTTAAAGAATAAGGATGGAAACAACCCGTCCCCCGTTGCCTCCAACTAGTAACATACTTACTTTTAACAGTCGCAGAATTGACTAAACAATAACGTTTTTAACCTAATTTTAAACGTCGAAACAGTATCAGACTCCCTAATTGAGACGGGTAGTTTATTCCAGAGAAGAGGCGCTCTATATGAGAACGCCCTACCTCCAGCTGTTTTTTTCTTAATTTTGGGAACCACCAGATAGCCGGCATCTTGAGATCTAAGTGTCCTTGCATTTTTTTAAAGCTTTTCCCCATTTAAAAGCTCTTGAATCCATAGCTGTTTATTGTGCACTTCGAAATGACATTTAAATCCTCATTGCTCTTGGAAATTAATTGTCTGTCCCTCAGAAAATTTATTTGATTTCTCCTTCGAATTACCTGAGAATGCAGCCGCTCGGTAATTACCTGGCTTTTGTTGCTCCAGCAGTGATGGTCACGGAGAAGTTTTGAATTGTCTTTTTCTCTTCAGACGGATCCTATGTGCATCTATGCTATGCTATGTTTTTGACATTTTAATATCGTGACATTTACCTGAGCAGGCAGGGATTCAATATTCAGCTCTAATTTCCACAAGCGGCCTGTCAAATTCACAGCTGATCCTACACTGATCCCTGGCACATTCTCACAAGATAACAAGCACACACTTGTGTGCTCGATCTAGTTCTACACTTGAGGTGAAGATTGGAGATGTAGGTATATCATTTGACACAAGATCTGCATGGGCTTTGAATAACTTCTGTCCTTGAGAAGGATCTGATTGACTGATCTGATTGACAAGTATGATAAGGTGCCTTGAAAGACCCTCAATTATTCTATCTTGACAGTGATTATACTTATCTAACTCTTTAAAATAGTTATTCACTTTGGTATCCTTTATGTTTGTTTCCCCAACAGGCTGCATTTATAATTTCCACCACTATAAGCTTTCTTGCACTATAAACCTGAAATGTTTTTGTCTCAAACCATTACATTAAGCATTCAAGACCCAATATTTCCGAACAGTATTATTATTATTATGTCCTGTGTGTGTTCCTTGGGTCCAGTCCTAAACTGAACAGATAACAATATTTGTACCCAACCTACTATACCAACTGAACAGATAACTGGACATTGTAGCCTATCTAAACATACTTCTGGCCTCTGTTCTTATTTATTAGGAGAGCCAGGTTATCCGGGTCTCTTTTTCCAACCTGTTCAAGGAGTTCAAGTCCACGGCCACTTGGCTGCAGTTCCCCTTCCTGTGTGGAGCAGCCAAAGATTCTGTGTACGACAGCACCGCCAAAACGGCAAGACACGGTAAGCAGCACACACTGTAAGCACCAGGGGTAGGGGAAAAAATTGATTCACAATTGAATCGCGAATCAGTCTTTTTTGTTAAATGTTATTTATTTATTTTTTATTACAATTTGGCGGGGGGGGGGGGGGGGTTAAAAATCGCAATTTTTTATCGAATCGTGACCCCCAAGAATCGAATTGTGAGGTACCAAAAGATTCCCACCCCTAGTAAGCACACACGGTTACCACACACAGCACGGGGTCCGGTAGACGAAAGCACAACGGTCTGATGGCTCTGTGAGTTGTGTGGAGTTTAGTAAAGGAACCTCTGTGCTGGCGTGCTGCAGACCTTGTAGGTCCGGCCCCCCCCATGGTGCGTTGGATCTGTCTCATGATGGACCTGCAGTACGTGCTGTCCGTCTACCTCAACCGCCGGCACAGCCACCTGAAGAGCATCAAGCTGTGTGCCAACATGTCCGTCAAGAACCTTTTCACCAGCGACCTGCTTTTAGACCCAGGTGAGGACTAGCAATCTCTTACGTATGATTATGCTGATTCTGTGGCACGTTTATGATAACCGAGACCTTTAGTACCTCTAAATCGTGCCATTTCTTGACAAGTATGTTTGTGTTGTCTGTGCTAAGTAGATGCAATGGATGTTGCTGGAAATTGATAGTTTGACAGTTTGAATTCTCTGATGTGACGAGTTAGTCACTAATGCATAATTTATGAAACGCAGAGATGAATACAGTTTCTTTCAAATATCTTATCCATATCTACTGAGGTATTTTTGAAACCATTCAAAATTAAAGTGCACTTTGGGAAGTTTATCCATGTCGTTCCTCATATGGCTTAAACATTGTTTTAAAGAGCTTTAGGTCTTACCCCCAAGTCTCCATTGTGGGTCTTGAGACCCGTACATGGTGCCAGGGGGCGTCAGGTGGCTGAGCGGCTGAGCGGTGAGCTGAATCGGGCTAGTAATCCGAAGGTTGCCAGTTCGATTCCCGGTCATGCCAACTGACGTTGTGTCCTTGGGCAAGACACTTCACCCTACTTGCCTCGGGGGAATGTCCCTGTACTTACTGTAAGTCGCTCTGGATAAGAGCGTCTGCTAAATGACTAAATGTAAATGTGCCAGCACAAACTTCTCAGCAGGAATCCTGAACATCTTGTCCTCTCTGCAAAGTCTGATGGTGTTCCTCCTGTCTGTTTCTCGATCAGGATTGTCCTTCAGTGAGGCCAAGCAGGCTGGGTTGGTGTCTGCCCAGGGCACAAGCCCCATGCCCAGGGAGATGTGCTTCCCCGTGCCCAAAGGAGGCAGCTGGCACGACCTCTATGACTACATAAGGTAAAAGAAGAACATGAAAATGAATTAGAAATCGTAAAGCATCTCTGTCAAATGAGTCAGAAGGAATATAAGGCGAGCAGCCTTATCACAGTGTATGACAATATCACAATTATTTGCCAATACACAACATATTGTGTGTGTGTGTATATGTATGCATATTATTATTACGGTGTTTGTTTTTAAATTGTGCAAGATCAGAAAACAAATTACTGTTATTTGTGCCAGATACGATTACCAGAGAGGTTTTTAACAAGTTATTCATGGATCAGCACCAGCATAATTAGGAGAGTGTGATGTTGATGCAATTATGTTTATTTTGGCTCATTTGAAGACACTCCATCATTTATTAAATCTTTTTGTCTTAGTTTTCAGATATTATCACAAAGGATTAAATCAGTTAACTTGTTCAAAAAAAGATGTTGTCCCTTTGAACAATCCAGGTTTCCCTCTGATGGTTCCAAGATGCCCTTTGACTCCATTCAGAAAGGCCTTCCAAGCCCTATTTCCAGTAAGTGTCATACAAGGCATGTTACTACACATTGCCATTCCATGGAGCCCAACTCCGTCAATACTCATCTTGTTTTGCACTCAGCTCTGTTTACCCCTAATCAAGCACCATGGGAGAATAAATCCTACTCTACACAAAACAGGAAATCCATTCAGCAATCCCTTCAAATCCCTTCACAGATGCCTCTTCATTTCTCCACAGTGTGTGCCCCCTCCAGTAAAAGCCCCAGCAGAGAGGTGCCTCGCAGGGTGAACCTCAGCAAACCAGTGCAGGACCGGGTGTCTCTCATCCAGCAGATCACCAGCCCCAAGCCTGTAAGACCGGCTCGCCCCCTGAGGTCACTGACCCTCGGGTTACATCATGCCTTGTGTTACGGTGCTTTGAGCATCTTCGAAGGCCCTGTATGAGGCATTGTTAGAGCATATTTTATTACGTTTGCTTAACTTGACATCAGATTTCTGTGTGTGTGCTTTTTGGATCATATACATTTAGTACACAGAAAGCACAAATAAAACATGCACCAAAAACATTGTTTATTAGTAAAACAAAACAAAGGTTTCTCTTATTTACAGTTTTGTTGTCTGACATTGTGTTAACTGGCAGCTTCCGAGACACCGCAGCACCCTGGTGACCTCCAGCGTTCCTGAGCTGGGCGTGGTCACCTCCGGGCTGGACGCCAAACACACTCAGGAGGAATGGGGTTCCCATGGCGACGACCCGGAGAGAGGTTGCTGGTCGCAGGCTTCCGGTTCACGCCGCTCCACGTCCCGAACGCCGCCCGCGGTCGACGGAGGCGTGCATGTGTACGCGCGCTCAGAAGATGACTCTGCCTTCTGTGTAGAAGATGGCGAAGGAGAGGTTCATATCAAGTCCATATTTCGTCAACACACACCACACCACTGTCAGGGTAAAATGCCTTTTTTCGTTGATCTGCTTTCGACCACGACAGTTAAAGACGTCTTGTTTATCTTCTTCAATCTCCAGGTTGTGTGCGCTGCCGTCTCTCGCCCCATCTCCCTTCCCTCAGTCAAGGAGTCCAGACTCAGTGTAAATAAAAGTCCACACCTAGACCAGTATCTCCTGCTTCCTTCTGCTGTCTGGTCTGATCAAACAACATGTGTGTGTGTCTGTGTCTGTATGTGTGTGTTTCTGATTTCTATGCTAGAAGCTGTATCCTGATCCCATTCTCCGGCTGAACCGAATCCTAGGTTTTGGCGGAGCCACTCTGAAGTGTGTAAGTGTCAGCAGGGATATGCGATGTGCTTACATTAGGTTTAGTTATCACCCCAAACCCAAGAGGGGCCTTCTGATCAATCACAATTGGCACACTAGCCGTAAGTAGAGCTGTTGTGGCCGTGGAGTCAGATGGCAGTTAGGGAATCGGGCTACTAACCAGAAGGTTGCCGGTTCGATTCCGGCTGTGCAAAAAATGACGTTGTGTCCTTGGGCAAGGCACTTCACCCTTCTTGCCTCGGGGGGAATGTCCCTGTACTTACTGTCAGCAACTCTGAATAAGAGCGTCTGCTAAATGACTACATGTAAATTTAAGTACAGTAGTGGCTGACTTGACATTGCAGTAACAAAGACCCCCTGGTGGTTGAAGCTTGATGTGTTGCAAATCAGAAGTAAAATGTTCTGTCTCTGCAGGCTTTGTGGACCAAGAGAGGGGACGAGGTGGTGTACCCCTGCCACGCCATCATCGTCTCCATGAACATCTCCTCAGGACAGCAGAGGTTTTTCCTCGGCCACACAGACAAGGTGAGTGTGAAGGGAGTCAGGTGGCTGAGCGGTTAGGGAATTGGACTAGTAATCAGAAGGTTGCTGGTTCGATTCCTGGCCGTGCAAAATGACGTTGTGTCCTTGGGCAAGGCACTTCACCCTACTTGCCTCGGGGGAATGTCCCTGTACTTACTGTAAGTCACTCTGGATAAGAGCGTCTGCTAAATGTAAATGTAAGGGACTGCTGTGTGCTACAGCCCTGTCCTGCGTTGAGCAGTGGTCCTCTAGAGAGGTGAACTTCCAATCATCGTGCTGTTGTAGTGAAACACACGTTACGTGTGCAGTTAACTGTTCGTGACCTTCACGCTTGCCTAGTCTGCCACTTTGTGTGAGATGTTCAAGATCGTGTTTGATGAAAATTGATTATCTTTGCTCATGGCCAGGATATTTATTTTATATGCCCAAGCACATGTTGTTGTCTTGGAGACGGTCATCTCTCAAACACTCGACAACTAGCCACACAAATACTTCTGTCTCTCGACATGCAACGATCAATAAAATTGTACAGCATCTTGTACTGATGTTCTAGGGCTCCTTTGTAGATTTCGAGGTGTCGAATTGATAAGTACAGGGACATTGGAACCTTTGTGACAATTCAGTGATGTTCTCAACAGTGTGCGCGTGCGTGCGTGTGTGCGTTCGCGTGCGTGTGTTCAGGTGTCTGCCCTGGCGTTCACTGGCAACACCATGCTGTTGGCGTCGGCCCAGACAGGAAGCCAGGGCGTGGTGAGAGTGTGGAGCTACTCTAAGGGCAGCTGCCTGGCCATGTTTAAGACCCACGCACACTCTCTGTCCTCACTCAGGTATCCCCTCAGACGCCCGTACAGGCATGCACAGACGCACAAAACAAGTTCCACTACACTAATATAAGGCTCACATGTACAATTAGGCCCTGTCTTACAATTACCAGTTCAGTGGGTTGCCACATACACACACACACATACACACACACACACACACACATACCTTACAGTAACTCCCCTGCTTTTAAGACACACTCTTGCACATGAACACAAATACATAATTCACTCTTGTCTACGTTTTCTCCTGTATAATCGGACCCTCCAGCTTCTCATATGGTGGCGGTGTTCTCTGCGGGGTGGGGAAGGACAACCACAGCAAAACGGTACGAACCTCCAATAAGCATGGATTTCACATCTCCAACTGGCCTTGACATTTGGACAGGAAACTTCCATTTTCATGCTAATAAATTGCCCAGTATGCCCAGCTGCCATTGATTTGTTTTTGTGAATGAAATGAATACAAAAATAAGGGAGAAATTGAATGGAAAAGCCAATATAAAATGTATCCATCCTCATCTCTCAGCATCGCAGTCATCGTTATTAATCGTTTGAATGCCGAAATGGTGGCCTGGTTAGAAAGTTATCCTGTGGTCCTTCCCTGTGGCTGTGAATGCAGTGTTTGTGCCTGCTTTTCTCTCCTCCGCAGATGGTGGTAGTTTGGAGCACGCAGCACGTCAGCAAAGGAGAGGTGACCGTCTTAGCCAAAGCACACACGGACGTGGACATTCAAACCATGAAGATCGCCTTCTTTGACGATACAAGGTGGAATAGTTTCCAATTTTTTTGTTGTGTGTGTGTGCTTAAAAACACTTGTTTGCATCTGGGTTGGTACGTGTGTGTGTGTGTGTGTGGCGTACGCGCTGACTCCTTTGGGCGTCGTCTCAGGATGGTGTCGTGTGGCCGTGACAACGTGCGTCTGTGGCGCGTGAGGGGCGGGGCCCTGCGCTCCTGCCCCGTCAGCCTGGGAGAGTACCACTCCCTGGACTTCACCGATGTGGCCTTCGAGGAGGGACAGCGCTCCCACGGCGACCCAGAGGACCGCTCGCTGTCAGTGAATGAACTCACTTCACAGAACACTGATGCGTTTCCCCCCTCCCTGTCACCGACACGAGCTCCTAGAGACCCCTCACTGATTTGACTTTCATCATTTCTTTTCTTTCGGATGAGATAAAAAGGGTACTGTATATCTGTGTCAACTCGGTCTGCAGTTAGTGCCGGATAATTTCATGCTTACCTTAAGTAAAATGGTCGTAAATAATATTTACTTCTTGACAGCTAGCTTGTTTCTATGTTACTGACCTTTTTCCTTGTCTGTCAGTCAAAGTGAGGTCTCTCTCCCACTGTCTTTCCCGCACCGCTAATTATAGTCTTAACAGCCTCTACACCTCACACGCAACCTTCTGATTACTAGCCCAATTCCCTAACCGCTCAGCCACCTGACTCCCCAGTTCATGAAATTAAGAAAAAAAAAAAGCACTCAAGGCATTTTCACCAACATGGCCTTTTCTAAACAAATATGAAAGAAAGAAAAAAAAACACCTTAGAGACTTTCTGTCTTCCTTGGCTCCCGTTTCCCGCAGGTTTGCCAGCAGCAGGAGTGGCCATATCCTGGAAATTGACTATGGGAACGTGGTGATAAGAAACGTCAGGAGACTGCTGCCCGCTCATAAGTCCCACTCCCAGCGCAGAGAGAAACAGACGTTCAGCACGGGTGAGAGGTCAAACCACAGCCAGGAAGTGTTTGAGGTGTTAAGGACCACAGCCAGGAAGTGTTTGAGGTGTTAATGATAAAACAGTCAAAGGCAGTCAGAGGGAGCGGGGCTGGTTAGAAATCTGGTTAGAAATCTGGAAATCTTCATCTCCAGCATGACCTTTAGGTAATATTTGAGGTGTCAGCGTTGTGGTTTTGGCTGTGTGGATGCATGGTGTGGTCTCTCAGGTCCAGGCATCGCCGTGAACAGCATCAGCGTGTCGTCGGCGTTCTGTGCCACCGGCTCTGAGGACGGCTACCTCCGTCTCTGGCCCTTGGACTTCTCCACAGTGTTCCTGGAAGCTGGTAGGAACAGCAGGCACCGTTAGCACACAGCGCTATTCCCACACATTTTACATTTACAGGGTTCCCACGGGGTCTTAAAAAGTCTTAAAAAGTCTAAAATTCGGAACTTGAAATTTAAGGCCTTAAAACGTCTTAAAAACTGCCATATTTTCATCCGAGGTCTTAAATTTAATTTAGTCAGGTCTAAAAAAGGTTTTACCCTCGTTCATTTCCAGAACCGCTGGCCGCAGAAAGTTATGACAAAGTAGCAAAAAAGTATTGAGTCGCAGCCTATAAAGCGAAGCTCTACAAACGAAACCGGCAGAACTCTGCCCCAGAACGTTGGTTCGGTGTGTTGTAGTTCTTTCTGGGGGATATTGGTGTTGGTATGTACACGGTGATAAAACTACAAATCCTGTTATAAATGCAATACCTGCCCGCGAAATACGTCTGCGCTTCCTCAGAGTTTGTTAAAGTTCGGCTACGTGTGGAAAATGGGAAAGTGTACTTTCAACGAGACATGGCTAGATCACAGCGATTTCCGCTGTTGGTTACAAGCGGTATACCCAGCTCCAGGTACAAGGCTCGCTGCAAACTTTGCCTAAAAAATATTCAAAAATTACTAATGTGATTGTTTTATCTGTAAATTACATTTATGCTTTTTCAATGACTGCATTCATTGAATTTTTTTTTTTTTTTTTCAGAATTTCTTTGATTTGAATATTTTTTGGGGAAATGCGTCGTGTAGGTCTTAAATTTCAATCTTTATGGTCTTAAAATGGTCTTAAATTTGACTTGCTGAAACCTGCAAGAACCCTGATTTAGTCATTTAGCAGACGCTCTTATCCAGAGCGACTTACAGTAAGTACAGGGACATTCCCCCTGAAGCAAGTAGGGTGAAGTGCCTTGCCCAAGGACACAACGTCATTTGGCACGGCTGGGAATCGAACTGGCGACCTTCAGATTACTAGACCGATTCCCTAACCGCTCAGCCACCTGACTCCCCAGTCACGCAGTCATTATGTCACTTGGAATGGGATTCATCTCATGGTGAATACAAATATAAATCATTTCCCTTTGTAGTATCTGGGAAATCGTTTTTTTATACATTATCTTATTATGCTAGATTAATACTTTTTGCAACCCATGAATGACAGATAAAATAATTCACAGAAAGACGAAAGCATATTAGTCCCCAAGTGTAAGAGCCAATTTGAAGAAGAGTTGTTATTGTATAAAAATATTATTATTTAGAATATTGTTTATTTAAATCTCGAAATCCATAATTTCATGTATGGAGAAATATTAGTTAATTCATAGCTGTAAAGTAACTTGATTGGTTAAATGAGTGGAATGTTTAAAATCAGGAGAGAACGGTGGTCATGTGACCAACTTGTGCTTGTTTAGTTTTGAGATGGTCAGGTTAAGGAGCAACACAGTTTTTCTGACCGACAATACCAATGCACCGATTTACTGTTATTAAGACCCAAAGAATTCATGTTTTGTTTGTACGTTACGTTTTTGTCAGTAAAAGTTTAAAAGGAAGATTTTTGGAAGTTTGGATTTTTTTGTCGCGTTCACACTGGTTGCTAGAAGCCTGCTCCATTAGTGGCATATGGAACTAAGACAGAGTGCCACTTACACCAAGCGCTTTTAGGAATCAATGATCGCTTGTGAGGAAGGTTTTAGGGCTTTAATTTAATTGAATCTAAAGTAATTTTACTAGTAAATTATTCCACCCATATGAACAAAGTCCTACTGACTGACTGGTTAAAGGTACAAGAAATATACCAGTCTATGCTGATTTGACGAAGAGCATTGATTTTAATATTTTGCCGCCTGTCAGTTACATTTGCATAATGAGATTTAGCTGTGGAATTGAGGTGCTTTGAATGGGGAAAAAGCCTTTGCTTTTTAATAAAAATTGAATCTTTTAGGGAATTGTCATATCTGCACAAACACACACTACACTTCCAGACACACGCACAGATCCTCTCTGAGAGATGTCTCAGCCAACACTGTGTTTGAATTCATACAAATTAATCAAAGTGCACACTCGCACACAGACCTTTACCTCGCTCTCTCGCTCTCTCTCTCTCGCTCTCTCTCTCTCGCTCTCTCTCCCATACACACTCACTCTCTCTCGCTCTCTCTCCCATACACACTCACTCTCTCTCGCTCTCTCTCCCATACACACTCACTCTCTCTCGCTCTCTCTCCCATACACACTCACTCTCTGGAATCTGACATTGACTTTGAATCCTCCCCACACACACACTCACACCTCCATCCCCCTCAGAACATGAAGGGCCGGTGAGCTTGGTGTCGGTGTCGGCCGACGGCCTCAGCGTCCTCTCCGCCACCTCCACCGGTAACCTTGGCTACCTGGACGTGAGCAGCCGTGGCTACAGCACCCTGATGAGGTCACACACGGACGCCGTGCTCGGTTTCAGCGTGGACGGCGTCCGGCGCCGCCTCACCTCCGCCTCCCGCGACGGGACTGTACGCGTCTGGGACATGGACTCCATGCAACAGGTCCACCCAAACCCCACCCACCCTAACCCCACCCAACCCCAAACCCCACCCACCCAAACCCCACCCAACCCCAAACCCCACCCACCCAAACCCCACCCACCCAAACCCCACCCACCCTAACCCCACCCACCCTAACCCCACCCACCCAAACCTCACCCACCCTAACCCCACCCACCCAAACCCCACCCACCCTAACCCCACCCACCCTAACCCCACCCACCCAAACCCCACCCACCCAAACCCCACCCACCCTAACCCCACCCACCCTAACCCCACCCACCCTAACCCCACCCACCCAAACCCCACCCACCCAAACCCCACCCACCCAAACCCCACCCACCCTAACCCCACCCACCCAAACCCCACCCTAACCCCACCCAACCCCAAACCCCACCCACCCTAACCCCACCCAACCCCAAACCCCACCCAACCCCAAACCCCACCCACCCAAACCCCACCCACCCAAACCCCACCCAAACCCAACCCACCCCAAACCCCACCCACCAAGACCCCACCCACCTCCTGTTACCCCGCCACGTCCGAACGCTTTAGTCGGAGAACATTTGGGAGAGAACATTTGGAAGCGTTTAAACTCCACCTCTGTCCTGTTGGAAGGACACCCCCTTCGCAACCTTTAGCTTTTGGAACGGCTAGATTCTCTGGTCAAGCTGGAGAGAATGTTTTGGGGGGGGAATAGCCACCCTTTCTCCCAGTTCTCGGTTACAGGGATGTCAGATCATGAGCAGTGTCTAGAACACTTCCTGTCTAGAACACTTCCTGTCTAGAAGAGCCTTTAGAGTGGAGAGTCATATCTGGATGGGTTTGTAATAACTGTTAGACGATTAGCTCAAGGTTGATCTTACTGTTGATTGCCTGATAGGACAATAAAGTGTAATTACATCTTATTTTAGAGCTATTCTCTCTGTTGGGCAATTAGTGTACCCTCAGAAGATGGGGGGGGCTGAACCATTGGGATTTCAGTCTAATCAGCAGTAGGAATAACTGTCTTTATGGCATTCAGCTCCCAGCTGCAAAATCAGTCTTCATTAAAAAAGGTTCAATAGCTCTCCCTACAAGTTCTTGATTGTGAATCGCTGTCACATCAATGACTTTAATATCTCTCTTTCAACCTCTCTCTTTTCTCTTTATGTCATTCTCACTCTTATTTCTTTGCAGTTTTCAATCTAATTTCTCAGAAACATCTAGTTGAGTGACAATAGATTAGGTTAGAAAAACGAAGACAACCTGTATGTACAACCAAATAACCTAGTTCCCCAACCCTCAATGACCCTCTCTGCCATCGTATCGTTTTCCAGCTGTTTGACTTTGTGTCGGAGGACACCCACTGCTCAGTGGCGTTCCACCCCAGCCTCCAGGTCTTCTCTTGTGGATCCAGCTCCGGGACGGTCAGGGTGTTTGACATCGCCAGCTCCAAGCTGTTGGCGGAGCACAGGTAAGGATAAAGAACCCATGACACAGGCTATGATTGTTAACTGGGCTTGTACAATTTATTACTGTATTTACATGGGAAAAGCCAACATATTTATCGAACAGGTTCAACAAAGACATCTTTATTTATCTTACTTGGGAGGTCTTAAAAAAGGTATTTTCAAGGGAGGTCTTTTTTTCTCCATTCATAATATAAACACACAGGTTGACTATCGATTAAATCGCCAGTCAGATCAACACTTTAAAAAGATCTCAGTGACCAAACCCTGATTCTTAGTCATCTGAATATTTTCCCCTCTCCGAACAACCATCTTCTGTCTCCACCACCGCTGCCTCTCCGGCACCATACAGAGGTGTCAAACTTGTGATGTCTGCTGTCCCCGGATTCTTCCATCTCCAGGGTCTTCTACTGTGTTTTCATATATCTGTGGAGCTTAATGAGGGGATTTTTGTGGTGTCAGTGCCCGTGATTGACAGTGTTAAAGTGCAGGACCAGCAGTGTTGCTCATAGCAGCTCCTCATTAACGTCCACAGAAGGTGTTGTTAGTGAAAGACACACCACCAAGCTCTCTGCAGGCGGCGGCTTGGGGATTCTTCCTAGAGAGGTCTCAACGCCACTCACTAACGCCTGTACTGTAGGTCATCCAGACACCTCAACTAGTTTTCGCAGGCAAGAACAGCAGACCTAATCACGTCTGTTTGGTCCTGTAGAATGATTTAGTATTAACGCCTCCTGATGGGGAAATATTGGTGTGAGCGGCTGTGTTTCTCTGTAATGACCCTTATGCTTAACCCTGCACATTTTTGTTATTGTTTTTGAGATATATTTTTTTGGGGGGGGGGATTTCTGTCTTTATTATTTATGATAGTGAAAGTGTAGTTTGACAGACAAGGCAGGTGAGAGACAGGCAGTGACAGGCAGCACTTATCTGGTGGGCCGCCTCCCTCGTAGATTCTATTAACTGCTTGTACCATATGTCAGTCTGGATAAGCACATCTGCTAAAAGATGAAATAAAAAAAACTAAAAAGAAAAGCTGTTTCCTGTGTTCCAGCCAGCACCGAGGCCAGGTGGTGGGCCTGGTCTTCTCCCCAGACGGAGAGGCTTTGTACAGCGCAGGCTCCCTCGGCGCTCTGGTCCTGTACAACTCCTCCTCCGAAGACCACCACGTGGTCAGAGTACTGGGTACGTATGTTTAGACAGCATGTGTATGTATTGATTATACATAGGGTCAGTCAGGTGGCTGAGCGGTTAGGGAATCGGGCTAGTAATCAGAAGGTTGCCGGTTCGATTCCCCGCCAGGCCAATGACGTTGTGTCCCTGTACTTACTGTAAGTCACTCAGGATAAGAGCGTCTGCTAAATGATTAAATGTAAATACATAATCATATGTTGGGTTCACTGTAAATGTAGGTTCACTGTAAATGTAGGTTCACTGTAAATGTTATGGACGCGGCTATCTTACCTATGGTTTGGTCGGCACATTCACAATCCCCCCAAAAAGATTGCTAATATTTTCGCCCTATCGCACCCCTACTGGGGTGGTCAATTGGATTTCCTTTTCTTTAGAGGGTTTTCACAAGCCATAACTCTCCACATAAAACTTTAAAACATTTTCTTTCCCCATAACTTTTTCATTGTACTCTTGTTCTCATTGTACTCACTGCATAAACATTTAGCTTGTTGTTTTTTTAATCATACAGTATTTTACACATGCACTGTTACTGACACAATATTCTTCCCGTGCTCGTTGTTAGTGTAATGCAAGCTTTTTAGTGCATCCTCGACTTTGAAAGTTACTTTGATAAAAGTCCCATTAAGACTTTTCAGGACGGATTTGAGTCAGAAATAACACAAGTCACTTCAAACTTCAGCGTGAGCAAGGCTAAAGGTTGCTCTCGAGGGTAAGTCTGTCCATAATTGGAGTCACAGACTAAAAGCCAGCAGGAGTGATCTTCAGAAACCACATAAATTGTCCATTAAGTGGCCAAGGCGCTGACAACTGGCAGTTGCCTCATCGGAAATAGAAAATATATTTGGTTTTGACCTTTTGTTCCGAGATATGATGTTTCTAATAACCTGGACACCACTCACCCCTGCTACTCCGTTGCCCAGGTAATGTGGTGGCACGGGGCACCGAGCGGGGGCCGGATGCCCTCGTCATCAGTAGCGACAGCCGCTGTTTGGCGTTTGTGGGCCCTTCGGAGTACACAGTCACCATCATGGACGCCCGCTCTCTGGACGAGGTACTGTTGGAGCACCTACAAACCTCCCCCTTCCTCCTCCCTAGTCATCTTCCTCTTCACAGCCCTGTTATTGTCCTGTGTGGTATTAAATGTGTTCGGGTTGAACCACCTGTTTGTGGGGAAATGGTCATGTACAAAAGTCTATGAAAAAATTGTGTCATGTACATCAGTTAAATGTGAAGGCCCATAAGAAAGTTGTGAAGGAGCTCTCTTATGAGTGTTCATTTGTGTTGGTCCGAACTAATTAGCAAACATACTTTGTATCCGGCCGATAAAAAAAAAAAAAAAAAGATAAAAGTAGCTTGATGTGTGGGTTCCTGTCAGGGTTTCATAAAACCCCTCAGAAGACAGAAAAGTGAAAAGGTTGCCCCACGCGCTGTGTGCTTCAGCTCCTGCGTGTGGACGTCAGCATCCTGGACATGGAGAGCACCAGGCTGGACTCTGCCCTGAAGGTTTGCTTCTCCCCGGCCTCCACCGTCCACCTGCTGGTCACCACCACCGCCAACAAGATCCTCTGGGTCAGCGCCAAGACTGGGAGGCTGCTGCGCGAGGTGACCCCTCCAAACCCCTTAAGCTTGAGAGAGAGACTTGGAGAGAGAGACTTAGAGAGAGAGAGACTTAGAGAGAGAGACTTAGAGAGAGAGAGACTTAGAGAGAGAGACAGAGAGAGAGAGAGACAGACTTGAAGAGAGACAGACTTGGAGAGAGACTTGAAGAGAGAGACAGACTTGAAGAGAGAGACAGACTTGAAGAGAGAGAGACTTGAAGATAGAGAGACAGAGAGAGACAGACGTGAGCCTGTGCATTAGTGTTCCCATGTTCTGCAGTGAGTGACTGTTTGCTCCCTAGTATTGTTACTGAATATTGACAGCTCTGTGCTAATGTAACACAACTGACGGCTGAGTTGAGTCAGTACCTGTTTGTCAGTACCTGTTTGTCAGTACCTGTTTGTCAGTACCTGTTTGTCGGTGCCTGTTTGTCGGTGCCTGTTTGTCAGTGCCTGTTTGTCGGTGCCTGTTTGTCAGTGCCTGAGTTTCCTGTTTGGTGTGCCTGCCAGGCCTCTCATGTCCACAAGCACCAGTGCTCCTCTGTGGTGGTGAGTGAGGATGGCCGCTACCTGCTCACTGCAGGACACAACGTCGTCAAGGTGTGGGATTACAGCATGCAGCTGGACATCAACTCCCAGGTAACCGACCCTGAGACACCTGGACCTCAGTCTACCAGTCTGGATCCAGTCTACCAGTCTGGATCCAGTCTACCAGTCTGGAATCAGTCTACCATTCTGGATCCAGTCTACCAGTCTGGAATCAGTCTACCAGTCTGGATTCAGTCTCACAGTCTGGATCCAGTCTACCAGTCTGGATTCAGTCTCATAGTCTGGATCCAGTCTACCAGTCTGGATTCAGTCTCAGAGTCTGTATTCCAGTTTCCCAGTCGTGGAAACAAGATCAATAAGCTTCGATTGGACCTGACATTGTGGAGATTTCTTTACTTTAAGAGATTTTCTGTATCCTAGTTCCCATCCTTTATCATATTCCTGAGTGGGTTGAATAGGTACATTTAATATGCTTCGATTGGGAATGTAATTGTGCAGATTTTCTATTCCAGTTAGAAAATATTGATAACCAATATCCTGAATCAATTTCCAGCGTCTCTGGCTGTTAAATTAAGTGTGTTGAGCTCAGATATAGATTAGAGTCTTGTCTTGGGGTAATGATGAAGGCAATCATACTGCCCACTTCTGGATGTCAGATGTTTATAGGACACAGCCAGCCTATCAGCCAGGTGAGCTTCACACCCGATCAGATGAGTGTGGTCTCCGTGGGAGACGCCATCTTTCTCTGGGACTTCCTGGCCCACCCACGGGAGTCTGGGAATTGTAGTCCGTAAGTCTGTCTCACTCTAAACTCCATCTATGTATCCATGCGTCTGGTCTCAAGGGCGTTGCTTGTGTTCTTTGTGTGGGCTTGGCACAATGTTTACGTCTTATTGAGAGTTGTGCGTGTCGTTTTTTGTTGCTTGCAGTTCGTCACCTACCACAGCCTTGATCACGCCTCATAAATCAGGTAAACGACTCTCTTAAGGACAGGAGTCCAGGTTGCCTGGATTGATTGGTGGTCCCTGTGATCTAAGGTGTCTTGTAGGCATGTTGTGATTAATACTATCGGTGTGCTCCGTTCCAACAGCGAATGGCGAGCCAGATGTTCACGTAATGCTGCTGTCCAATGGGATGCCTCGAGGGATCGCTCCCCTGCCGTTCTCACACCCTCCCTGTTTGGATATCAGTGCCATTGACGCAATCGGACTGGAAGGTGAAAACAGTCGATTCTGTGTTTCTCATGCGCCATCTGAACTGAGGGGACAGTCTCGCTTCTGTCACTCATCTAACCCTCGTTAACTCGATCCAGATACTTGTAGTCAGCGTTAATAGGTTATAACGCCCTTATAAGATGCTTATTAATAGAAACGTGTTAATAAGTCTAGATAAGTGTTCATAATATTAGCAAGGCTAAGGGTTAATGATATCATAACATAAGCGTTAGTTAATAAGTAATATGCCCCTTATAAGATGTTCATTAACATTCATTTGTGTTAGTAAGACTTTCTAACTTGTTACCTTATGAATGAATGAATGCCTTTATTGTCATTGCACATAACAACCACATTTAATTGCACTTTTCCTGGTGGTGACACATAGTATGTCAGGACAATATAGTAAAACATGAATTATTACCTGGCTCTAAAGCTGTGCCTTACTGTGTCGTCTTGGCAACACTCAGCAGATGCAGACTCCTTGTCTCCACCTGAGGAGCTTGAGGAGATCTCTCTCCACGGCGCCACTTCAGGCCCCTCCCCCTGCCCTGACCCCGCCCCTGTCATGGCGGCCGGCTCCTTTCTGAAAGTCACCGAGATGGCGTTAGCCCCAGACTCATCTCCTCTGAGGACCAGTCAGAATAGAGAGTTGGACAATGGTAGGTACTAGAAGGTCATCTCCTGTCACGAACTAGGGTACCTAAATAAAGATCTAATCTCTTCTATGACTTCCTGTATTTGTTGTGTGACCTCTGCAGTGGACTCTGATGAGGAGAAGGAGACTGTACGGCCTGATTGTTATAAGCACTTTACTCCGCGTTTCAAAACCTCCACTCTGGATCAGGTAGAGCACGTCTGGGTGTCACCTCTGGTGAAGGTGCACTGAAAGGGCCTGTTGAGCGAACACGCTTGTTTTTCTCTCTCTCAGACGGCTGGCAACGCCCACCAATCAGGAGAACAGGGCTTGAGTTTAAAAGCTGTGATTGGCTACAACGGGAATGGACGTGGAAACATGGTGTGGAATCCAGATACAGGTACCAACCATAAAAAATGTATTCAATAATAATATACAGTATATAATATTAATATTATTAACAATACACTATTAGTAACTTAACATATAGTGTATATACATTATGTATTAATAATATATTGTATATTTACGGAAATATTATATTAAAGAAGAAGAAATATCTAACACGTTATGTTTGAATGTTTGTGGCTGTTTGCAGGCCTGTTTGCGTACTCGTGTGGCAGCGTGGTGTGCTGGAAAACCTTCACACAGGGCTCTCAGAGGCACTGGCAAGGTCACACAGAGGAGGTCTCCACTCTGGCTGTTTCTAACGACGCACTGGTGGGTGGTAGGGATGAGGACAAACGGGATATGGGGGATATTTTTTAGCCTTTCTGTGTCTCTCTCTCTCTCTCTCTCTCTCTCTCTCTCTCTCTCTCTCTCTCTCTCTCTCTCTCTCTCTCTCTCTCCTCTCTCTCTCTCTCTCTCTCTCTCTCTCTCTCACTCTCTCTCTCTCTCTCTCTCTCTCTCTCTCTCTCTCTCTCTCTCTCTCTCTCTCTCTCTCTCTCTCTCTCTCTCTCTCTCTCTCTCTCTCTCTCTCTCTCTCTCTCTCTCTCTCTCTCTCTCTCTCTCTCTCTCTCTCTCTCTCTCTCTCTCTCTCTCTCTCTCTCTCTCTCTCTCTCTCAGGGCTGATGATTGTAATTATAGGTGTGATGGTGACAATGAAGAGATGATGATAATTATAGGGCTCATGAGGACAGGAGGGCTTGGTGACCGGATTCTCCCATTTCGTGTCCTTTGTCTTCACTGTCTTTTCCGGTCATGTATCTCAAGGATCAGCGTGGACTTGCAGAACAGTGTGTCAATACTCCCTAGTTAAGGCTGTGGATAATTTGTCATGGGGTAAAACCGGGTGTTTATCTGTGTCCAGATGGTGGCGGCGGCGGCGGGGGGGCCGCGATGGCGCCACAAGCCTCATCTGCATATGAACGTTCAGGATGGCGCCTGCAGGAAAACCCTGTCCTACCACCGGGGGGCAGTGCAGAGCATGGCCTTCTCCAGGGACGACCTCCTCTTCCTCTCAGTCGGTCAGTGTGACTGGGTACCCTGGGGCCGCTTCCTAGGGGCTGGTGGTTTTCAAACTGTGTGGTTTGACTCCTTTGGAGGGGGGAGGGTGTTTGCATCATGTCGAGCAGTGTGTTTGTGTGTGTGTGTGTGTGTGTGTGTGTGTGGGAGGGAGTAAATCTATTAAAAAAAAGGATATAATTACAATGCGTTTGGAAATTTCATGGTAGTAAGATTTGCCACCGGCCATCCACAGGTGTCTACACAACCGTTTCTGATCGAATGTAAATTGGTTTAATCTCCTCCTCCCCCCGTCCCTCCCTCCCTCCCCCGGCCAGCAGGAGACTTCCGCGAGCCAGAGGTGGCGCTGTGGAGCAGCAGGAGCTTCCAGCTGCTGTCCAGGGTGTGCGTGGCCGGGCCGCTCCACGACGTGGCCTTCAGCCCCTCGGCCGCCAGCCAGCTGGCCTGCGTGGGTCGTCTGGGGGTGGTGTTCTGCCAGGTCACCTCCTCAGGCCCAGACCTGGAGCTCCAGGTACTGACCTCTCACAGCTCCTCAGGCCCAGACCTGGAGCTCCAGGTACTGACCTCTCACAGACCCTCAGGCCCAGACCTGGAGCTCCAGGTACTGACCTCTCACAGCTCCTCAGGCCCAGACCTGGAGCTGCAGGTACTGACCTCTCACAGCTCCTCAGGCCCAGACCTGGAGCTCCAGGTACTGACCTCTCACAGCCCCTCAGGCCCAGACCTGGAGCTCCAGGTACTCTCCTCTCACAGCTCCTCAGGCCCAGACCTGGAGCTCCAGGTACTGACCTCTCACAGCTCCTCAGGCCCGGACCTGGAGCTCCAGGTACTGACCTCTCACAGCCCCTCAGGCCCAGACCTGGAGCTCCAGGTACTCTCCTCACAGCTCCTCAGGCCCAGATCTGGAGCTCCAGGTACTCTCCTCTCACAGCTCCTCAGGCCCGGACCTGGAGCTCCAGGTACTCTCCTCTCAGCTCCTCAGGCCCAGACCTGGAGCTCCAGGTACTCTCCTCTCACAGCTCCTCAGGCCCAGACCTGGAGCTCCAGGTACTGACCTCTCACAGCCCCTCAGGCTCAGACCTGGAGCTCCAGGTACTGACCTCTCACAGCTCCTCAGGCCCGGACCTGGAGCTCCAGGTACTCTCCTCTCACAGCTCCTCAAGCCCAGATCTGGAGCTCCAGGTACTGACCTCTCACAGCCCCTCAGGCCCAGACCTGGAGCTCCAGGTACTCTCCTCTCACAGCTCCTCAGGCCCGGACCTGGAGCTCCAGGTACTCTCCTCTCAGCTCCTCAGGCCCAGACCTGGAGCTCCAGGTACTCTCCTCTCACAGCTCCTCAGGCCCAGACCTGGAGCTCCAGGTACTGACCTCTCACAGCCCCTCAGGCCCAGACCTGGAGCTCCAGGTACTGACCTCTCACAGCCCCTCAGGCCCAGACCTGGAGCTCCAGGTACTGACCTCTCACAGCTCCTCAGGCCCAGATCTGGAGCTCCAGGTACTCTCCTCTCACAGCTCCTCAGGCCCAGACCTGGAGCTCCAGGTACTGACCTCTCACAGATCCTCAGGCCTGGACCTGGAGCTCCAGGTACTCTCCTCTCACAGACACTCAGGAAACGGAGCGTCAGCTTTCATTTAGCCTGCCGAATGCTCGTTTCTTTTTGAATGATAAGCTGTTTATACAGGCGAGGGCATGGACATGGTTATTCTTGATTAGCTGCTGTATTTACTACGTGCGCAGTGTGGATAAAAGGGTTTGCTGAATGAATGTATTGATGCTTCGTTTCTAATTGTCAGTGAATAGAAGTCCCTATTAAGACGCCCCGTGTGGTCGTTAGTCGTCTTTGTGGAAGTGTAGTGTAGCACACCACCTCATAGTCACACACACACACGCCTGCACATGCACACGCACACACACACTACACCTGAGACCCAGTGGATAAATAACTGCCCTGATGACGAGAGAGACACTTAATCAGTCTCTCTGTGTCTCAGAGGGTCTCATTCCTGATTGACTGTCATTACATTAATTATGCTATTCATTATCAGCTGACACAGCTGTTGCTGCCAGTGTAATGATTTGGTCTTGTTATGTTTTTAATAGGTCGGTAATGACAGTTATTACGGAATGTGCAGAGGTATGTGGAGGGCCGTCACATGGCCAATGGTGTCAAAAAGCTGTGATGACAGATTTTTTTTGTTCAAAATTTCTGTGAAAAGATATGTAATTGCTCTACTGTCTGCTTTAATCCACCACCGCCATCTTTGCCTGTTATAGGTGTTTGGAAATGACATAGGTATGAGAGACTGTAGTTTGTTACAACCCAGTGTGTGTAGCGTTGTGACTTTATGGTTTGTTATTACTAAAACTAGGGGTGACTTAACCTCTTCCTCTGACCTTCCTCCCTCCTCTCCAACCCCCCCCCCCCCGCTCCATCTTTTTCCACCTTGCTTCCGACCCCCCCCTCCCCCGTGTCCCCTGTAGGTGCAAAACATGGCCATCCCTGAGGAGGTGGGGGAGGTGGAGCTGACGGCGCTATGCTACAATGCTAACAACATCCTGTTCACGGGCACTAACGGAGGACACGTCTGTGTGTGGGACTGTCCGAGCCAGCGCTGCTTCATGACCTGGGAGGCAGACCAGGGAGAGATAGGTACTGTGTCTCCAATGGGAGGCAGACCAGGGAGAGATAGGTACTGTGTCTCCAATGGGAGGCAGACCAGGGAGAGATGGGTACTGTGTCTCCAATGGGAGGCAGACCAGGGAGAGATGGGTACTGTGTCTCCAATGGGAGGCAGACCAGGGAGAGATGGGTACTGTGTCTCCAATGGGAGGCAGACCAGGGAGAGATAGGTACTGTGTCACATGCAGGCCAGCCATATTGATGCGTGTGGATGTGTTGCAGTATCTCTTCTATTGCTGTGTAATACACTACAATAGGTTGTGTGAGAGAGAGAGACAGAGAGAGACAGAGAGAGACAGAGAGAGACAGAGAGACAGAGAGACAGAGAGAGACAGAGAGAGACAGAGAGAGAGAGACAGACAGAGAGAGACAGACAGAGAGAGAGAGACAGAGAGAGAGAGACAGAGAGAGAGAGAGAGAGAGAGAGAGAGAGAGAGAGAGAGAGAGAGAGAGAGAGAGAGAGACAGAGAGAGACAGAGAGAGACAGAGAGAGACAGAGAGAGAGAGACAGAGAGAGAGAGACAGAGAGAGAGAGACAGAGAGAGAGAGACAGAGAGAGAGAGACAGAGAGAGAGAGACAGAGAGAGAGAGACAGAGAGAGAGAGACAGAGAGAGAGAGACAGAGAGAGAGAGACAGAGAGAGAGAGACAGAGAGAGAGAGACAGAGAGAGAGAGACAGAGAGAGAGAGACAGAGAGAGAGAGACAGAGAGAGACAGACAGAGAGAGACAGACAGAGAGAGACAGACAGAGAGAGACAGAGAGAGAGACAGAGAGAGAGACAGAGAGAGAGACAGAGAGAGAGACTGGGTTTTGGCAGGGCTCAACATTGTCTTGTTTGTGTTTGTGTGTAGGAGTGCTGCTGTGCAGGGGGAACCGCCTGCTGACAGGCAGCAACACGCGTCGGCTGAAACTGTGGGGGGTCTCCGCTGTCCAGAGCCTGAGGCCAGGAGGAGCAGGAGGAGACGCTGCCACCACAGAGGACCGGTCTGCCCCTCCCTCCTCCTCTCTCATCCCTCCCTCTTACCCCTCTCACCCCACCCTCCTCCTCTCTCATCCCTCCATCAAACACCTTCCATGTTCACCCCATTAAATGGGACTATGCTTTGTGATTGTCTGATAAAATAAAATACATCATATTTATTGACCTGATTTGATTGGTCCGTGCCTCTGTCTGTCAGAGGGGCCCTGGTGCTATTGGAGCAGGAGATCGTTCTGGACGGGACCGTGGTGAGCGCTGCGTTTGATGACGTTCTGGACATGGGAATCGTGGGCACCACGGCGGGCACACTCTGGTACATCAACTGGGTGGACAACACCAGCATACGCCTCATCAGCGGACACAAAACCAAGGTACTCCCTCGCTTAGAGCAGCCATTCCCAACCTGTGGGTAATTCAGGTTGGCCGCCACACCAATAGAAACTAAAATATCAAAAATGAATAAATATCAAAAATGTTTATATATACTGTTTGTAAATTATTATTAAAATTCGGCTTGGCACGTTGAGAGTAGCCCAACGGTAATTTTCATGTTAACTTGCATACACCCACTTTAATTCACTATGACTGCATCACTTCATAATGAAGCACATTGCATAAGCTTTGTCGACAACTTCCGGTAGCGAGCAGTTACGTAAGTTCGGGCTCTAAAATATACACGGCCCACTATGCAAGTGGGCGTGCTGTGGAAAAGGTTGGGAATGACTGGGTCAAAGGGAAAACTAAAAAGTGAGATGACACTGAAAGGTGTCATCTCACTTTTTGAAGGTGACTACTCCTAAACCTCAACTCTATAAATGAGTCTGTATGTGTGTGTGCGTGCATGTGTGTGTGTGCGTGGGCTTCAGACCATTTTTCTCCCCTCAATTCTCTTCACAGAGCTGCCTGTATCAGTGGTGCTAACTTGGACCCCTACATTATTTCGTTGGCAGGTGAATGACGTGGGGTTCAGCCCAGACGAGACCCACTTTGCCACCTGTGGAGAGGATGGAAGCGTCAGGGTCTGGTGTTCCCCCAGCAACGAGCTGGTGATGCAGTTCCAGGTGCTCAACCAGGTGAGGGCGCTATTGGGCTAGTGGAATTCCAAACCCATTATAAGCGGATGTGTGAATTTCCTAGTCAAACTGATTAATTTAATCACCTGTTAGTACTTAACCCTTGTGTTATCTTCGGGTCATTCTGACCCATCAGTCATTTTGACCCACCGTCGTATTGCGACAACTTTACCGCATACAAAAACAAAGTGAAGCATTTTCTTTTAACCGTTGGGCTGTCTCAGACCCCCCACATTGCGAAGGTTAAAAGAAAATTATTTTTATTTGTTTTTGTATTGGGTAAAATTGGGTAAACACAACGATGGTTTGTTATGAACCTTTGGGTCATGTGACCCGAAGGCAGCACGAGGGTTAACACAAGGGCCTTAGAAAGAGTTGAAACAATCACCCAAACTCCAGTGCAAATCTAGACTCATTCATCGTTGTCTTTGACAACGATGAATCTGCTGAGAGCGACATACAGCCACATTTAGTCATTTAGCAGACGCTCTATCCAGAGCGACTTACAGTAATTACAGGGACATTTCCCCCAAGGCAAGGTAGAGTGCCTACGGTAAAGTGCCTTGCGCAAGGGCACAACGTAATTTTGCATGGCCGGGAATCGAACCGGCAACCTTCTGATTACTAGTTCGATTCCCTAACCGCTCAGCCACCTGACCACCTGACCTGATAACCCTCTTCCCTCTATACCTCCCCCTAACCCTCCTCTGTTGGTCAGAACTGCAAGTGTGTTTGTTGGAGCCCCGTCCAGGGTTCGTCTACGGGGGGCGCGTGCGTGGCGGCGGGCTACAGCGACGGAACCCTCCGGATCTTCCGCCTGGCGTCCTCTGAGATGGAGCTCAAGCTGCAGCCCCACCCGGTGGCCGTTACCTCGGTCCAGTACTCCGTTAACGGTCAGGGGCTTCCAGGAACGCATCAAAGTTGTTTAGAAACTGACTGCACAGTGAATGTTTTTTCCCTCTAAATTTTTTTGTACATTTAAACGGAAATGTCAGTCCTCTCTTACCCATATACCCTTGGTAAACAGGCCTGGTATATATCTCCTATACTCACACAACAATTTATCACTCTTTTGTAGAGTTCTAGTATAATTTTGTTTTACTCTCTTGTGGGATGTGTAGGATCTTATACACACCAACAAACAAAAAAATACTAGAAACTAGTAAAAATAGTGTGAGAAATAATTTTGTGAGTGTATGAGATGAACAATAGCAGGCCTTTTTAATCAAGGCCCTCCTGTTTTTCCTTGTGCGTTCCTGCACGTCAGCACAAGAACAGCTCACGTTAGGTTTGCAACAGTGGTCTGACTACTGTATGTGAAACCTATCTTGACCTCTGACTCTCAGGTCTTGTGCTTCTGTCGGCGGGGAAGGATGGGCTGATTGCGGTGAGCAGCCCCGTGACCGGAAAGGTCGTCCGCATCCTTGGTGACCACAAGGGGGCACTCATAACCACCATCCAGTGTGTGAAAAAACAGGTCTGTGTTCATGAGCAGCGCTGCAGCTTATACCCCTGCAGACCTGGGTGTTTAACATAGGGAGTCAGGTGGCTGAGCGGTGAGGGAGTCGGGCTAGTAATATGAAGGTTGCCAGTTCAATTCCCAGCCGTGCCAAAATGACGTTGTGTCCTTGGGCAAGGCACTTCACCATACTTGCCTCGGGGGGAATGTCCCTGTACTTACTGTAAGTCGCTCTGGATAAGAGCGTCTGCTAAATGACTAAATGTAAAATGTAATGTAACATGCAGGACCACCCCCACTGTCGAAAAGGAAAATGTGGAGTACCATGAATGCGTTCTATCCCTCAGTACAAAGAGTTTGGACTCGAAGGAAACGAGATGTGGTTGGCTGCCAGTGCAGACCGACGTGTCAGCATTTGGGCGTCTGATTGGATGAAGGACAAGTGTGAACTGCTTGATTGGCTCACGTTTCCTGCTCCCGCCCACCCCAAGGTAACGTTTCTCACACCGTATGCAGTGACACTGACAAAAGACATTGCTTACGGTAGAATGGCTTCGTAGCAGGTTCTATTTACTGATGAAATTAGACTATTACTGTTGGCTCACTAATTTAATCATGTCTCTTACACACACACACACACATCAGGACCCAGACAGCCTGCCCCCCAGCCTGGCTGCTTTCAGCCCTGCAGACCCTGGCCTCGTCATCTACACAGGCTTTGGGGTGGAGAAAGAGCTGTCCTTCTACAGCCTGTCTAAAAAACAGGTACCAACGACTCTCCGTCTATATTCACATGCTCGTCCCTCTCTCCAAAGCTTTCTTGCTGAACCTCGGATGTCGTTCTCCCGTGCCTTAGGTTGTTAAGAAGATCGCCCTGTCTCACTGGGCCACGAGCCTCAGTCTCTCCTCCAAGGGACGTCTGGTTGCTGTGGGTTCCCAAGGTACCGGACTACTGTACACACCAGGGGGTGCTGGGAGAAAGGGGGATGTTGTTGTGTTTTTATTTATTTTTTAAAACAAATGTAAACACATCAACCTTGTGCTGACCTGTAAACCTGTATACCACGTGGTCTTTGAGATACTGTAAACGCCAAGCGGTACACTTCCTTGATGGGAGTAATCAGAGTTTTCACAGACGGTAATTCTCTGCACGGTATCCCTAAGTGCTTACGTCAGATGAATGGCCTGTACTAGCCTGCTGTGTATGTCTCTGTCCGGCAGAGAGGGTGCTGAAGCTGATCCAGTCCTCCAGCGGCAGGTTCCAAGACTTCCTCCACCACAGCGACTCTCTCCAGACATGTCGTTTCTCCCCCTCGGGGGAGCTGCTGTTCAGCTCAGCCTACAACGAGATCCTGCTCTGGGACGTCCAGGGCCTGTAGATCTGGAGAGAGGGGCAGATCGCCATGCCGACAACATCCTGACACCCTCAGACCTGTCTCTGGCTCTGCCTGTCTGTCCCATCTCTGCCTGTCTGTCTGACTGTCTGTCTGTCTGTGTGCATACTGTTAAGGTTTTCAAAAGCTCTGTTTTTATAGTTGGGCCAAAGTCGATTTAATTGAAATTAATGATATGGGTGGTGTTGGGAAATATTTGAAATGCTAAATGTTAAACCTCACCTGGAACTGAAGTTGATTTAATATAATTTTACTGTGTTGGTGATGGCTACCTTGTAGGTTAACTAAACACCACTCCAATATTGATCTGTTGATGGTAGGACTTAATTCAAAAACATGGAGAGTGAATTTGCAAGGATATTGTTTACACGCGTGATTGTAAGTCGGTGGTTTTTATTTGACTTTGCAAGAAAATTCCGTCTTGAAATATTTAATTCATGAAGGAACACCTCTTCTGTGATATCTCAGTTGGTTCTTTTAATCTGGGATTTGTTTAGTTTATATGAATCCGTTTTTTTAACATGTTTCTTTCAATTCAAACTGTAAATTATGCACTAAATGTTACAGTTCAAATCAACATTTATTTATTTTTGTAACTTCTTTTAAATAAATAGTTGAAAGACTATTGATGTAGTCGTCAATTTCATGCATTGGCAAAAGTAAGATCACTTTCACTGAATTTAATCTCTTTGTCTTGGATTGGTTGTAGTGACGTTTGTCATGACTTTTATCTTTGTACTTCTCAATTACACTTTTATAAAGGGGAAGTCATGACCACAGGCCAATAAGTTTCAAAGTGAAATATTACACAAGGAATTTGGAAAAAGTAAAATGTATTTGTCATAGTTGGGGCTGACAGGGTCGCTTCACTTTCCAGTTTCTACTATGAAGACGATTTTGTACTTCTGGATTGTTGGTGAGCTATTTTATTCTTAACTGTGCTTCAAGTGCTGTAGAGAGAGACTTAACTCTCTGAAAGAATGTTTTCAACACATACACGTTCAAATAACTTACCTTGATTGTTTTTCACTGAGACAATTTCTGTAAGATAATTGACAACCCAGTTAACCAAATTCTGCTGTGTGTGTTCAGTCCTTCAGTTTTCCCTTGCTAGACAAGTCTGCCGTGTAAGACCCAATTTCCCCATTCAATGCATTGGTAAGTGGGTGATTGTGTTTTTGTGTTAAATCTGGGTCAAATGTAGCGTTTTTGACAGCGCTTAAAGTGATCGATGTCCTGAATAACTCTTAATACCCAGAACTGTAGCCTAGGGTGATGATGAATACATGTTCACGCAAGAGTTTGAATCCAACACCAGCTAGTTTTGCCAGATGCTATTCGTGTTCAGCCACACTCCAAGAATGTTTCATGTCTGTATAAAGATAATTGGTCCTGTATTGATTTAGAAATAATTATGAACTTTATAAAAGTTTAAAGTTATTTTCAGTCATAGTGTTTTGCGATATTATTGAATACTCAAAATGATTTTAATTATACCCTATTGGACTACCTGTATTTCCTTTGACAGATACTATTGACTGCAATGAGGATCCCACCATCTGTGGAGAGCGTTCAATGTGTGTTAACATAGGCGCTTCCTTCTCATGCAAGTGTGAAGCTGGGTTCCATTCAGTACCCAAGGATTTCAGTGGTGCAACTACAAAATGTGTGGGTGAGTATGTGTATTATTCAGAAATTGCAAAAGTACACATCCATCACTCAAGTAGAATGACCGATAGTTTTGTCAACTTTTTTTTAAACTATTTGTTATTTTATTTTTTATATATATTTAATTTTTTCAACCTTTCTAAACTTTATTTCAAAATTATGTTTTCTACGCTTTTTGGGGGGGTAAAACCCTTTTTTTTCCAAAAATATTTTACCCTTTCGAAACTTTATTTTCCATTACCGGTACTTCTTTTTCAAACTCAACACTCAACACTTCAAACTCAAGTTCTATAGCTCACTTGGTCGGTTCACAAAAATTTCCCACCATCAAAAGAAACAAAACTAAGTGTGAGTGTAAGAGAACAAACAATTCCCAACTGTCTCCCATGATGCACTGCTTCCTCACTTACATTTACATTTAGTCATTTAGCAGACGCTCTTATCCAGAGCGACTTACAGTAAGTACAGGGACATTCCCCCCCGAGGCAAGTAGGGTGAAGTGCCTTGCCCAAGGACACAACGTCAGTTGGCACGGCCGGGAATCGAACCAGCGACCTTCTGATTACTAGCCTGATTCTCTAACCGCTCAGCCACTTGTCTTCTTATGATTTTCTAAATCGTCTAACTGCAGCTGTGTGATGTACTTCAACAAGTTTCTGACATTTCTGTTTGTTTTTAGAGCTGAACTGTGACTTGCATAATACAACGGCTTCACGTGTACAGGTGAGTTGTTAAGGAAGTATATTTTGCACTAGATTGCCACCATTCTGTTTCACTCACAATTTATCTTGCTCTGCCTTGCACTCCTTTCCATATGCAGACTCTTCCAAAAGATTTTGGAAATATCTTGTCTCTGGTGAAAGACAGTTGTTTGAGTTATTCTTTGGGTAGGGAAGTAACAAAGCAGTTGACTGGTGAAAAACATTTGCAAGTAAGTCCACTTACCCAAGCCTTCAGTCTACTAAAAATCCAACAATGAATGTACTCCCATCTTGCATTTACATTTAGTCATTTAGCATTTACTCTCTTTCTTCTGAAGGAACTAGTCAACATTACTGATGTTTTCCAACTGGGTCTTAAAAGGAAAACTGACAGAGGAAACAACAGTGATGTCATCGCGTTACTGAGTGTTGTTGAAAACATTGTCAGACTGATTGCATCCCAGCTGCAGAACAACGTGACCCGCGTAAAGAGAGACAACACTGGTAACACACACTGGCCACATGACAAACAGTACAGCACATTCCTCGATGCCTCGAACTGTACGCACTGTACCTCACCAAACGCTTCACACACAGACACAAGTCATCTTTATCTTGGATAAAAGTGTCCGCCATACTGGTTTAAATTCATTGACACACAGGGACTTGTCGAGGTATAAATGTAAATAAGCATGAATTGTCTTGAGGAGGGGTCCAGCAGTAAAGTGGTTAACGATCAGTTGTGTCTTGATCTACCAGAGTTGGAGATAGTGGTGACAAGGGACAAGGATCCACCCACAGGACCAGTCCGCCTGACCAATCAGAACAGTCTGCTTGACACCACTTGGGAGACTGTAATTGGTCATGACAAGAACTACACTGGTACTGTACTCCACCACTAATTGTCAATATTTAATTTAGATTGGCTTAAAGTTTAGGAATTGGTTATTAGGGTTGGGTACCAAAACCGGTTCCACTATGGAACCGGTTCTTACGCAACCGGTAGGAATCGGACCGGATTAGAACGCAAATTTCGGTTCCTCATTTCTGAAATATTTTCCCTCTGTCGCTCCCAAACTGACTTAAAAATATCACACTTTCTCTGTAGTCTACCGTTAGCTCGCTAGCTTTTAGTGCATTTAAAATGCTTCAAGCGAAGCGGTCGAAAGTGTGGCTGTATTTCACAGCCAAGGATTCCGACATCGCAAAATGCAACAATTGTTTCAAAACGATTACGTGTAAAGGGGGAAGCATGTCGAATTTATTGAAACATGTGGCGACACGGAATATTTCTTAAAGCAGAGGGATGCACCGTGTTCGACAGCTTGCGGACATCAGTCCCTGGTCCCAGTGACACCAGTCCAAGTCCGACTGCTAGCAATTTTGTGTTAGGTGACTTAGGTTTACTTAATATATATTTAAGTGCTTTAAAACGTTAATATATTGTTAAATTTAAATAATTTTTAATTTATTCAAAAAAACTCTATAAAAGAGCCTTTCTTTGATGTCATTTTTCAAGAATCGGTTTAGGAATCGGAATCGTTTTAAAAGTACCGGTTCGGCATCGGAATTGTAAAAATCCAAACGATACCCAACCCTATTGGTTATACGGTATGTGTGTGTGGCTGCGTGTGTGTCGTATTCTATGCGCAGGGTTTGGATCCGTATTTCTGCTAAGTTATGAAAGTCTGCATTTCCTAACCAACATCTCAACGGTTAGCACAGTATCAGTTACCAACAGCAACACAACCAGATTGCCTCAGGCTGTTAACATCACATTCCGACACCTTCAGGTAATCTTAAACCTTCAGTACTTGGGTGCCGATAAACACATGAAAAAAATCTGGATTGACCTACAGTAACAATAGTAATAGTAATAGTAACAGTCCAGCTGTTACTTGTAACTTCAAAAACATCATATCCCATAAGGCCCCAATTCTGCAATTTTATTTGCTTTCTGTCCCCAGTCTGATGTTGTTGGACCCACTTGTGTGTATTGGTCAACGGATGGCACCGGAAATTGGTCGAAGCAAGGCTGCACATCACTGTTCTCAAACTCCACCCACACAGTATGTTCATGCAACCACCTCAGCAGTTTTGCTCTCATTGAAAGCTTACATGCCCCAGAGGTGAGTCAAACACTGAGGGGCAAAGAAAACACCCTCTTAGTATTACAGATATGGCACTCTTAATTCTTACATACTTAAAAAAAATTTTTTTGATCTCCCCTTGACAGGAAAGTGACCAGCCGTCATTAGTGTGGTTGGTGGCATTATGTGTGGGTTTAATCTGTGTTGGCTTCTCCCTGTTTGCATCCCTGCTGTGTCGCATTGTCAGCCGTAAACAAGCACGAGGGAACCGTTCACAGAATGTTCAACTCTCAAGTGTGTCGGCCTGAAGAACAGAAATATGTTTATTTTTTCTATTTAGAAATACATCCTCTGATGCAACAGCCGCACTGAGGCAACTCACAGGTTTATAGAATTGTCCTTAAATATCTGTTAATCTGTAAATGAAGGTGAAGACTTTGTATTTAGTAGCGCTGTTATTAATTGTTTTATATGTAATAATGATATAATAATAATTATAGCCCCCCCCCCCCCCCCCATAGGACACACATGAAAATAAAGTGCATTTTAATCAGTCAATCATAGTACATTACTGTTCCAGTTGTCGACACAACAATTATTACAACAAATAATACAACAATCTCGTGGCAAAAGGGGAAAATCTGTTATTTTTCCTTATGTTGACGAGAGGCTGTCATGAACCGGATTCGGAAGCAACTTGAGTTTTCTCCTTGGGTGGATGCTGCTAGCCAGTAGCTAACGTTGGAGATGGATGGGTCACAGAAATAGTTAGTTAGCTTGTTAGCCAAGTACCGCCTTTAGAGGTTTATTAATAAAAGTTGCTCGTAATAAAGCTACGTACACATAGCTAACTATCCAGCTGCTGGAATAACAGGACAAAACATGAAACGAGATGTCAGGATACTGTTATTGGGGGAACGTAAGTCAATCCTCTTAGCTAAACTAGCTAGCTAGCTAGCTACCTGCAGAGAGAAGCAGACTCAAACTGGCGCGTTAGCTAGCCTACAGACTGTAGATAGCCAGACAGTTTGTTGAATGTAGTCTAATCTCAATGGAGATGCAGCGAAGAGAGCATTGCTAGAAACATTAGCTCTAGCTATAGAATATCACAATTGTTGACATGTCCACACCGTGTACTGGATCACTAGCTATACACTAGTCAGCCGGCCAGTTCGTTGATGTCTACTTAACTTAAACTTACTACAACAACAGTGCAGTGATCAAACTTAAGCTTCTACAGTACAGTACGGTAGCCAAGTTGATAGCAAGCGAGTATTGTAGCCTACTAGTAACGTATGTTAGCTTAACTTGTGTATCGTTATTTGGTTACACATGTAGCTAACTACATATGTATCTAGCTAGCTCTATCGACACATAATTTAAAGTCAGAAAATTCGTAAATCCTGATAGTATGGGCGTGTTAACTAGTATGGGCTACCTACTGTATAGAAGCTCAAAACATCTTGCTAACTCTGAGTCAGAAAGAGTTAGCAAAATGGTTTGAGGTGACATGTTGGTACATTAAGTCAATAACATAGCAACAGTGACACGTGCTTGTAAATTATTATGGATTAATTGTTCTGCAAATAGAAGTTTAAGTTGATGGCACAAACATTTTTCATTCCAACAGTTGGGTGATTAGTTAGTGATGCAGGTAGTTTAGCTAGTTGTCCAATAATAATCTTAATACACTTCCTAGTAAGTAATATTTGCGGTACTCTCTCTTTCCGGCGTAATAATAAAATAACAGACCTAGTCTAGCTACTGTACATACTGTTCGCAAGCAGTAGCCTATTTGGTGGAATGTGTACAAACGTCCACTTTAGGACCTTCCGTAGCTGGCCTCAGGTGGCTTATCAGGGTCTGTCAAGCGGTCAAATAAAGGTCTAGTCCTGCCTGTAGAAAGTTGGCTTGTTAATTTCGTGTGAAAGGCCTAAACCATAAAGTTACAGGCACTGGCTTAGGCCTACCATATATAATGATACGTGTTGTTTAGGCATGGATAAGCCGAAGTAGTTTATTATCCCCTATGTTTAATCCAGTTGTCTTATGTGGTGGGGAGGGGGTGTTAGAAGGGCCTGTTTACATTAAGGTCTGACCCCACTCTCAAGGTGAAAGCTCTCATTTTGATCTTCAGCTGTGTTTTTCTTCGGCATTACCTCCCCCAGTGTGGAAAGAAATCTCCTCTATAATTTCTATTTATTTTACTCATTCACAGCCAAGGTGGGGAAGACTTCACTCATCATGTCCTTAGTGGGGGAGGAGTTTCCAGAACATGTAAGAGTCTTTGCAGCAATGCCACTTCAGTCGATCTTTTAGACCTGCAAAAAAAGTTTGACACTGATTGATAGCTCTTCACTGACCATACTCACTGACCATACCTGTCGTGGCCATAAGTTTTGGCAATGACAAATGTTGTCTGGATATACTGGAATACAATAAGGCACATTTCATATTTTTTAAAGCTTTTTTGGGGCAAACATTTTCAATATATGCAAATAGTTCCCTCTTTTACAGCAGTCAATCTGCTCTTAAAATCCAATCAGATTGATAGGGATTTCTCCTGGCTAGAACTAGTTCACACTTTCCCCTGTGCTGATGATTTGACTTACTGAAATTATGTTAACAGTCATTTTATGCCAAGGCCCAGCAAGCTCTGCAAACACAAAATGTATGTCGCTCCCAATACTTTTGGCCACGGCTGTATGTTCTCATAAGTTTGTAAGAATGTGAATGTCTCACCTTTTTTTTTTTCTGCACCAACGATGGCTCCTCTGTGGCGAACTTATAACTGTTGATATATGAGGGTTTAGGGAAATCTGTCACCATGGATACCTTGTATACTTATCTTACTTTGAATTGCTCTATTGACACACGGCCAAAATATATATACCAGACCAAGTCATTCCCATGCCACAGTGAAACGGGTTTATCACTTTAATTAAGGCAAATAAAACAATATAGGTCAAATTCTAGTAAAAAATAAATATATATATATATATGGTATATATGTATTTGAAGGCCAGAATTTTACCCTTGCTAACTCCTAAAATAATTCAAAGTTTAAGCTAATTTGAGGGAGGCAGGCTTATTTAAAGGGTGCTGGGAGGCTCCTGGCTCAGTGTGTCAGACCGTGTAGACCTGAGTTAGGTGTTGTGCTGCCCTGCAGGTGCCCCTCAAAGCCGAGGAGATCACCATCCCTGCTGACGTCACCCCAGAGAAGGTGCCAACACACATAGTGGACTACTCAGGTGAGGCACTGTCCAGAGACCCAACACACACACACACACACACCCCTCTCTGGTGAGGTGCTGTCCAGAGACCCAACACACACACACACACACACCCCTCTGGTGAGGCGCTCTCCAGAGACCTAACACACACACCTCTCAGGTAGTCAAAACAAGGTTGCTGTGTACCAGTTCCTATTTTGCGTTGGTGTTGCTAGATAGGCTTGTCTTTCTGTCATGTTGTGCCTGTTTTGTAAGTGTTTTGTTGTCGCTCTGGCCCAACAGAAAGTGAGCAGACAAATGAAGTCCTGAGAGAGGAGATTGTCAAGGTAAACGTGTCACTTTATTCGTACTGTGTACTTCCTGTTAGGACGGTGTGATAGCCAATCAAATTGCTCAGTAGGTTGGATTGAGGTGTGGGGAAGTTAGGGGTGGTGTGTGATGATTACACCCAAGATAACCATGACCTCCTCCTCATACAGGCCAACGTGGTGTGTGTGGTGTATGACGTCACCAAAGAGGAAACAATAGATAAGGTATACCTTGTATACTGAACAGGCCTATACCCAGTCTCTCATAGTTGCTGTTTTTAATGTGAAACTGCCTCATATTCAGCCACATTACATGCCATAATGTGTTTTTAACTGTGACAGTATGATGGAGTAGAGCTGTTGAAAGAGTCTTATTGTGTCAAACTTCTGCCCTTTCAGATTCGGACAAAATGGATCCCTTTGGTAAACGGCGAAGCAGAAAAGGGTAACAAGTATGTGTCTGAGCGAATCAATGAGCTGCGCGCAGCTCTACAATGAAATGCTGTTTTGCCATGTCAAACAGTAAAAAATGAAAGTTGCTACATTTGTGGCGGTTCATTTTTAATTGTGGCGGGCCACCACAAATAAATCAATGTATGGGAAACACTGGATATGAGTGTCAGAATCAGAATGGGATTTATTCGCCATGAAAGTTTGCACAGACAAGGAATTTGCTTTGGCAGGAAGGTGCATACAATAAACATATAGGGACCTAAAATTTAAATATGTGGACTATCTATACTAAGGGTACATAAACTCGCAGTAATAAGTGGGATTAGAATTGAATTAAATATACAATAAAATAAAATAAAATATGTCCTGTGTCCTGATTGTTGCCAATAGAGTTCCTATCATCCTGGTGGGGAATAAATCGGACCTGCGTTCTGGGAGCTCCATGGAGACCATTCTACCCATCATGAACCAGTTCTCTGAGATCGAGACGTGTGTAGAGGTATTTACCTCTTACTGCTCACCATCACCCACTCACTGACACGCTTATCCATCCACACATACACTTACATACTATCTTACTCACTCACTATGGCTCAGACAACAACACCAGTAATAACTTTTACTTGGCTAACATATTGTGACCTTCCTTTTTTTCGAAGTGTTCTGCAAAGAACCTGAAGAACATTTCAGAACTGTTCTACTATGCCCAGAAGGCCGTTCTCCATCCCACCGCTCCGCTCTATGACCCTGAAGACAAACAGGTCGGCCATTTAAGGAATAAACCACACAGCAGGATGTTTTGGGCTGACATCCTCTGTTGGGTGAATTGTTGCTCAGTTACGTGTTTTCAGCATTAGTTTTTATTGTATTCTTTCCATGCTCTTGTTTGCAGCTGAAGCCGATGTGTGTTCGAGCTCTCAGCAGAATCTTCTGCATCTCCGACCAAGACCACGACCGCATCCTCAGTGACACTGAACTCAACTGTTTTCAGGTGAGGCTCAAGAGGCACTCATTCATTTATCATATCCCCTCTCCCCCCCTCCCTCTCCCCTCCCTCCCTTCCTCCCTCCCCCCCTTCCTCTCCCCCTCCCTCTCTCCCCCCCTCCCTCCGTCCCCCCCTCCCTCCCATTCCCTCTCCCTCCCTCCCTAACGGCTGGGTTTACGTACACGGTTCCTCAGAAATCGTGTTTCGGGAACCCCCTGGCCCCTCAAGCGCTGGAGGACGTGAAGACGGTTGTCTGGAAGAACACCAGCGACGGCGTTCAGGACAACGGCCTCACCCTCAACGGTCGGGTTTGAAGCCTTGAACGTTTCAAAGCAACTAGGCTCAAGTTTTCCATGTTTAATGTCCCGTATTGGTCGACGTCCGTGGTGTTCTGACTGAATGAGTTTATCCACCTGGCAGGTTTCCTGTTCCTCAACACGTTGTTCATCCAGAGAGGTCGTCACGAAACCACCTGGACCATCCTGAGGAAGTTTGGCTACGATGACACTCTGGAGCTGACTGATGACTATCTGTACCCACAGTATGTACAGCACAGTACTGCAGTACATTACTAGGCTCTGTAGTCTACTCCAGGCCTGCCATAAGCTCAATGATTTCAAATTAAAAAACATCTCCAGGTGGCTAGGTTTTTCCTTGTGTCAGGGATGGGGACATTACATGCTATGTTTTTTTATTTAGACAAAGTAGCACTATAAGTGTCTTTCTGGAGATTGGGAGTGGTCTCTACTTTCCCCTTTATCCATCTGCCTGTTTGTGTCTGCCCTTGTCTGTGATCACAATATCCCCAGGTATGCATAAGGCTGTTTGTTGTTTGCGTTGCCAGGTTACGAGTTCCCGTCGGTTGCACCACCGAGCTCAACCATTTAGGTCACCAGTTTCTCCAGCGGCTGTTTGACAAATATGATGAGGTGAGGCGATGCCCCCCACAGCCGCCCACCTAAAGTTCAGGTGGACTGAATGAAATACGTTTCTCCAAAAAATACATAATAATATATATATTTTTATTTATTTATCAAGAAACGTTTAAAGAATCTCTGCTTTCTCTTATTAATAACTTGTATTCCGCATCAGAATTATTAACGAAACGCTGACGTGCATCTCTCTTCCACGCCCCAGGATAAGGACTTGGCCCTCTCACCTTCAGAGCTCAAGAATCTCTTCTGCGTATTTCCCTACATGCCTTGGGGCGCGGACGTGTACACGGCCGTGTCGACGACGGACGAGGGCTACGTCTCGTTGCACGGCTACATGTGTCAGTGGATGTAAGTATTGGTATGGCCTTGTCCCGCGTGTGTGTGTGTGTGTGTGTGTGTGTGTGTGCGTGCGTGTGTAAAACCTGTAAATACCACCCGCCTACGCCATCGAAGAGCTTTTCGGTGTAGCTGGTGAACGCACCAACGTGTTTACAGAGGTGGTGGTGTGTGTACTTGTCGTGTTCGTACCCTGGCGTGGGCAAGATGGCGAAGAAGCAATGCTGACTGGCAACACCACTACCCCTGTGTCAGAAGCGTGTGGACATGCATAACAGAGCCTCCACCTGAGAGAGAGAGAGAGAGAGAGAGAGACAGAGAGAGAGACAGAGAGAGAGACAGAGAGACAGAGAGAGAGAGAGAGAGACAGAGAGAGAGAGAGAGAGAGAGAGAGACAGAGAGAGAGACAGAGAGAGAGAGAGAGAGAGAGAGACAGAGAGAGAGACAGAGAGAGAGACAGAGAGAGAGACAGAGAGAGAGACAGAGAGAGACAGAGAGAGAGACAGAGAGAGAGAGAGAGAGTGAGAGAGAGTACGCTCACCAGCAGGGTCCTGCCTCTTCTGCCGCCCCTTACAGGCTGTCTGCTTACGTGGACGTGCACCGCTGCCTGGAGTACCTGGGATACCTGGGATACCCCATCATCACCGAGCAGGACTCCCAGACTGCAGCTGTCACAGGTGTGTGTGTGCCTGTGTGTGTGTATGCCCATGTGTGTGTGCCTGTGTGTGTGTGTATGCCCGTGTGTGTGTGTGCCTGTGTGTGTGTGTATGCCTGTGTGTCTGCCTGCGTGTGTGTCTGCCTGCGTGTGTGTGTGTGTGTCTGCCTGCGTGTGTGTGTGCCTGTGTGTGAGGGTGAGGGGTGTGCGCTTCAGTTTTCCTACCCAGAAGCCTGACTGGAAGAATGCAGATATGTTACCTAGAATCTGTAATCCTAGTCCCAGTAGTAAACCCTTCGACGGATTACCCTGTTAATCTGGAACAGTGTACGCTCTACATATAAATATACAGCGTTCCCTATGAGGACGCACACACACACAAAAAATCTTACTTGATTGTTTGTTAAATAAAGTGTTTGTTATTTTAAGGTAATATTTTGAATCATATGAAATGATTCATGAATGAAAGTCATTCTTTTTTAATAATGTCATCAATCAAGTGTACGATTACGCAGTGAAGCCCCATTAAGTTCTGTTGATGTAACAGCTACTGCTGTCAGGATTCCTTGATGGCTAGCTAGTTGTTTGTTGTGAGTGCATTTTGAGAGTAGACAGGGTGCATCAGTACGTACTGTAGTAACAGGATTAGCGAGGGCGATGATGTAATAGTCTCACCGGCGCTAATGCCCTCGTTCCCTCAGTGTAGAGGTGAGCTTCTTTACCTGAGCCTGCGCTAAATGGGGGACAGGGCCCAAAGCCCTGCAGCTAGCCCCTCCCACACAGCTAGCCCCTCCCACACAGCTAGCCCCTCCCACACAGCTAGCCCCTCCCACACAGCTAGCCCCTCCCACACAGCTAGCCCCTCCCACACAGCTAGCCCCTCCCACACAGCTAGCCCCTCCCACACAGCTAGCCCCTCCCACACAGCTAGCCCCTCCCACACAGCTAGCCCCTCCCACACAGCTAGCCCCTCCCACACAGCTAGCCCCTCCCACACAGCTAGCCCCTCCCACACAGCTAGCCCCTCCCACACAGCTAGCCCCTCCCACACAGCCCCGGCTGCATACTGGGTCTGACAGAAGAACGGGATCCTTCCCATGATGCTTCGCTTCCTTTGCCCTGTTTTGTGTACACGAGCATGTCTTGTTCATATATATGTTGTGCCGATGTGTGTGTGTTTTTCTCCGTAGTGACACGGGAGAAAGATGTGGACCTGGAGAAGGGTCAGACCCAGCGCTCGGTGTTTCTGTGTAAGGTGATCGGACCGCGAGGAACCGGAAAAACAGCCTTCCTGCAGGCCTTCCTGGGCAGGGGTGTCGCGGTACGACCCTGTCAAAACACTGTGGGTGGGGGAGGGAGGGAGAGAGCGAGACTCAAACCATCATATGAAGACTTTCCTTCACCCAATCAAGTCTAGTTTGTCATGCTGTCCTTTTATTCTTTGTAAACGTGGCCCCACATTTAGGTATTACGAATAAAATACTTGCGCCTATCAATGCTAAATAATGAAAAGGCTATTCATGTGCAAATGCCACTTCAGTAGTGGCTGTCCACGGTGGAGGGGAGATCAAAAGGTCAGCATGAGTGTGATGCCTGTTTCTGTTTCTCAGAGAGGCGAGCGTGAGGTCGGGGCCTTCTCCCTCCACACCATCAACACGGTCCAAGTCAGCAACCAGGAAAAATATCTTATCGTAAGTACATTACTGCCGCAACCTCCACTCTTTGACCTCTGACAGCGGCCTAACACCCCCCCCCCCCCTGATCCGGGCAGCTTTACGAGGTTGACGTGGAGACGGCGTTCCTGAAGGCGACGGACGCGGCCTGCGACGTGGCCTGTCTTATGTATGACACCAGCGACCCCCAGTCCTTTGACTACTGTGCCAGCATCTACAAGGTCAGCCGCTCAGCTGGGCCAGGCAGGACACACTCACAGTCCTCACTCAAAACACAGCTTTTTTTTTATCTCCTTATTGCACACACCGAACTTTGATTGTTTACCATGATGTTGCAACTCAAGTCTTTCCCTCCCCCTCTCTCTCCCTCTCTCTCTCCCTTTCCCACTATCTGTTTCTTACCTCTCTTGGCCCTCTCTCTTTCCCACTATCTGTTTCTTACCTCTCTTGGCCCTCTCTCTTTCCCACTATCTGTTTCTTACCTCTCTTGGCCCTCTCTCTTTCCCACTATCTGTTTCTTACCTCTCTTGGCCCTCTCTCTTTCCCACTATCTGTTTCTTACCTCTCTTGGCCCTCTCTCTTTCCCACTATCTGTTTCTTACCTCTCTTCTCCCTCCCTCTCTCCCTCTCGTCCCTCTCTCTCTCCCTTTCCCACTATCTGTTTCTTACCTCTCTCGTCCCTCTCCCTTTCCCACTATCTGTTTCTTACCTCTCTCGTCCCTCTCTCTCTCCCTTTCCCACTATCTGTTTCTTACCTCTCTCGTCCCTCTCTCCCTCCTCCGTGTATTGGCCTCCCCCTCTCTCACCTCGTGTGACAGCAACACTACATGGACAGCAGCATCCCCTGTGTGTTGGTGGCCTCCAAGGCCGACCTCCCAGAGGTCAAGCAGTTCCACGGGATGACCCCCGCAGAGTTCTGCTACAAACACCGCCTGCCCCCGCCCCTGCCCTTCTCCAGCCTCTCCCTGGATGCCTCCAGCCAGAATATCTACACCAAGCTGGCCTGGGCTGCCATGTTCCCGTGAGTTCACACTCACACGTGTGATTTCAGATGTAAACAGCCGGTGATGTGTTCAGTGTTTGTCCGCCTGATGTGAGATCCTTTGTTGACGCGTTGGTTCCTCCCTCAGACATCTGAATGGTTCTGACTTGAGCAGCACGTCCTTCTGGCTGAGGGTGACGTTAGGTGCAGCGGTGGTCACGGTCCTTGGATTTGCCCTCTACAGAGTTTTTGCCCGACAGAAATGACCGGGATCCCAGGGGACCCTCCCTCCCTGAGCCCACCTTGATCCAACTCTACCCTGATCTCCAGACCAACTCCTCTCCAGACCAGCTCTTCTCCAGACCAACTACTCTCCAGAACACTCCACTTTGTCAGACCTAGTAACAAATCTTTAATTATAATCCAAGACAAATGAAAGATGGCGGCCATATCTCCCTCGCTCGCTCGCTGGCTGGCTCTGCCTTACGTTCTCAGAACCAGGCTAAGCAGGAGTTAGCCTAATGCATCGATACGCCAGGAGCTGCTATCTACACCTCACTTCAACACGGGTGCTTTATCACAGGGAGGAAGTGCAAGTAGGTGACTTCATGTCACGTTTCAGACCCAGAACATTTCTTCACTATTCCAACATGGTATTCACAGGGAGAATAGATAGGTAGGTTTTTGTTTTCTTTATTTTATAAGTATGCAGTCTTTCCTAAGAAGAAGAAGAAGAAAAATGCCAAAATGTTGAACAGATGGACAGTTTCAAACTTGGGACTGGGTATGTTGGGCATGTGTTGTTTAGTACCAAGCCTCAGAGCTCCAGTGGAGGTGAGCCCCCAGCTGCAGAACAATAACCCCACCAGAAGACACCTGGGTCTGGCAACATCTGGTCCACAGCAGGGTAGCTCGCTGGAAGTCCCACAGAGTCTTCTAACGACTGTCTTTCTCCGTCACTAAGACACCTGATCTGACTTGCCAAATACAGAACTCCCCCTTGCAGGTATTCACAGACAAATATAGTATTTTGTTCCTATAGGCTCTGCTGTATTTAATGAAAGCAATAGAATATGCCCAGTCTGGTATGTCCAGTGTCTTTAGATGTCTATTTTAAAGAGGTTTTGCCTCAGGCCAACAGCTGAACTCTGGTGGCTTCTCAGATTTTAGAAGGGGAGTGATCTTTATTTTGTGCATGAAGCAAAAAATGTTTGAATGAAAAAAACTAAATGGCTCTGGAATGCATTGAAACTGGAACTCAATTCTGTACCTTGCTAAATAACTTATCTGATTCTTATTTTCTTAGGTTTATTTTAATTCAGCTATTCACCTCCGATTTTTGAATTCATACCCCTCCCCCCCTGCATATGTAGTGTGAGTGTGTGAGTGAGTGTGTCTGTGTGCTAACTGTGGTACACACATGGCAGTGGGTGTCAAGATTGTGTGACAGGTTTATTTGACTTGTAAACCGACTGGTTTATTTTCAAATTGGGACAATCGTTTCTCGTGTTAACTAGTCTGGGATTTACCCACCATTGCTGCAGGATAACTCACTTGTTCCTCTGTGGACATTGTTGACTGAAGGTGCTGAAGACATAGATGCTTACTCAATAAAACAAATCAAATTACTTCTTTAATTTGTTTGGCCAAACGTGGTTATTATGCTTTTATTATAAACATTTGTGCATTGTAGTTTTGAGGAAACTATGTTGTTTGCGAAAGAACTTGTATTGACATGGATCTTTATTCGTTAATTTTACTTTGTTCGACAGCCAGACTGACGGCGTCTAATTTAATAGGGCGCCACAAATTTTACGTAGAACAAAGCTTTTCTAAAATTCTAACAGCCAGGGACTGCCTCCACGAATCCACATGCTATCAGATAGACTTCGTTGTACATGGAACAACGAATTCTCTTAATTTCCATTCATGTGACTGTTTAAGGTACATCATGTACGGGCCTTTCACTGGCAGTAATGCCTTAACCCTCGTGCTGCCTTCGGGTCACATGACCCAAAGGTTCATAACGAACCATCGTTGTGTTTACCCAATTTTACCCAATACAAAAACAAATTAAAATAATTTTCTTTTAACCTTTGCAATGTGGGGGGTCTGAGACAGCCTAGCTGTTAAAAGAAAATGCTTCACTTTGTCTTTGTATGCGGTAAATCTGTCGCAATACGAAGGTGGGTCACAATGACTGATGGGTCAGAATGACCCGAAGATAACACAAGGGTTAACTATAGGTCTCTATCCTGGAGGATATTCTGCGGAACGACCACTAGATGGGAGTGGAGAGCATCGGTAAGGTAAGAACAGATAGCAGGGCTTAAAATCCGTCCAGAGAGGGAGACTTCAGAGGTGTTTTCTGTAGGTATGCCAGCCTTTAAAAAAAATTTTTTTTAACGGTAATAACATACAATTTAATTTTACTACCAGGATATTTTGAAGTGTCATGATAGAAACATATACCAAAGTAGCCACATGGTGTGATTATCCTGTGATTAAGCAAGAGCAGTTGATGCATTTTTTGTGTGTATTTTACGGTCTTTTAGAACCCACAGTTCAGCCATTGCAAGCATCATGCTGTACTAAGACTACTCACATACAGGTCCGTAACGTTTTTAGGAAAGCGCATGACACGCTGAGGTAGACCTAGAGAGCTTTAAAACCACCCAGCTCCTTTCTCTTTCCTAAATGGTAAATTAAGACCCATAGGTAATTGAGCGACTGTTTCTACAACTGCTTTTCGTTACCATCAAAGCATAAAGTGGCGGAAATAGCATGATAACGCACGCGTAAAAAGCTATGAATGAATGAGGAAAAACTGAATATTTAAAAGATGATAAAAGTTTATTGAATTACAGTATAAACAGTTTCAAAAGTGATCCGTTGTAGTTCATTTGCCTACAAATAGACTGAATTAATTGAGAATGGTAGTGTTATTTGACAGTGATGTAACATAAGACTACACATTTAGAGCCATTAGCTTCACTTGGTATTCTTGCAGTTTCCACTCATGTTTTACATTATAGTCAGGCTCAACAATGCGCGCTATTTAAACAGTTGTATTTTCACAATGACCTCGTTTACCGACAAGTACTCCATTGGTTCTGATCAATAAAATGTCCAAATTGGTGTTCACATAGGCCTAAATATTCAAAAAGATCTTAGACAACAGGTATCCAATGATGACCGGGGAGGAATAAATAGTAACGATGAATACTGCTACATACATTTTTTTTACATTCCATGACTCTCCTTTTCAGCATCATGTAGACTAGTGCAATGGACTGGGAAACAATTGGTAAAAAGGTTAGGTTTCGCATGAGACCATACAAAAATAATACATATAAGAAAAACATTTTTTTTTCTCCAAAAGTTATTTACAGCGACTCAAGTCTCTCTGTTGATGTCATTTTTTACTTCTTCTTCGTTGCTTTCTTGGCTGTTGTTTTGGGCTTGGGCTTGGCGGTTTTGGCCTTCTTGGGTTTGCTCGCCTTGGGCTTGGTGGGCTTTGCCTTCTTGACTGCTTTCTTGGGCTTTGGTGCTGCTTTCTTCTTCTCTGGAGACTTCTTCACTTTTTTCGCCGCTGGCTTTGCTTTCTTGGCTTTTGCTGGTGATTTGGCCACCTTCTTGGGCTTGGCTACCTTCTTGGGCTTGGCGGCAGGCTTCTTTGCTTTCACAACTGGTTTGGGTTTGGAAACCTTTTTGGCGTCCTCAGCTTTGGCCAGTTTGAAGGAACCTGACGCACCAATGCCTTTGGTGTGGCGCAGGACCCCTGAGTTCACCAGCCTCTTCAGTGACAGCTTAATCTGAGAGTCGGCGTTCTCGCCCACCTTGTAATGGCCTTTGATGTACTTCTGGATGGACTGACGTGACGCGCCTCCACGACTCTTGTCAGCCACGATGGCTGTCTTGATCATGTCCGAGTACTTAGGATGTGAAGCAGTCTTCTTTGGAGTTTTTGCCTTTTTGGCCTTCGGGGCTGGAGCTGCCGCCGTTTCTGCCATGTTGACTTTTTATGAAGTCTTTGGAGAAAAAAAATTAAAAATTCTGGAACCAAGTAGGATATCCCTGGTGAAAGTCTTTCACAGAGCGCAGGTAGCTGTCAAACGACAGTATTTTGAAAATAGTTGATATGGTGTTGTTAAAACTCCAAAGAGTGGCTAAAACTAGCTTTTTCGTAAATACAGAAAGTATTTTTTTTTTGGCCACATACAGTGACGCGTCAAATGTGAATCCCTATGAATGTATCTTATTCCACAAGCGCTACTCCGAGTCTATGAAGCCTACGTGCGGACGTGATTGAGAACACCAACTGCCAGCAGCTGATCTAGCAGGCTCCATGGAACTCGCCTGGTCCCGTTTGTGTTTCTTCATCCTCGAAATCTCCACAAATATAAAAAGTCCGGTGTAGCATAGGTCCACAAAACCTTATAGCTAGAAACTAGACAGTTAGGGCTTCACACACATATAATGGTTCGTATATATTTCGCTGACCGATTAACTTTTATTTCCCGAAAACCTACTCGTAGCACTGCGCCGTGTGATCAATTTTGCAGAATTCCGGTCAAATTGACCCAAACAGACGGAACCGAGCAGAAAAATGTCAAATGCATATTGCAAATTAATCTATACTCTAACGAATCCACTTGGGTTGAGTGGTGCAAAACCTCGTTTTTGCTTTTAATACACCGATGTAGTTTTCTAACTAACACAGCCCAGCCAGTGACTTTGAGTGACGTGGTTGAGATTATTTACTGTTAAACCTCCTATAAATTAAATGTCACAGTATTTGAGATATTGATGAATCAAGTAATGTTAATGGAGATTTTGGTAGGTTGTAGTGCTATATATGGGTCTCTTTTCCTTAATTCTTAAAGGCAGAATCAGGAATAACAAAGTGGCACTATGCATGTCGCGCCAGAGCTCCATTGTCAGGAAAGTTGCCAACACCTCTAAGATGTACAGCTCAGATAATAACCGATTAAATTTGTCAAAAATGTCATTAGAGAGACAAAATTATCTTATATTTCACAGGACATTCGGTCAAGTTCAAGTGCGACTATACTGGATACAAAACTATAGCTAACATCCAATGTAGGACACATTGATGGCATTCTTTTGTTCTGTGGCTAGCAGAGCAGAGTCGACTGAGCGGCATGTTTAATTTACGAGCGGTTCATCTCATTTTTCATTGACTATGAATACAGCTATACAGTAATGGCTAATAACTTATTACAATAAGAAAAGTGCTAATTGTTTGTTACTATCCAGATCTTGATTTCATACATTTTCTCTGCAAACGCCATCTTGGATCCCATATGAAAGTCACACTACTTTTGACTTGTTTCCCGCTATCTAACAGATGTGATAATTAAGACATTAATTAGGTTACATTTTCTCAATTAGGAAAGTAGTGTATGTAAAATCATGAAAGCGTTGGCCTCCATATTTTACGAATGGAACATCATAAATCGCCTCTTAACAGGTCTTGCCCACGCACATTGGCTACTTGTAGCAAGTGATACCACATTTTACTTGGTCATTAGTAGTCATAAATTAATACAAGTAGCATGTTGCAATGCAAATTATTCCTTTGTTAGTACCTTGTCATAGTTACTATGCTCCACATTTAGCATCAAGTGAATGAGTAGCTCCAGGCTCACCCTCACATCAGTCCTTTTGCTATGTGACTTGTGTGTGTGCCAGTGTATGGGTGAGTTGGAGGGTCGGTAAATGAGTGAACGAAAGCGCATGAATGAGTGGGTGAGTTAGAGTGAATGCGTGAATAAGTGCGTTGAAGGAAATGAACGCGCACGCGCGCACTAGCATTTGGCAACGTCCCAACATTGACTGTGGCAATATTTCCGTTGCTTGTTTGTTAATTGAGATTGTTTTTACGGAATCTATTTCGGATTTACAAGGTTTATTTAAACGATGTATTTCAGTGTCGAGCAGCTAGGCTAATTGTTGTCAGTGTGTTCTGAAGGGGAGGCTGTCTACAGTTCTTCAGCCAGTGTCCGTGCCGTGCCCGGGTGCTGAAAACAGCACCCCGAGACACTTCTCGCCCCGTTAGACCACTCCCTCGCTCCGCCGACAGAGGGATGTGTCTTTAACAATGGGCGGCCCGTCTGTTGGTCAATATAATCCAACCCCTCAACATCATGGTCTTTCATTATGTCCAACTTTTATTACTCTGACATTAACTCGCATTGATAATGTTGGGTTTACTCACTATGGCAACAATCCGAATTATGTTTATTGTCTCACCATTCCTCATGCGCTGCTTGTGCCTGATCCCATACCATAATAACCCTGCAATGCAACCATTGAAGACACTGCAGTTATTACATAATAGCGTCATTCTTGGAGCTTTTGCAAGGTCAGTAAGGTGCGTGATGTGATACTATTATAACCTTATTTTATATGTAGCCTATATGTTTTTTCTTTCCAACTGTACAGCTGTAGAAAAACATTGTATTAGCATTTTATTATGATTATATTACTAGAAAAAAATAATATAATAATAACACTATGACAATGTCTTATCTTCCGATTTATTTATTTTAAGAACCAAAACATTATTGCTAGTTATGGTTAATATTGTATTCAAATTTGTTATATCATGATACTTTGAATGACCATGATTATTATGAACTATATTGTTTTCATAATCTTTATGATAAACATTTATAGTATTATCATGTTTGTTTCATTATTCATAATTTCCCACCAGATATCAGTATGATACTATTATGACAGTACTTACCTACTTGTCCAAAAAAATAAAGCTTTTAACAAGAAGGAAAGTGTTTTACAGACATATGTACTTGAATTCATACTCTGAGAGGAGACACAGCAAAGTGTCAGGAATACTTGGTCTTAGAGTTACAACCTGAACTGCCAACTTGTAATTTTAACCTTTTAAACCCTCTCAAGTCCTGGCTGCCTTGGCCACTGAGGCATTATGGGAAATGTCCTCCGCCATGCTGTTTCATGGTTGCCTGTTTATCCTTGGGTGTTGCCGTGGAGATGTTGTTCTGGGGTACAAAGCGAATCTAGCATTCCACTCTCAACAGTCTGGTTCCATTTGCCATGGCAACCTACTGATGTCTGGGATTCCATGTTTTTTCTGAATGTAGCTAACTTAGATTAGGAGTGAGCTTGACTTTGTTAAAAAATGTTGGTTATGTTCCACAGTTACTGAGGAGGGTTTTATTTACATACTTGTAAGGTAACTAAGGGAAATATTGTCCTCAAGGGGCAATTTGTTGCACAGTCAGCAGTTCATACAATCAATCAAACATACATACAATCAATCATCATACATAGAATCAAGAGCTGATCTGGAGATCAAAGCAAACAGTCTAGTTCAGTTTTAGACATTTTGTTTTACAATGTCCTTATACTGTATTTTATGAATTGATTAGTGTACTGCATGTACCACATACATTAAGCAGTATTAATATTATCCCCCCTAAAATATTATTCTTTCTTTGTATGTCTTCTGTGTCATGTTACGTTTATTACTCTGACTGTTCTTGTGTCAGTCGACAACAGCCGTGTTCTCCAGCGTGTGTTCTGCTGGACAGTTGCAATAACACGTGTGTGTGTGTGAGCAGGTGCCGGCAAACAAGTACTCTGCTGACTGCTGCTGAACCACCAAACTGACACACACACACACACACACACACACACACACACTACACACACACACTACACACACACACTACACACACACACTACACACAGTGGGCTGTTAGGGTGGCTGCCAACAGAAACACACCAGTTAGCCCCGAAACACTAAAGGCTGTCTTTGTGAATGTCTTGCCCCCCCCTTCCCCCCCTTCCCCCCCCCCCTTCTTCCCCCCTTCCACCTACCTCCCCCCTTCCCCCCCCTTCCTCCCCCCTTCCCCCCCCTTCCTCCCCCCTTCCCCCTTCCTCCCCCCCTTCCCCCTTCCTTCCTCCCTGCCTCCCCCCCTTCCCCCTCCCCCCCTTCCCCCTTCCTCCCCCCATTCCCCCTTCCCCCTTCCTCCCCCCCTTCCTCCCTGCGTCCCCCCCTTCCCCCTGCCTCCTCCCCCCCTTCCCCCTTCCTCCCTTCCCCCCCCTTCCCCCCACCTCCCCTCCACGCCCCTCAGACCCAGTATTTAGAACAGGTAACCACGGCCACAGTGCCAGCTGTCGAGTCACCTCACCCCACACCGCCCGCTCATCACAGTGTCACATGCATCTGTGTGCTGTCAGTCAAACCCACAGCCATCTCATCCAGGCTATCATGGCAGATTTGCCTTCATAAAAACTTTTTCTAGACTCGTTCTAAAGATGTATTTCTGGCCTTTTTTGGACAGAGAGTCAGGGAATGAGGAGGAGAGAGCGAGGGGAAGACATGCAGAGATGGTCTCGAGCCGGAATCCAACCCAGACCTGCTCTGTGACAAGGCCTCAGCCTGCATGGACCTGCTCTGTGACAAGGCCTCAGCCTGCATGGTACCTGCTCTGTGACAAGGCCTCCGCTTGCATGGTACCTGCTCTGTGACAAGGCCTCAGCCTGCATGGTACCTGCTCTGTGACAAGGCCTCAGCCTGCATGGTACCTGCTCTGAGACAAGGCCTCAGCCTGCATGGTACCTGCTCTGTGACAAGGCCTCAGCCTGCATGGTACCTGCTCTGAGACAAGGCCTCAGCCTGCATGGTACCTGCTCTGTGACAAGGCCTCAGCCTGCATGGTACCTGCTCTGTGACAAGGCCTCAGCCTGCATGGTACCTGCTCTGAGACAAGGCCTCAGCCTGCATGGTACCTGCTCTGAGACAAGGCCTCAGCCTGCATGGTACCTGCTCTGAGACAAGGCCTCAGCCTGCATGGTACATGCTCTGTGACAAGGCCTCAGCCTGCATGGACCTGCTCTGTGACAAGGCCCGCGTCTGCTAAATGACTAAATGTAATGTAAACCACATCTCAAAACACAAAATTAAGGGCTGATGAATTATTATGTGACAGTGTTATGTGTGTAACGTAGTAAGAACCTTGTAGATAATGTACACTACATGAAATCTGTTAGCAGGCTCTTTTTAATCCTTGATTGAATAAAGTATCTAACTAAGAGGTCATAGTCCTCTGATTATGATCTCTCCATATTTCCTTTATTACTTTAACATGTGAGTTCTGGAATGTTGGTTGTTATTCTGGTGTCAGTTACGTCAGCAGATTACTTCAGTAAACCTTAATTTAGACACGAGTCATTCTGAGACCACAGCCTACTCTGCAGATGCGCTCAGAAATACAAAAAAAGATTTGACAGTATTTGCAGAATTTGACACTTGATAAAACTTGTGTTATTATAGTGATAGTCACCAGCAGAGGGCAAAAGGACCTTCAGACCTAATCCAAATTCCTACATGGTAAACAATGGTTGCACTGAGGATGTTTGACTGGTTCAGTACAGTATTTATCCATGTCTGAACTATGTTTTATACCCCAAAATACAGTCGTATATTAACATCTGTGAAGGCACCAGCAAATAGGCACAACTGTCCAAACATCCGGCTATATGTCATGGATGTATTTCAGTCTGCTTTGCGGTGGTTAGTTCGGTGGTTAATGGAGAGTAATGTAGGTGACTCTGTACAGTTTGAATGTTCAAAATTCCTCCATAGTTCTGTGGTTACCCTTCATGGCCGGTTGCCAGGAGAGACCTGTTGTTGACAGACTTACGACTCCAGTCCTCAACACTAGAGGGCGCTCCACACTTTCTTTTTTCAGACTGGTTCCAGCTGAATACCTTTACATGGCACTCTATGGGTGAAGTAGCTTTATGGGAGCAAGACTCCGTTTAACTGTGTGTAAATAACATAGATAGCGTGACACCAAAATGTCAAAAAGCTTGGCTTGAAGTTTTGAACAGCTGAGATCGAATCCCTTGTGGGCCTGGTGCATAATGAGACATGGATGACATGTGCTCATCCCATGTGGTGCAATGAGAATCATGGTAGAACAACAATCTGCTTGTCCCATTCTCTATCTATCTCTCTCTCTCTCTCTTTCTCGCTCTCTCGCTCTCTCTCTTTCTCTCTCTCCTCCCTCCATCTCTTTCTCCTCCCTCCCTCTTCTTTTTCTGTCCTTTATTTCTCTATCCCTCTCTCACTCTCCCTCTTCTAATGCTTTCCCTTTCTTCTACGCATCTTCATCTTTCCCTCCCTCCCTCCCTCCCTCCCTCCCTCCCTCGAGAACAGAGCATAAAATAGAGCAGTTTGGGCTAAACTATGTCAGTCAGTGACCCGATTCATTCTGCTGTGGTTTTCATCACACGAGTGGTTCCCCCGCTTGTGCGCTCCCCTCCTGCAGCAGCTCTGAAGGCCAGAGGGTCAGGTGTCATCTGTCTTCATTGCTGTCATTCACTCGACCACTGTAATCCATAATAGACTTAGCAGCCTTGTTCACTCATTACCAGGGATACTGCTGCAGTGCAGAGAATACAGTGACCACCTACCTCCCTACCTCCCTCCCTCTCTACCTCCCTCCCTCCCTCTCTACCTCCCTCCCTCTCTACCTACCTCCCTCCCTCCCTCCCTCTCTACCTCCCTCCCTCTCTACCTACCTCCCTCCGTCCCTCTCTACCTCTCTACCTCTCTACCTACCTCCCTCCGTCCCTCTCTACCTCCCTCCGTCCCTCTCTACCTCTCTACCTCTCTACCTCTCTACCTACCTCCCTCCCTCTCTACCTCTCTACCTCCCTCCCTCTCTACCTCTCTACCTCCCTCCCTCTCTACCTCCCTACCTCCCTCCCTACCTACCTCCCTCCCTCCCTACCTACCTACCTACCTACCTACCTACCTACCTACCTACCTACCTACCTACCTACCTACCTCCCTCCCTCCCTCCCTCCCTCCCTCCCTCCCTCCCTCCCTACCTACCTCCCTCCCTCCCTCCCTCCCTACCTACCTACCTACCTACCTACCTACCTACCTACCTACCTCCCTACCTACCTACCTACCTACCTACCTCCCTACCTACCTACCTCCCTCCCTCCCTCCCTACCTCCCTCCCTCCCTACCTACCTACCGAAGCAGAAGTTTGTACGCTAGTCTGTACCATGTCTGGGGGCAGATTGAACCATGTCTGAGGGAAGACTGAACCATGTCTGAGGGCATACTGAACCATGTCTGAGGGAAGACTGAACCATGTCTGAGGACAGACTGAACCATGTCTGAGGGCATACTGAACCATGTCTGAGGGCAGACTGAACCATGTCTGAGGGCAGGCAGACTGAACCATGTCTGGGGGCAGACTGAACCATGTCTGGGGGCAGGAAGACTGAACCATGTCTGGGGGCAGGCAGACTGAACCATGTCTGGGGGCAGGCAGACTGAACCATGTATGGGTTCAGTCTGCACGCTATCAGTGTCTGTGTCTATGATGAAGACAAGAGCTCTTGTCTTGTGGTGAAACTTTTTTGAAATTTAAAAGTTATGTGACCGAGCCGACCAAAGACTGAATAATTCACATTTAATATATTCACTCTGCATACACTTTAATCCAAAGCGACATGTAAAAGTGGAAGTGAACCTGGGACTTCTTAATCTGCTGGCAAATGCTTCACAACTGAGTTATACCCATCCCAATATCCCAAATGTAATGTGTTTCTGCTTGGCGCTCAGCATTCAGAGGATACGGGTCAGACCTTCCAACAGGCCTGTAGTCAAGGTATGCTTGTACATCAAGCTGCTGCTCTACAAACAGGAGAAAGGCTTTATGGGAAATCCAGGCGCCACTTGGCAGTTATTTACCCACATCTAACCACAGACCTTTTATCTCTCTCTGTCTCTTCATTCCTCACACTTTCTCTGTCTCTCTCCCTTAGTTTCACCTCTATTTATCTTTCTCTCTATTTCGCTCTCTCTCTTTCTCTCTGTCACTCTTTTTCTCTTTCGCTCTCATCTCTTCAATCAGACCCTCAGCACTTGTAGGGTGTATAAATGTTATGTAAGGTAATTACTGCCGTTGCGTCTCTTTGCATCCCTGCTCCCTTCCTAGGGAGATCAGAGTTAGAAGGCCTGACTCACAGTCCAGCACACATAATGAAGAGAGATCCACCATGAGACCACACACATACACACACACACACACACACACACACACACACACACACACACACACACACACACACACACACACACACACACACACACACACACACACACACACACACACACACACACACACACACACTGGAGAACAAACTCCCTTTAAAACTAACCTTTATTTTTAACAACCCACATAAACCACTGTTTGGTTATGCTAATAAAGCAACAGCTGCTTCAGAAACACTTGATGCCGACACACACAGACACACACACACATACACACTTACACTGACCAAATACTTGCTTTGCACATTTACTACACACAGAATTAAAATAACCCATATATTTACAGAAACCTATCCACACACACGTTGACACACAGCTAAATAGCCACATGCCTTTCAGACCTGTGGGTCATTAACCTGAGACTGACGGTCTAATTAACGCATGTTTCTTTCCTCCTGAAAGACCTCGTTATTCTTCCCTCCATCTCACACAGGGGCTCCTCAGTGCTTTGTCTTATGCTCTCAGACCTTGTTAGGAACAATTGTCTAAGCTCCCTCTCTCTCTTTCTCTTTCTTTCTCTTTCTTTCTCTCTCTCTCTCTCTCTCTCTCTCTCTCTCTCTCTCTCTCTCTCTCTCTCTCTCTCTCTCTCTCTCTCTCTCTCTCTCTCTCTCTCTCTCTCTCTCTCTCTCTCTCTCTCTCTCTCTCACTTTATCTCTCGCTTCCTCCCGCCCTCTCTCTCTCACTCTCTCTCGTTCTCTCTCTGTTTTCCTCTGTCCGTCGCTCCCTTCCTCCCTACCCTCTCTCTCTTTCTCCATTTCTCTCTGTCCCTCTCTCTCATTTCCTCCCTACCCTCTTTCTCCAATTCTCCCTGTCTCTCTCCCTACCCGCTCTCTCCCTCTCTCTCCCTACTTTCTCTCTATGTCTCTCTCCCTTCCTCCCCGTCTCCCTGTCTCTCTCTCGTTTCTCTGTCCTGCTGCCTGCCGTGCTTAATGGAACATGGAAATGGGTTTCAGGAGACGTGAAGAGAGACGTGAAGAGAGACGTAGAGAGAGACGTGAAAAGAGACGTGAAGAGAGAGGTAGAGAGACATGAAAAGAGACGTGAAGAGAGATGTGAAGAGAGACGTGAAGAGAGAGGTAGAGAGAGACGTGAAAAGAGACGTGAAGAGAGAGGTAGAGAGAGACGTGAAAAGAGATGTGAAGAGAGACGTAGAGAGAGACGTGAAAAGAGACGTGAAGAGAGACGTGAAGAGAGACGTGAAGAGAGACGTGAAGAGAGAGGTAGAGAGAGACGTGAAAAGAGACATGAAGAGAGAGGTAGAGAGAGACGTGAAGAGAGACGTGAAGAGAGACGTGAAGAGAGACGTGAAGAGAGAGGTAGAGAGAGACGTGAAAAGAGACATGAAGAGAGAGGTAGAGAGAGACGTGAAAAGAGACGTGAAGAGAGAGGTAGAGAGAGACGTGAAGAGAGACGTGAAGAGAGACGTGAAGAGAGACGTGAAGAGAGAGGTAGAGAGATACGTGAAAAGAGACATGAAGAGAGAGGTAGAGAGAGACGTGAAAAGAGACGTGAAGAGAGAGGTAGAGAGAGACGTGAAAAGAGACGTGAAGAGAGACGTGAAGAGAGACGTAGAGAGAGACGTGAAAAGAGACGTGAAGAGAGACGTGAAGAGAGACGTGAAGAGAGAGGTAGAGAGAGACGTGAAAAGAGACGTGAAGAGAGAGGTAGAGAGAGACGTGAAAAGAGACGTGAAAAGAGACGTGAAGGGAGACGTGAAGAGAGACGTAGAGAGGACGGCGGAGGGAGGCTGCTCCCTCGACAGCCCGTCCCGGGGGCATTCATAAAAAGCATATGGAGATAGAGATTTGAGGTCTGACATGTCCCACAGACGCTGACCATGTGTGTGATGTTGAGGGTGGCGATGCTGAAGAGCTGGGGGGGGGGGGGGAATATGTAGAAAGAAAGAAAAAAGGAATGTTTCCTTTTTGAGCTAGAAATAACAACTCTTTTCTCCGCATTGAGATGTGGAAGTTATTTGTTTTCAGCAACGGAAAGACAACAGGAAATGTTCAGGACGAGCCTGACCAACATAGTCGTAACGCCCCAGGGCTGATACTGTTATGTTTCTAAGGTCAGTCTTGGGCAGCACATTAATAACTTTGCCCTCACGCTTTGTTTTCTGGACAGCATATGCTCTGAGGGCTATTTTAGTCTGTGCTTTGGTCACAGCAC